>NW_027077932.1:0-300000 GCF_963930625.1 Muntiacus reevesi
CACCTTCCTCCCAGCCCTTCCCACTCCACTGTCAGCAGATGCCCCGGCCGCTGCCCAGGGCCTACAGAAACAACGAGGAAGAGCAGGGACGACTGGGTCGGGTGTTCTCCCTATCCTCACCAGGGTCTGGGATGGCACCAGGCAGGGATCACAGAATTCAAACTTCAAATAGCCCGCTAGGTTACTGTCACACCTTTCAGCGGCTGAGGAGGTGCTGAGGAGGTGCCGAGGGATATAGAGATAGCCAATGATTGCAGGGGATCTGACCACAGGCGCCTCCATGCTCACTTCTATCCTTGTACCTGGAGAGGGGTCCCTGTTTACTGGAGGCGGGGAGAGGCAGAGTAGCAGAGCTGTGGGCCTGAACCTCAGCAGGGTCTCAGCATCTCACACAGCTTCCATTTCCACATGGCTGTAAGGATGGGGACAAGGTCCCAGTGGAACCCAGCCCAGAGCCTCCCAGGCCTTTCCATCCCGAGCACAGCAGAGCCACAGTTCCCACAGCCCTCATGAGAGCCAACGTCAGCCAACATCTCAACCCCGGCTTCTGGCGCCCTGAACCAACACAGTTCATAATCGGAGTCACCCAGCCCATGTGACCCTGATGCGACTGCCAGCAAATGAAGTCAGAGAGTCAGCCCTGTCCAGACAACCCTACCCAGGGGCAAGTGGGGAGTGGGGGGCTGTGACTTCTACACTCCCAGCACCTCGGGCACACTCGTCCACCTCTGCACAACTTCATGCGTCTGTTTACACCTCCCAGTTTCAGGGGTCCCACAAGTTACTGACTCGTCCCTCCTGATGCAAGGGAATGGAAAACTCATTCTGCCAATACAGCCACTCAAATTGACCACACACTCACTGCCTGAAGAGCCATGCAGGAGGAGGCCCGGAGCATAGGGCACACACCCAAGGTGCTAACAGACACCAGCACACATCCTTCCACAAAGGCTCCCCCATGTCCATTCCCCCAACCACAGGCAAGGGCGCCATGTCCTCACGCACTGGCTGGCCCCGGACATCAGCATCATCATCCCACTGAATCTCTGTCCACCTGATGGGTGACAAAGTGTCACCATCATCCCTGGGTCTGGGTGAGTTTCCAGGGAGCCCGGCTGGCCCCTGGGGTTTGGCCATTGCTATGTCTTCTACTGGGGTATGTGACTGGATCCCAGGCTTGCCCAGTATCCGCCACTCAGTATCTCAGCCAACCCAACCTCCTCCTTCTGGTCGCCACCGAAGCTCAACTGTGTGGGTCTGATGTCTGAGCAAGAAGGGGCTGCAAGCACTCCTACCTCTGGAAGCAGAGGGTGCCTGCTTGGTGGCCAGGGAAGAAAACACTCTTCTGCCTGCTTGTCTGGGCGACCTCACTTGCAGGAGGGCCAGAGAAACAGGAAGAAAATCCCCTGTGACCAGAGAGCAATGTTGGACAACAAGCCAACACTTTCCTTCTCGGCAGGGTCCTCAGACCCCAGGGATCCAGGAGGGCAAAACGGATTTTGAACACATGTGCAGGTTTCTTCAGGGTGGGTTCTGCTAATCACAGCAACTGACCTGTCTTCAGGATTGGGATACGGACCACACGATGCCTCAGCATGCATCCTCCAGGAATGATGGTGATTTATAGCCCAGGAAAACCCACAAGGAACAAGAGAAAACGACTCCTCCCTTCACACTGCCACTCTGGAAGAATCTGGTGGCCGTCACAGTGACTGGGCTGCCCTCCATGGCCTCGTGATTGGGCCCCACCAGGAGAGGAACCGCGGAAAACCCACTGAGTCCTGCAGGGTCAGGGCCTGCCTGGTGGGGGCAGCTTGCAGGGATCAGGTGGGGCTTGCGTGAAGTCACAGTCTGGGGGCGGGGTGGGAGGCTAAAAGGAGGTCGAGGACTCCTTGGCATGTGTCCCAGGGCATTGCTGGGACAAACACCTGGAAGGAAAGTGGGCGGGGACTCTGACCATGGAAGGGACTGGAAGTGTGGCTTGGCCTTCTGGCAGGCGCTCCTTGTCCCAGAGCCTGGAAACCCCTGCCGAAGGTAAGGTTAGCACACGAGGCACGTCCCGCCTTCCTGCAAGCGGAGCTAGTCCCAGGTGCTTTGGGATGGCCGGGCTGTATTCACTAGGCAGGACAGTGTTCTCCCACTGGGGCCGGAGACTGCTGACAGGTGACAGCGCCGACTGGCCTTAGTCCCGTTGCGTCCACAAACACTGAAGTGCCTGATTTTCGGTGTGTATGGCTTCCTATACTCACGTAGGCACAAAGGCGCGCAGTTACATAGGCACTCATGTTGGCACAAACACACATTCTCCTGCCAGCCCTGTCCCTCAGGAGACAAAATAGGATCGGCCATGCTCTAAGGCACCTGGATATAGTGCTGGGAGGCGCCTCCAGACCGGCTGGCTAGAGCGGGACCTACAGGAGGACCAGAAAGTGAGCAGTCAGGCGGAAGAGAGGGGAGGAGGTGGAAGAAGCAGGGCCAGAAGTCTGTGGCTGAAGTGTGGGAAACACCTGGGTGAGTAAGAGTTTCTGGAGAAGGAGGCAGGGCTGGGGGCAGGGCTGGGGTGGGGCCGGGCGGGGCTGGGCTGACAGGGATGGATCTGTGGGTACTAGGAATGCACGGAGGCTAGGCCTGCCCCACTCAATGGTGTAGGCCAGACTGTGCCCTTTTGAATTTGTCATAGGGGTCCAGTCCGAGAAACTCGGCGAGAGTCAAAGTGACAGCGACTGCATCTGAGCTTCAGCATGGACCCCAGGGGCCAGGGAAGCGGGGAGAGGCGGGGCCTCTGGGCAGAATTAAGCATCTCTCCGCTGAAAGCCCAGGCCAACTCCCTTCCAAGCCAAACTGGGGCTGCTGCCTACTGCTGACCAACAGAATTTATCTGGATTTTGTTTTTTTGCAGATGAGAAGGAAAATCCTCACTGTGTTTCCTGCTGCCCCTGGGACCTGAGATGTCCCAGAGAAAGGCAGCTTCACCTTCAAAACTGTTTCCTGTCCTCTTCCTCTGGTCTGGGGGCTCCGCCCACCGAGGGCAGCCACCTGACTCTGCTCCTGACTGCTGCCCTCCGTGCTGTGTCCCTGCCTCCCAAGTGCCTGATCAGAGGAAATGCTCCTCTTCCTGCCTCCAATGCTACCATCTGAGCTCAGACAGCATGGCCTGGGGCCAGTGCTGTCAGCCTAGGCCCGCCCTCCCACCGGCCTGAACCCCCTCGTGTCTCTCCTTCTCCCACCGGTGTTTCACATACCATGGTTCTGTGTCACACCGCAAGCACATCTGTCCTCGTCAAGCCCGGATGGAAAGCACAGCCGAGCCCTCTCCTGTTTCAGCCCCAACGAGTCCATGGTGCCTTGGGGGGTTTCCTGTGGTCCTAGGTCTCCTTCCTTGTCGCCCAGCACTCTGGGTGGCTGTGCTGGCCATGCACTCTGCACAGAGCTCATCCAGGACCCAACACTTTCTCATGAGGTTCTGCCCCTGGATGACTGGCTCCTCTTAACCTGACCAGCTACTGTCCTCCTTCCAGGCAGGACCGTAACATCCCTTTCTCCGAACGCCTGAGTGTCAGGTGCTCTCGGAGATCTGGGAGTTCTGGGGCACCCTGCATCTTCATGCAGCCTGCCTTTGCCCCCCTCTTCCTACCAGGCTGTGGCTGCTGTAGACAAGACTGGACCCTCTCGAGCTTAGCCGAGTCCCAGGAAGGCAGGGTCGGTGTCTCACTGGTTCCAGTTACACAGGCACCAACACAACTGCTGCCGTGGGAATGTTGAGTCGGCGGAGCAGTGCTTTCCCTTCCCACGTGCAGCCTGCTCTCTCCTTGCAGAAGCCTCCCAGCCACAAGTTGAGGGGCAGAGGCTGCCTCCTGGATTTGAGGCCTCAGCATTGCCAGGACCTGAGCAGTCGCCAGATACAACTCCCTCATGCTGGCATCCTGCTCCTCACCCCCAAGAGTGGTTCCCAGCAGCCTCCAGACACCCCAGAATCTCCTGGTAGTGATTTCAGATCATGAGGGGGGTCCTGTAAACAGTTGGTGGGCTACCGCTGTTCGTCCCAAATCTTGGTTTTGAAGTAGACCTTGCCCAGTGAACTGGAGACCTTTGTCATGTGGCCGCTGATGGGGCAACAGTGAGGACCTGCTCTGTGACATTTCTCTGCACTTGTCCCTTCCCTGCTGCTGGCCGCAGCTCTCCTCACATGCTCAGGTGTGAGGACCGAGCCACAAGGACTGCTGCCTCCTACTCCACCTGGGTCTCTGAGGCTTGGTGAGGGTTCCACTTTGCTCCTGCTGTCCGTTTGCAGGCAGCACTGACCTGGGGCAGGCTCGACCCAGATTCTCGGGTTCCCTCGTGTCCACCTTGGCCGATGTGCTTTCCTCTCTGAAACGCGTGTTGCCCATCTTTATGCTGAGCTGTGTGTCCTTTTGGTTCCGAGTTGTGGGCACTTCTTTCAGGGTCTGGGTGCTCATCCTGCCCTGGACTTTTTGTGTTTCAGATTTGCCCTCTTCTGTTTGCAGCCTAGCAACAGGCTCAGCATTCACCTGGTGTCTCAGAGCCGTAAGTGCCCCACAGGTCAGTGCGTGTCCCTCAGGCCCTCCCGCTTGGGGATGCAGTCCATCCCCAGGCTGGCAGCAGGGGCGAGCAGTCCCTGAGGGGATGCTGCCCTGGCATCTAGCACTCTCCCTGTGAGAGAGGGCTCCTTCATGTCCGTGTCAGTCCTTGGCCCCAATGTAGCTTCAGTTCCAGGCGTTGGATTCCCACAGGACAAGCCCAGCAGCAGCCGTGTAGCTCTGTGACATCAGCCAGCCTTGCCCTCTGTCCCCAGGGCAACTCCCGCTGGCTCTGCCCCTCTCCATATGGCCCAGATCGAGGGGCCAGCCTGAGAACCAGACATGTTTCTGATTTCATTTCAGTTCACTACAGTTCCTTGAGAGGGCACAGGTGTCCACTTTGCTGCCACGTCTCGGGGTGCTGCCTGCCCAGGGGAAGTGTCACTGCACAGGGGGACGTCAGGACCTTCTGTGAAGATCTGGTTCGGCCCCACTTGCATTCACATCACAGGCCTTTTTATTGCATCTGACCCGACAGCAGGACATGCTGGTTTGCACGTCTCCATCACTCCTGAACTCTGGGGTCTACTGCTCTTCACTGTCCTCCATCTGGGCAAGTTGCCCTACACGGGCGCCAGGCCCCCAGCACTGGAGGGGGCTTCAGGACAGCAGGCTGCAGCCCACTGAATGCGTCCAGCTGTTTGTTTCTGAGGTCGAGGAGCAGGGATGGCGGTCTGGAGTGCACATTGCCATCCCATACCCATGGTGAGAAGATTTCAGTGTGTGGACCCTTGTGCTCTGGGCGGGAGCCCCATCTGGCTATCCTTTGAGTACTTGCGTGTTCACCATGGTGACTTGGCTGAGCACATATAGTGTGAGGAGTAAAGAGAAGAGAGTGCCCATGAGGCACCACCAGAGGTGAGAAGGTTCTCCACTTCATGAGTGGGATGTGTATCCCCACCTCTTTTTCTATGCATTTCTCTTTTACTCACTGGAGTTTATGGAGGATTTCTGTTCGGGCTCACCATCTTTCACTCACATCACATGTTCTCCCAGGTCTCGCTAAGGCCTGCACTGGCTCTGGGGGATACTGCATTCCAGGCTCTCCCAGCTCAAGACCGACTGATGATTCCTCGGGACTGGGCCTGTGTCCCTTGTCCCTTGACCCCCTCTGCTCAGAAAGCCCAGCCCAGGGGGTCCTGCCAAAGTGACTGCAGAGTCAGATGTAACCAGGTCTGTCATATTGATGTCAAGTTGACCCTGTATCTAGCAACATCCACCCCTCTGAAGGTCCCACCTCCCTATGTGGGGTCACTGACCAAGAGCCTGTGGTCCCTTTGGGAGGGACTGGGGTCATTCCCTTTTCTGTTTGCTGTGGTGTTGCAGCATCCTTCCCCCCCATCCCTGTTCCTCGGTTCCAGATCTGAGAATGGCTTGGGGGCTGAACCTGGACGAGGGATCTTGACCTGTTTGCTGGGGAGGCTGCCCTTGGCCTCTGTGTCATTTTGGAGTGCACCTGAATCCGTTGTCCATCCATTGAGACCCCAGGAGGCCGTGTTGTACTGACCACCTGCCCCGCCCTGTGGGTCCGATCTTCTGGGCGGTGGCAGACCTAGACATGGCCTTTGACTCCTAGCCACTCAGTGCGACCCTGCAAACTCTGCTGCAGTGCCTTGGAAGTGGGGACGGCGAGTGGGGGCTGTTGTCCTTCTCCTCCATCATGAGACCCCGCGAGCCCGGCCTGTGTTGTGTGGTGACTTCACTGCGCTTGGTGGCTGGGCAGTGGGTGACCAGCGCTCCCCACAGTTCCTGGGCTCTCCTGCTGGTAGTGCTGTGGGTCCTCCTGCAGCACGGGACAGCCAGTTCCCCTTCTTCCTGGGACAGAGGGCACCTGTGAGGGAGGACTCTGGTCCCGTTTGCTCTCTTGGCAGTTGGGTTAGGGAGTCACCAGCTCTTTATGGGGTAGGGAGGGTGGGCTGCTACTGCAGGCCCAGAAGTTCAGAGACATCTGAGTAGTCCTGGTCTTCAGGGGCCTGCCTCCCGGTCTCTCTGGCACTCGTATCAGGGATGCAGGTTTGCCCAAGAGGACCGCCGATGACAGCAGGTCTGGCCTGCCTTGGTGGAACATTTGTCTCTTTGAGGTTCAGCAAATCCTATTGAATCCTAGACTGATGCTGGTCCACTGCCTGAAGCTTTGTCAGATACTGGGAGACCCTGGCCCTCTGCCCCTGGTTCTCACTGTACTTCACCCTAAGCTGCTCAGGCCCCTGTGGACAGCAGAGTGAAGAAGTCACTTCCCTCTCTTCCCTCCTTGTCCCACACGCCTGGGTCTTCTCACTTCCCAGGGAATTCCTCTCTCCCTGCCAGCCCAGTGAAAGTTCCAGCAGCTGGGCTATGGCCTTGAGCCCAGGGCTGAGTGCACCACAGACTACCCCCAGGATGGAATCTCATAGCCAGTGGGGCAAGGGATGTCAACCCCGTAGCAAGGCCCCATCTCGCCATCTCACCGCAGACCACTCCAGGGCCAGCCTTCTCGGGATCGGTCCTTCATGAGACTATTCCGCTGGGTGGCGGGGGGAGTTGGTGCAGGAGGCTGTCTAGGGACTCACCACCAAGGGGACAGGGAGCAGGCAGGGTTGCGTAGGGCATCGCTTCAACTGCGATGTTGACCTGATAGTTCCTGCCAGCCCGTCGGGAGGTGCAGAGCACAGACAGGCATTGGAGGTGTCCACAGTGGGCCCTGGTGGTCGGGCCCTCACAGTGTCTGAGACCTCGTGATCGCTATTGATGGAGCAGGAGTACTGACACCAGGAATGGGTGTTTGAGCAGTGGCTGTGTGTACAATCATGATGCCAAGTGCCTTTGGCCTGGTGGCACCATGCTATGCCCTGCTTGCAGCCTGTTGAGAGGGGCTCTTGTCATCTTTCACATCAGACAACTGCTGGGTTGGGCGGGAGAACTGCTTCCAGTGTGCTGGCCACCTGACCATCAGCTAGACCCCGTGTAAGCACAGCCTGATGTGAGAGGGCCAGTCTGGGTGCAAGACCTCAGGAGGCAATGCACATTCAATTCCACCGACACCCATCCTGCAAGAGGGTCCCCCACTGTGCAGGGCATCAGGTGTTCACTCACCCCTGTCTCACTCAGGGCTGGGGGTGGGGAGGATGGACTGCATCTTCCAGGTAGATCTATAAACTGCAGAGCCTGAAATGAGGCAGAGGTTGGGAAGCATGAAATGTGGGGAAACAAACACTGACTCACATCAAGGGACTGTGGAGGGCTTTTAGATGGGAGTGTCATCTGGGCTGGGTCTCATAGTGAAGAGGGTCTCTTTGGCTGGGAAATGGGGGAAAGGCCCCCAGAGGGGTCAGACCCATGGAGGAACTGAGCCTAGTTGTGTAGCTGGAGCAAGGTTACCAGAAATGGCCTGGGATTCTAGCCTGGGTCCAACTCAGGGGCGACTCTAAGGCATCTGGCTATAGGCCTGCATACAGTTGATTAATGCTCTCATTTCAGTTTTGAAGGCAAGCCATTGCATCTCTGCCCAAGAAGAATTCACTGATTCAGTCATTTGGCTAGAGAGTGATTTGACAAAGCTTTGTGTGCCTCACATACACAGGGTCAGGCTGCAGATAGACAAGAGGGGTGCACAGGTGAGTCAGGCGACTAGCATGGCTCTTTCCAGGATGAGCGGTTCTGGCAGCTGGTGCCTGTCCTCGCTGAACTGGGCATGGGCACCTTCTTCCACAGGCTGACTTCTCCTGGCTTATGATGAGGTTTCTAATTATGCTTCTTGAATCCAGAATGAAGTTTAGAGATATGACATTAGGTCTTTATGTTCTGAGAGTTATTGTCAGGAGACGGTTAGATACCATCACCAACTCAGTGGACGTGAATTTGAGCAAACTGGGAGATGGTGAAGGACAGGGAAGCCTGGCATGCTGCCTTCCATGGGGTCACAAAGAGTAGGACATGACTTAGCGACTGAACACACACAGAGGTGAGGGTGTTGGTCCCAGATTCTCCTGGCCCCCAGCAGGAAGTTGATTTTTCCCCTGTGGCACCCAGTGTCCCCCAGGCTGAGCAGAGTGGCTGCTGCTGGTGCATTGTGCAGAGAAGGAACAAATGGTGCAGGTTTGCCCAGAGTAACTCCCCAGTGGCTTGAGCTGTGGCAGCTTCAAGTGCCAGGAGGAGTTTAGCAGTGTGGGCACCCCCCTCGCTTACTGTCTTTGAAGGAGTAGTGCAGGCAGTGAAGACAAGATGAATGGGGATGGTGGCCTTGGCCTGTTGTATTGCCCACCTAGTGTTCCCAAATGACACTTGGAGGAGACTAGGAAAGGGACCAGCTTTGTGTCTGAAGTGAAACTAGAGTTTGACAGTAATGTGCTGCTTGCTCGTGCCATCTGCTGGCCGGCTCTTCCAACTTCACATTTTTTTTTTTTTTTTTAATTGAAGTATATTTAGGAGTTACCTCATAACTCAGTTGGTAAAGAATCCACCTGCAGTGCAAGAGACCCCAGTTTGATTCCTGGGTCGGAAAGATCCGCTGGAGAAGGGAAAGGCTACCCACTCCAGCATTCTGGCCTGGAGAATTCCTTGAACTATATACTGTAGAATTCATGGTGTCACAGGGTCGGACACCACTGAATGACTCTCCCTCACTTTCACAAGTTTGATTAACAATGCTGTGTCCGTCGTTTCTGGTGTGCATTAAGGTGATTCACTATATAAATACTTTCAGATTCTCTGCCATTACAGGTTATTGTAGATAGTGAGTGTAGCTCCTTGTTCTATACAGTAGGACCTTAATTATGTATTTTATACATTGTTGTTCAGTCACTCAGCCGTGTCCCACTTTGTGACCCCACGGACTGTAGCACACCAGGCTTCCCTGTCTTTGACCCTCTCCCAGAGTTTGCTCAAACTCATGTCCATTGAGTCGGTGATGCCATCTAATCTTCTCACCCTCTAGCACTCTCTCCTTCTGTCTTCAGTCTTTCCCAGCATCAGGGTATTTTCCAGGAAGTTGGTTCTTCACATCAGGTGGCCAAAATATTGGAGCTTCAGCTTTAGCATCAGTCCTTCCAATGGATATTCAAGGTTGATTTCTTTAGAATTGACTGACTTTGTCTCCTTGCTGTCCAAGGGACTCTCAAGACCCTTCTGCAGCACCGCAGTACTACTATTTTATACATAGTCGTATGTATCTGTTAATCCCAAACTCCTAACTTTTCCCTTCCCCTGCTTTTCCCCTTTGGTAACCAGACGTTTATTCTCTGAGTCTGTTTCTGCTTTGCAAATGATTTCATTTGTATCATGTTTTTAGATTCCACATATAATTAATATCATTGGATATTTGTCTTTCTCTTTCTGATATACTCCACTTAGTATGATAATCTCTATGTCCATCCCTGTTTCTGTAAATGGTATAACTTCATTATTTTTCATGGTTGAGTAGTATTTCTCTCTGTGTGTGTTTGCATGTCCGTATACCACATCTTCTTTATCCATTTATCTGTTGATGGACATTTACATTGCTTCCATATTCTGGCTACTATAAATAGTGCTGCAATGAACATTGGGATGCCTGTATCTTTTCAAACTGGGGTTGTTGTATTTTCCTGGTATATATCCAGTAGTGGAATGGCTAGATCATATGCTAGTTCTGTTTGCAATTGTTTAAGGAACCTCCATACTGTTCTTCATGTTGAATGTACCAATTTACTTTTCAACCACCAGTGTAAAAGGGTTCCCTCTTCTCTACACCCTCCCCAGCATTTATTCTTTGTAGGTTTTTTTTTTTTTTTTGATGGCCATTCTGTCCAGTGTAAAGTGATACTTCTTTGGACTTTTGATTTGCCGTTGTCTGATAATTGAAAATATTGAGACTCTTTTCATGTGCCTTTTGGACATCTTTGTCTTCTTTGGAGAAATGTCTATTCGGTGCTCTGACCATTTTTTAATTGAATCGCCTTTTTTTTTTTTTTTTTGCAGGTTCAGTTTTAATTAAATGTTTTTAGCAATAAGAGCTTCCACGGCAGAAAGCTTCATGCAGTGCTTGGAGGGTGTGAATATAAAAATGAGGTGTTAAACCTAATATGTAATACATTGTAAAGTATTTAATTTCGTTTTCCTCCTTGCCCATTTCTGCCTTCTTAATCCTTCTATCTTTCCCAAGGCATGGAGATGTCAGATACATAGCAATGGATATTAAAATGGATTCTTAACTCTCATTCCCATAAAGATATAGCAACTGAATTTGCATGTTCCATGCATTGAGCTTAGAGCAGGAGCCCAGACATTGGCACAGAAGCCCATTATTTGTATCCCACGCGTCGGCGAGGGTGGATGACTCCTTTTCTGAGTGAATGTGTCCATGTAGCTCATAAGCTGGGCCAATGCATAAGGCACACAGAGGGGCTGCCTATTTGTACTCATGATGTGAATGACATGATCCAGAGTCTGGGCTATTGGATCCAGGGACCTGGGTTTGGACATCAGCTCTTCTCTTGCTGTGTAGCCTAGGCACTTATTATCTCTGGGTGTCTCTCTCCTCTGTTGAAAACCAGGTACCCAAAATGCTGCTCATGTCACAGGGCTTTTACAGGGCATAGCCGTGGATGTCATGTTGTCTCCCACTGGGGCTCAGGGTCTGTCTTTGCTTCTACTTCTGCAGTTGGGAGGTTATTCCAGCAATACTGCCTATGAAGATCTTTCTTGATTCCCAGACTTTGTAAATTTCAGAATCCTCTAAGAATGGTTAAGGGACTATAAAGTGATCTTGGTGAAATTCCCTTATGCTATTTGGAAGTTGTCAGTTGTGCCTGCAGAAAATTAGATGATTGGTCCTGAACAGTGATTCTCCAAACTTTGTGTCCATGGGCTATTTAACTGGGGGATGGAGTGGGTTCCAACCTCCTAAACAGATCACAGGCAGGCTGCTCAGCTGAATCGAGGCCTGCTCCTCATCCCTCTTCTTTGTAATCTCTTCCTGACTCACTCTTCATAGAGGCCCCCAAAGTTGCCACAGAACACAGTTTGAAAACTAGATCTCAGATTTCAGTGTGCATTCAGATCCCTCGGTGATCTTGTCAAATGTGGCTTCTGATTCAGATGTTCTCAGGTGGACCTGAGATTCTGTGCTTCTAACCAGATCCCAGTTGATGCCTAAGTGTCTGGTTCATGGATAGCATTTTGAAATGCAAGGGTCTGATCATAGACTGCCTTTGACGTTTCACATCCTTTGATTTGGAGTTCTTACTGTTACTCGGATTGTGTCATAAATTAAAAATCTGTGTTGAATGAATGTTTCTATTAAGGGCAAAATCCTCAACTATACAGATCTGGAAACTGACCTGGAATATGAAAGAGACAGAAAGTATTTGTTTCTCAACTGCGAGTGTCTGAAACATCTGTCAAATATTTTCTGAAGTTTAAGATACTGTTTCACTTTGTCAAGAAGAGTTCCACTTTGGTTTGGTTGTAGTTTGGATCATAGAGAAAGTGTTAGTCGATAAGTTGTGTCCGACTCTTTGCAACACCATGAACTGTAATGCATCAGGCTTCTCTGTCCATGGAATTTACCAGGCCAGAATATTGGAGTGGATAGCCACTCCTTTCTCCAAATGATCTTTCAAACCCGGGGATCGAACCTGGGTCGTCTTCATTGCAGGCAGATTCTTTACCATCTGAGCCACAAGGCAAGCTAATGCACACTTTTCTAAGGGAACTTCTGATGGAAACAAGTAACCTGTTTTCGACCCTGGCTGAGGCCTGTCTCCACACTCTAGGTCTAAGTGAAGGTTCAGAATTGTGGGCAGCTATTGGTCCTTCTGGCATCCATGTGCTTTTTTGATAATCTTAATGACATGGCATCTAGAAAGACAACCTTCATGTAAGGGACCTCCACTCTTTCTGTCCATTGCTGAGTTGAGTGTTCCAGCTTCAGTGTTGTAGAATGTTCTGTCTTCAGCACGCTGTTGGAACTCCTCTGGTGTGTGTCCAGAAGACCAGGTGCTTTGAAAGACCGTAGGTCTTTGCTTATCAGTCTTTGTTTCAATTCAGTAACATCATGGCTAAGGCGGGGAACCTTACACATGCAGCTCCCAAGATGGATCCCAGTCACAACTGATAGGAAGGAGGCCCAGTGTCAGTGGGCATCTCAGGGCTCTTATGGATTGGAAAGGACTGAGCACACAGGCAGAATTTTATAATTAGCACAGCTTGGGGCCATTAAATACATATGAGGAAGATGATTCAGGGGTTTGAATAGCGTCTTAGTGTGTGGACTGAATTCTGTACAAAATACCTTTGATAGGTCTTCAACTGCAATTCAGCTGCAGTGGGAAACATGAGTGTCTTGCTGAACCAACGGAACCAACAAAAAGATAAGCGTTAAGGGACCCATTTACCTGGATGGATGTAGAATGTTTCTGGCCAGTAGCAAAAATCCTTGAGTTCAGGATGTGCTTCTAATCAGACCTCGAGTCTCTATATGGATATGTTCCGACTGACCCTTTGACCAAAACTTAACAATTCTATCCCAGTTTGGTTTGGGAGCTGCCACTGCAGGCATGGAAGACCCTGCCCACCACTTCCATGCCTGTGCCCACCCACCCCCCACAGCTCTGTCTCTCTATGTTGGGGTCAAGGAGAAAACCAGGCAAGGCTGCCTTTGGTAAAACACCACTGGTCCACACACAGGGCCATGAATGAGAGCGCAATGTCCCTTTAAATCAGGTTCTCTTCTTCGCCCTAGACAACATCATCAAGAGGATCTTTAATATTCTGATGTTCGCCTGGGTCATGTTTCTGGCAACCGTGGAAAGTTTCACAATGTGCCTCAACTCCATCTCCACGCAGTACATTGACATCTCCACCAACCTGAGGATAGAGTGCTGCATGCTAACCAGAGAGATCAAGAAGGTAGCCCTGCTCTCGACCCTGCTTCGCTTCTGCCTGAGTCACAAAGGTTCTGACAGCCAGGGTCCAGATCTCCACGGAGGCTCAGACAAAACCCTCCCTCCCCAGTATTCGCATAACACCTCTGCTTTATTGTAAATATATATTTCAGTCTGTTTCATACTCAGAATGAAAATACACACACACACACACACACACACACACACACAGAGTCCTGGGATCTCGGCCAGGAGTTCCACTCTGTCCCCTCTCGTCACTGTTGTCCCCAGCTGCACTGACTCTGCTGTGTCTCATACAGGATCATATGCTTTCGTCTGGGATGTTTGACCTGAACCTTCTTATAGGGAAAATTAGGAAAATACACACCTGGAGGCTCAGATGGTAAAGAACCCACCTGCAATGCAGGAGACACGGGTTTAATCGTTGGGTCCAGAAGATCCCCTGTAGAAGCGAATGGCAACCCACTCCAATGTCGTACCCTGAGAAATCCCATGGATGGAAGATCTTGGCAGGCTACAGTCCATGGGGTGGCAAAGAATTGAACATGACTGAGCGGCTAAGACAAATCATAGCCATAGAAAGTTTATAGATTACATTTGAAAAAAATAGTCACAGCTGGAAAGGTTACTCTTACTTAACAAATTATCTACATATGAGAAGGAATTTCTTTTCAATTTTTTTTGAGATGTGGGTGACACACCATTGTATTCATTTCAAGCTTACAACATAATAACTTCGGCATTTGTGTATATTGTAAAATGATAACCACAGTAAGTCTAGTTAACGTCCATCACCACACCTGTTATAAATTCTTTCTTGTGAAGGCTTTGAAGATCTATTCTCTTAATAACTTTTCAATACATAATACAGTATTGTTAACTCTAGTCACCATTGCATCCCCATGATTTATTAATTTCACAACTGCAGGTTCATACTTTTGACCATACATTTGACCATACAATTGACCACCCTTAAACTAAGGGGGATTTCTTGTTCATCATGACCCAGTAGCATCTGGCACCATTAATTCAGTGAGTTGACATCAATTCTCAGCTTGACTAGATTGATTATTCATCCAGCACAACGTGTGCGTGATGGTGGAGTGTTGTCCATACTGAGAAGCGTCAGTGTCTACACAGGGCTGTGACAGTGACTCCCTCTCCACAGGGCATCGTCCCAACCCGGGAGTGCATCCACATGTACTACCAGAACCACATCATGAACCTTTCCAGGGACTCAGGACTGGACACCATCGACGGCCATGCTGGCACCATTGCAGGCGCACAGACTGCCCCCAGGAAGGACAGCTTGGATTCCCATGACAGCATCTCCAGGTATGTCAAGTACTCCATGGTGGTGCTGCTTTCCACAGGAATGACAAAGGTGCGAGATGATGGGAGAGGAGCAAGCTAATCAGAACCTTGGGGGTGCCAGCTGCTCTGGGTTGTGTACGTGGGCATGGCCCAGCAGAGCATTGCTGCCCCTGCTCCGGGCAGAGAGTAGCAGCAATCAGTAATAAATTATTAGAAAGACCCAGATGGCCCACGGGAAGAGGACGTGTATTTCCAAGCTGGATTCAAGTCACAGGAGCCTCCAGACATAAAATGAGTAATTGTATCAAGAACTGTATCATCAATGCCTTTAAAATGCCCTTCCACAAAGTATCTTCTGTTCTGGAATCTTCTGCCACCTGTTGCTGTCCTCCATCTTCTCCTTTCAGAAATTTTACTTTATGATACAGAATCATAAAATATTTGAGAAGTGGTTCTGTGGGCCCCACCTTCCGAGTTGTGTGGTCACACCCCCTTCACACAGGCCCCTGCACTGACCCTTCCCCAGGGCTTCGCTGACAGTGTGTGTGGGTTTCCTCATTTCTTCCTTAACTGCCCCCTTGAAATGTACTGTTATCATTCCCATTTGATGGGGACATGAACTTCTCATGAAAGTTCATGAGGCTGTAGACTGGTTCGCACAGGGGAAAACCACACATAATTCCACATTTTTTTCCCATAGAACTTCAGGCATTTCACAGGCTTCCTGAGTAATATGCTTGAGCCTGGCTTAAGATTAGTGGCTCCAGAACCAAACTCTGAACCAAATGAATCAAACAGAAAATTAGAAAGTGAAATGAAAATCAGTTGTTCATAAAATAAATATACACAGTTCCTGTATTTGTAACTTTCAGCTGTATAACTACTAATAATTTGGTCAGTTAAGAAAGTAACTACATATTGTAAACCACAAATTTGGGAGGGAGATTAAGAAAAAGAAAACAAAGACTGGCTAAAATAAAATCAAGTAACTGCCTTTAAAACTGATCCAAGATGACAAATCTGCACCCATAGTCAAAACCTGCGAGGTGCGAGATACTAAAATTCATAGTTTGCCCTTTAACAAAGACCGACTGTCAAAATATTCCAACATTTTAAAATGGTCAATCCGTCCATAAATTTACTACTAGAAAACCAATACCTTTAGAATTATTTCTAAGGTCCTTTTACTCATTATTTGTAAAGTAAAGAAACGGGAGACAAACTATAGGTCATTTATGCCCTTAGTAAGTGAGTGAACTTATTTGCCCTCTTCTTAAAGGCCAAGGAAAACTTCTATTTTGTTTGTTTGTTTAGGAAACTTTCAAACTTTACAAACAATTGTGTGTCTGCAATAGAGTCCATAGGAAGCCACACTGATTTCTGAAGAGACAGTGGCCTTCTCTGGGAGTGAGCCCAGTGTGTGGACATTTGCTGTCATCACACCTGTGCATTGGGGTACGTAGCACCACCCCCAAAAGGGACGCAGGGACCCACATGCTCTATGTGGCCTGGACCCTCAAGGACCCAGCCTGCAAAGTGTTGCCCCACCTGCCACGTCTCACCCACTTTTCTCTTCAGCAGACAGTAGAGGAGATTAGGGTAGGAACCTAACAAATGTGCTTATGTTCCCTTTGACTTCTTGGAACAGTCATGATTTCTTTCAAATGCAGATGTAAAAAATGGCTGTTTTATTAAATCAGACATCCTCTACCTTCCCAGAAAATAAATTAAAGTTCCTTCAGGAAACATTGGTGACATCCCAAGGAACATTCCTAGATACATTCAGAGTGGTTATTATTTGAGCCTTCATGACAAGAGCTTAAGGGGGTGTTCCTCTCTGGGGTTAAACTCTGCATGTGAACTGCAATCATGCCTCCATCTGAGCTGTAGCAGCTCAGCCCTGAATCTACCTTGATTTTCTCCCAGACTGTTGAGTGCAAGGCGCTGAGGATTCAGTCAGTAGGATCTCTCTCTGCTGACACCTGCTGAGACCTAGAATATGATCACAGAGAATACCTTTCATTAGGCCCAATGAACAGTTAACAGACAAAGTGACCCTGCCCCTTCTGGATTTCCTATGCTGCTGCCTTCGTACCATTACTTTTCTTTTCCTTTTGGATGTTGGTTATATCCAGTGGCATATGAAACCAGACTCTCTTCTTCAAGCCATCCAGTTTGGTTCAACTGAATATCACTCAGAAGATGGGGTGGAAAATTCAGTTTGTTGCAATCAATCCGGAGCTTCCTTCTTTTCCTTTGTAAACTGTTTTCTTAAATGGCAGTTTTATATAAATTTTCCTTGAGCAGGTATTTCTGCATAAGAACTGAACTCAGGAATGGGGAAGGGAGGCTCTGAATAAAATATATTTCCTGTCATTAAAAAAAAACCCCTCAGCTATACAATTGTAAAGATGAATTCTGCTCTGTGAGAGGTCAGGGCTTGTCATTAATCTAGTTCCCTGTCCCACCCAGAGAGCGACACTTCATCCTTTATCAGCAGTTCTGTTCTCAGCCCAGTGCTATCCTGTCTTCTCCTCTCTGTCCTGGAGCCCCTGTGCCGTGGCCACTGTCCGTGGTGCTGGAGTGGTGTGTGGTCGGCTACATGGCACCATCTGGGTTTGACGTGTGTGACTAGTGTTCTGGTACTGTTTTGACACTGTGCCTCTTAACTGTGCTGCTAGCTGCTACATGAGAGCAACCATGTCTCAAGACAGTCCACCCTTGACGATTAAGATGGACCAGAAACTGTGCCTAAACTGAGTGAGCACACTCGGCCCGGGCTCCATAAAATGCTCAGCATGGATGTTTCCTAGCTGATGAGGTCCTTAGCCTCCAGGTGCTCAGTCGTGCATGCATTGCCCATGACCATGTCAACCTGTGCCTATGTCATTGCACAGATGGGTTATTGTGACCTGTGTGTTTTCGTTCACTTTTGTCTTAAGAAGGTGCATGACTCATGATAGAATAACAATCATCCTTCCTGGGACACAACTGGTCGTTCCCAGGATAGCATTCTATTAAACTAACTGCACTTTGTTTTTGTCTGTTAGGAGTTTCTTAAAAATCCTACTATAAACATAGTCCTCCATTTTGTAAATATGTCACACTTCCTATTTCCAAAGGAGCAAGCATGTTTCCTCCTTGGTTGAGGGTGCAATTAGGCAGTCCTCATGGGGAGAAATGGGTCAGGAAGGGTAGGAAACTTTCACTTAATTTTGTCCAAAGATCCACACTGCTGCTGCTGCTAAGTCGCTTCAGTCTACACAGTAGGAGATAATCCCCAATCCTGTATGTAGTCACATTTGTTCAATACAGAATGAAACTCTCCACATGCTACATGCCCAACTGACATGAAAGTTAGAATATATTCAACCATTTTTTAAAAAAATAATCTTATTATGCAGTAGAATATATTACCTTGGGAGACCTTAACGTGTTTGGTTTGGGAAAGATTGCTTTGTGTCTGTTCTTTCTCATTAAATCCCAGGATAAAAACTATGATCATGCATAGAAATGAAATCACTTGCTTAAAATCCAAGAGCTCTTCTTTGAAAAGTCAACAGGAACACAGAAACACAAACTGTATTGTGCTTATTATCACACCAAACAACCATCTAAATAACCCAATCCAAAACTAAGGGCAGTGTTGACATGTGAGCCAGAGAATTTTTAGAATTACTTTACTAGTGTTTGGGATGAGTGCAATCATGCAGTAGTTTGAGCAATTTTTGGCATTGCCTTTCTTTGGGATTGGAAAGAAAACTGACTTTTTCCAGTCCTGTGGCCACTTCTGAGTTCCCCAAATTTGTTTGCATGTTGAGGGCAGCACTTTCACAATATCATCTTTTATGATTTGAAATAGCTCAACTGGATTCCATCACCTCCACTAGCATTGTTCATAGTGATGCTTCCTAAGGCCCACTTGACTTCACATTTCAGGATGTCTGGCTCTAGGTGAGTGAACACTCAATCGTCATTATCTGGGTCATAAAGATCTTTTTTTATATAGTTCTTCTGTGTATTCTTGCCACATCTCCTTAGTATTTTCTGCTTCTCTTAGGTCCACAAGTCCTTGATTAATGGCCAATTACAAAAGAAGATATTTTAAACCTCATAACACCTTGGGTTCTGTGTCCCTGTTACCAGGAAAGAGAGGGTAGTTCCATGGATTTCTTGGGCATCACTTCAAAGGAGTGTGACCAAAGTTCTGCAGGATTCCTAGAAGATATGGTGTGGAAAACACCTCCGTTGCCCCTCTGGTCAACAGCAATGTGACAAGAGCCAGAACCCCTTTCCTTCCTGCCCCAGAAAGAGATCTCTTTGGGGCTTATACAGCAAAACGACACCTCACAGCAATGGTCACTTTCAGACATCCCCATCACCTCTAAGTCACAATGCAATACTGAGGGGTGCCCACTTGCAGCCTCATCACAATCACCTCTCACAGAAGGAACCCAGCTTCCCAAAGCCCCAACGAGCCCTGGTTCATGCACCAACCCCAGGGTGCTCCTCCTGGAGCTGTGCCCTGTGTTGCTTCTTCTGTGGGACTAGGGGACTTCTCTCCACCTTTCTTGTGTGACTCTTGCTCCTAGACAATCACTCTAGGTGTGGGGGTGTCCTGCTTCTCCTTGTGTCTTCACTGCTAACACAGACTTTCAGGAAGAAGAGGCTCTGTAAAGGTCTTCAGAATAAATGAGCCAGTGGGCAAGGGCTCAGATTAATTGTCGGCTACTTCCGTAAATAACCCAGACAAATCCAAATAAACAGATAACTTAGCTTTTGAGAGTGATACCCCAAACGGACAGAAATATGAATTCACTATGATCACCTTTATTAATAACTAAACCTTCCCCCATCAGTATTGCTGCTAGGTAAGCTCATGTTTCCAAAACAGTTCTAAATCCAATTCCAATGTATCCATTTCAGGGTCACAAAACAAAATGGAAGGTTTCCCCATCTCTTTTACAAAAGCGCAAAACTCTTGTACTTGAACTCGGTAAATACAAACACATTTTGATCCTCATCATTCACAAACTAAGACATTACATGTTATTTAGCCTTCTATTAAACTATCAAAGTTTGAAATGTTTCTAAAGAAAGCAGAGATAAATCTCCATGTCATCATAGAAAAGAGGAACCCAAAGATGCTACACACCAGTTCCCCAAACTTGCCCAGGCCCTCACTTCTGAGAAGGCTGACCACTCCCACTTCAATGACAGAGGGAAGGATCACCTGACTCCTGCTCTGGCTCAGGCGCCCTCTTCCTCCTCCCTTGCAGCCTCTGCAGACAGGGGTGGGAAGGCCCTCAAAGCCCTTTGTTTGACCCTGAGCACACATGCCATGACTTGCCACTTGCTGGTCTCCAGATAGGCCCGGGGACCCCACAGGAACTCACAGCGGGCAGAGTGGCTGCTCTCCCCAGGGGCAGAGGAGGCCAAGGGGGATGCAGCCTCCCCGACCTCAGCCCCCAAGAGCTGAACCTCCACCACACCCTGGGCTTCGCCTGTGTCCTGAAAGGTCTTTCTCGTGCCTGCTTGACTTGCTCAGCTCACTCATCTCGACCAAGAGTGTGTTGCCTAGGATGAAACCACAGACAGGCGTGAGGCAGGGGACAGATGGGGACCACAGGTCTTGGCTGAAAATCACACCCGGGATGGTCTGACACAGGCCACTTAAAAATCTCCTCTTGAGGGGTCCCCTCAGTCCTCCCCAAGGGTCCTCAGTCCTCCCTCAGGGTCCTCACCTAAACTCCTTCAGAACCTAAGAATCTCCTCTCCATTCTCTGAGGCCCCGCCCCTTATATCAAGTCTCCAGTGTCGCTAGACCTTGTGCCCATGCAGCCAGCAGAGTCGCCTCAGGCTGAAAGCAGGTTCAGGACCTGTGGGTTTGCCTGTGTCCTCCCTCAAGGTCCTCATCTCGAGCCCTTCCAGGTCTGGGGATGCCCCTTGTGTTGACCAGAGACAGGGCCCTCACACCAGGCCATCACTGCCCTGAGACTCCCAGGGGGAGTCTGCGGACATGATATCCGGGCTCACATTCCTCAACCCTCCTCCTGCACTTCACTTTGACTCTCAGCAGATCTAGGTACTACATTCTTACCCCGACATTGCTCCCCTTGGAACCAGGCCCTCCCCAACTGGGACCCCTGAGAGGCAAGCAGGAGAAGGGGGCTCATTACCCCAACTCTGCTGGGGTTTCCCAGGGCTGAGAGCATTGATGACCTGGATGTCCTGGGGTCCCAGAGCTCCACTCAGTGTTCTACCTTGACTCTTGACACAGCTGTACTCCTTCACTCTGCTGACCTGAACATGGTCACCTGACCCAGGCCCTCACTTCTCCCCTCCCATCGGGATCAGTGATGTCACATCTAGACATCACGATGCATGGTCCCCCAGGCCTGTTGGGAGAGTGGCACATACATCCCCTGGGGACCCTCAGTCTCCTCTGGCCCTCACCTCGAATCTGGGTAGGACGTGTGCACCTCCCTCTGCCCACCTGTGACTGTGCCCCAAAACCAAGGCTCGGAATCCTTGAGATCACTGAGGAAGAAAGGGGACTTTGGGTCTCAGTCTGACAGCCCAGACGGGGGCCCCCAGGAGCCCCAGTAGGGGTGGAGTTGTGTTCTATGGGGCCCTCTGTTCCAGGATGCCTGGATCCCTTGTCCTCTCTCAGGAGGGTGCCTCCTTATCACTTGAGAGAAGGCTGCAGTCCCAGCACAGATGCTGGATGGGGGGCTGCTGCACCCATGACAGTCAAGGAGCACAGGTAACCACTCACCTTCCCTAGAGATGGGGACCTTCCCTCCCTTTCCAGAGGCTCAGCAGGTGGCTGAGCACCTTGCTGCCCGTTCACAGGCCTTGTATGTGAGTCTGGGCATGGGCAAAACCCAGGCCGTAGTGTCTCATCAGCCTCCCCTGCCAGTTTGTAGATCGATTCATCCCAGGGCCCTTCCTCATGACAAATCCCACGGCGTCCCAGGCGATTCCTCCTGTAGAGAACTGCCACTCCAGACCACCACCAAGTTTGCTCCTCACAGGCTAAGCCTTGTTTCTGTCATCCAGTAATCAGTCTCTTCCAGCCTCCCCACCTCTAGAGCCACCTGGCCTCTCCTCGTGTGACCCTGGCATGCCTGGAGCTCAAGACAGTTTGACTGTCCAGGGCCAGCCCATAAGGGCAATGCTCCCTCCCTCCACTCCTGTGTGACCTTAGGCTGCGGCATCTGCCCAGCCCAGGAAAACCCATGCTTAGCCACTTCACTCCGCAGACATCGGTCAAGAGCTACCAAGTACTGAGTGGGGGAAGTCACGTAACACATGGGCCTTTTGATGTCAGGCAGCCTTGACATTGTGAATAAAAGATAACTTTTGTGACAAGCAGGTGACTTGAGATTGCAATCTGCACATCTTTGCTTTCTCTATAGCTTTACAGGTAAGCAGGCGCCACACATGCTGAGGTTTCTGGGAACGTGGTTTTTAAATAGCAGAATCTGTGTGTGATTCCAGGTGAGGAGGCATACGGAAGTCAAGACAAAAAAATCGAATGAAACCTTCTGAAAAGGTAAGGTGTTCACCAGGTAGCGAACCTTCATAAGGGGCAGCGTTTTGACTTGGAAGTGAGCAGCTTGGTCATGCGTCATGGTAGCTCAGTGCTAGGGCTGACAGAGGCCTGGCCTGCACCGCCCCGTGTCCTTTCTCAGTGGCCTCCTCTGCCTGCACCAGACTGCCAACAAGGCGACCCAGCCTTTCGGTTCTGGTGGACTGGTGTGCACACTCTCCGCTCTCCTGACCTCGGAGCCCTTGTCTCTGCAGCATGACCCTGGAGGGTTCTTTGCTGTGCTCCTCAGGACAAACACTCTTTTAAGAGAAAGCATGTTATAAAATGGACACCCCAGCAAGCAAAGGGTACTGAGGTGTGACACCCTTGGAGCGCTCAGCTGAAAAGGGAAAAGAAAAGAGAAACAAGAAAATGTCACCAGATGCAGGCCCTGCAAGGAAGCCAAAGCTCGGGCCTGCTGTCCAGACACCAGCGAGTCCACAAACTGAACACCTGTGGGCCTCGGACAGGAACCACAAGCTCCAGCCCTGTGCATTGCAGGACAGGAAGGGCTCTTTGGGGGCCCCCAACATGGAGGGGCTTAATTTCTCCTCATATGTCAGGTGAGGAGCCAGCTGGACAGTGTCCCTGTTTCCATTAAGGCACTCCACCAGGCTCTTGACGGGTCTTTTCAATGAGTGGGTGCAGAGCATCTGAGGGGCTTCTTTGGGTGTGTACAAGGTACCCACATTGTGCTGGAGGTAGGCAGGCGTATGTCTTGCCTTCCGACCAAGCAGCTGTCTGAGGGGGCTCAAATGCTCAGGCAGGCCCAGGATGGAGGCGCTGCAGACATGTGCTGGGCAGGAAATCCCTCGTATTTTCAGGCTCCTTTTTGCCGTGCAGGGTTCTAACCCCAGGACCACCTCTATCTGTCTGAATAGGGTGCATATTTGGGGTCCTCTAGGGGTGTACCTGAAGGCTGTGGGGATAATGGGAAAGAATGGCTGGAGATTTTGGGAAAGAGGGGCTGCCTGAATAGTAATAGAAGGGGTTCAGGGCCTGAGCCATGATGGGCATCCAGATGGCACACAGAGGTGCCAGCATGGCTGCTGGGAGCGGCCCAGGGAGCAGGCTGAAAATCTGGGTGTGCACAGTGGTCAGGACCACCACCACCACAGGAGGAGCCATCTGGTCAGGAAACCAGGTGAAGCAGAACCACGGGTCCTTGATGGGCAGGGCCACCTCCATCAGGACTGGGATTAGAGAAACTTGAGCTTGTGTGCCCTTGAGCAGGCATCAGGACGCATCAAGGGGTTCGGGGCTTCTGTCCTGGACCAGCAGCAGGGGTGGCAAAGGTCCTGGCCAGGGGGTGGCGGGGGCGAGTTCCAGGTAGCCCATTGATTCCTGGGCACCCTCAGGGCAAGGTTACAGGCTGTCCTGTGGCTATATGGTGGTGGGCACAGGAGGGACGTCCAGGGCTACTGGCTTGCCTTCTACCTGCTGAGATGCTGACTTAATGCCCCCTCTACTCTTGATCTTCCCAAGGAGGTGTGGGCTGTCTCTCTTAAAAAGGGGACTGGAGCAGAACTGTAATGGGGTTCACCAAAGAGAGAGAGAATAGCAAAATCTGAGTCTCAAAAGGCTTACTGAAACCAGCACCCTCCCGGCTAGGCCCCCGGGTGGCCTCACCCAGCCATCCCCAGGCCTCATGGAGAAAGCAGGACCCTGTCCCACAGGACTCGGTGTCCCATCTGCCCATCTTCAAGGCTCAGTAACTCATCACCTCTCGGCCTTGGAAAATGACAGAGTGGCCCAGGAGTATTCGCTGAAGGCCCAGAGTGGGGACTTGGCATTTGAAGCAGGCAGACTGCACAAGCTTCTCTGCTTTCTATGCAGGTGTCGACCCATGGCCTGCACTTCTTCGGCTGACCAACACTTCCCAGGAAAGAGCCTGTGCTTCCCTGCAATAAATTTCTTCTCCATAGCCATGGGAGTCATGTGCTTAGTCAGTCAGTCATGTGCGACTGTTTGGGACCCCATGGACAATAGCCGACCACGCTCCTTTGTCTGTGGGTATTCTCCCAACAAGAACACTGGAGTGGGTTGCCATGCCCTCCTCCAGGAGATCTTCCAACCAAGGGATCGACTCCAGGTCTCCCGCCTTGCAGGCGGGTTCTTTCAGGTCTGAGCCATGAGGGAGTTATGGGGACACACAAACCCCACCCCCCACCTGCCTCCACCGTGGGCCCATTTGTGCCCTGGCTGGAAGACAGGAAGGTACAGCATTTGAGCAGTGTCATCTCTTTCCCTGGTGTGACTGGGATCTAAGGGCCCACGGGTCAGTGGTACAGAGTGATTCCTGGCCCCCGGATATCCTGACCTGATCCCTACTGTGCATTCAGCTCACCTCCGCCAACTCACACAGACATCCCAAATGGAGAAAGAGAGGGGCAGTGACTTCTTGGTGCTGAGAACGCTTAGGATCTCCCCCTCACAACTCCCCAGTGCAGCCTACAGCACTGGCAGCTCCGGCAGTCATGCCACTTCCCAGTCCTGTCTTTACACAAAGCTTTCCCGGCAGGCCAGCCAGGACCCCGGCACCCCTGAGGTTGGCACCCACCCCAGCCCCAGGGCCCAGTAGGTACTCCCGTGCATTTACCATGCTCAGGACACAGACAGGTGGCTCCTGCATGAGCAGGGTGGTCAGGCAGAGGGAGGTGAGCACATCCTGGCACGCTTTGCTGAATCCATACAAGCTAAGCTGACGGAAATAGCTCTTCACGCAGTCTGTCTCAAATAACTTGTCTGAGACCACCCTCTCCAAAATGTTCTCAAAGAGCTCCTCATTGATGCCTATGCAAGTGCCAACTTCCTCCCACCAGATGGACACAAAGTGGTGACTGTTGATGATGGTCCACCACTTCCTGGGAAAGGGGAGGGAGAGGAGACTGCCCTCTCCCCCAGCCAGGGGCAGCACACTGGGTGTGCAGCCTCTTGAACAAAAGCTCTTAACTCAAAGCCTGGAAAGTACTGTCTTCTAGCAGCAGCCTGAAGCTGTGGTGGCCCGTGGGCATGAGCTGGGCCTGGGTGACTGAAAGGTCCACAGGGAGGGGCACAGCTCCTTGAGCCAAGGACCAGAGGCCCTGTGTTTTGAAGAAAGGGAGCACCCCGAGGCTGGGCATCCCATCCATCATGGCACCCTTCTTGTCCACAGCCCCACGGAGGGTCGTGCATCCTTTCTTCTTGGAATGGGGACAGGGCAATGGCCAGGAGCAGTCCAGGCTCACAAGGGTGTTCGGCCCCTCACCAAAGGCCTCTGCTTCCTCAGGGCTGACATCACAAGGCAGTCATTAAGTGACCTAATAAAGGCTAGCTGCACCCAGGCTGGTCAGCATGTCAACCTCCTGGTCCACGCTCCTCATGGCAGTGAGCACCATGACACTTGTGCATGGGCGTGAAGTCTCAGGCTGAGCACTCCTGCAAACCGGACATGGCCTTCTGGTCCTGGAGCCCTGGGGCCAGGGAGACATGCACCAACATATGTGTGACCCTCAAAGTCAGCCCCTCCTCTGTGTTCATAGGTGCCTTGAGGGTTCGGCATGGCACCCTTGTACGCAAGCACAGCCATGTCCAGGGAGGGGGTCCACAGTCAAGGGTACAGCCACCTGGCCCTCTGGGCACTGTCCCTGGATGGGCAGCCAGTCCCCCACACAGATCCACTCTTGGCCCTGCTGTCAGTCGGCAGGAGCCAAGGGTGGGGGCTGTGCAGGCGATGGGTAAAGTCTTGGGGACACAGAAGGACAGGCTGCCATCCTATAGGCTCAGCAGCCTGCTTATGTCCACCACAGGCAGGCCTTGCTCTGCACACTGTGGTCCCAGGCAGGTGGGAAGTAGTGGTCACCCTGGGCCTTCATGCACAGTGTGGCTTCCTTTTCTGTGACTGAGGTCCACAGGGCCTCCATCTGGCTCTGTGTCCACGCCATGAGAGGTGCCATCCTGCTCTTTGGCCTGGTGCTCTAGCATCAAAGAGGTGGCCGTACACGGTGGCCCTCATGGGCATCCCACCCTACTAACGCCTTCCCCCACCCCAACACTGTTCCTGGGGTTGAGGATCGTCCCAGGGCTTTCAGAATCAGAAATGCCTCTGACCTTGTGGCGTCAGCCATCTGCAACCCAGGCACTAGGCCCAGTGGGTGAGAGAGAGGGCTCCAGTGACGAGATGCCATGGCAGGCACCACAACTCTGCTGATCCCCAGCTGCCTGGCTCACCCAATCTGAGACTGCTTCCCCACATGGGTAATCCTAGGGACACCTGCCCCAGGGGGTCCTGAAAACTCAGAAGAGGTACAGGAGGTGGCGATGGTCCTGAAACTTAAGACTGCCACGTGGTGATCTGAGGCGCATAAGCACTGATCTCCCGGTGGACCTAGGTTCCATGCTGGAAGCCTCCCATCACCATTGAGGGGTGGGCTACCTTGTCGATTCTCGCAGACTGGGGGCTGAAACACCGTCTGAATTAAATGTTTCTAGACACTACTCGTGTGAGCTAGATGGAATTGCCCAGTGTTTTCCATAGACAGAAGCCTTATTCAGTACCCTTACATGTGACCCAGTGATGCCTCATACCCCTGAAAAGGCAAGTTCCATTTTAGACTGTCTGGGACCCCGCAAACACTCTCGGGTGCCTCCTCAGCTATCAGGACTGTGGCAGGTGACTCTCTGGCAATGGCTGAACCTCCGTGCCCCCCCTTTACCTCCCTGTATGTTCTGGTTGCCCCTACATATTCCTGAGAGATGCTCCCCCACCCCTAATCCCCTTGGCTACCCATGGCAACTTGAGGTTCCCTTTTGTTCTGGCCAAGAGACCTCCCAGTGTCCTGGTCCAGAAAACTACTAGAGCTCGTCAATGAATTCAGTGAAGTTGCAGTATAAAAAATTAATATATAAAAATATATTTGCATTTCTGTACACTAACAGCATGTAGCAGAAAGAGAACTTCAGTGTATTAGCCATTTACCTTTTTAATCCCATTTAACTGCTTCAAAAAGAATGAACTACTTAGAAATAAACCTATTTATGGAGGCAAAAGACCTGTACTTGGAAAACTGTAAGATACTGACAAGTGAAATTGAAGACAGCACAACAAATGGAAAACTTTACCATGTTCTTTGATTGGAAGAATCAGTTTTGTAAGGTGAATTTACTACACAAGGCAATCTATAGATTCAAATTACCAATGGTATTTTGCATAGAACTAGAAATTTGTATGGACACATAAGACCCCAAATAGCCAAGACCATCTTGGTAAAAAAAGAACAGAGTTGGAGAGACTTCAGTGGTGGTTCAGTGGCTAAGACTCCATTCTCTCAATGTAGGGGGTCCAGGTTTGATCACTGATCAGAGAACTAGATCTCACATGCAGCGACTAATAGTTAGCATGCTGCAACAGAGATTCACATACCACAACTTAGAGTTCAGATGCTACGGCTGCTGTTAAGACCCTGCATGACACATCTAAAAAGATCCCAGGTGCTAAAACTGAGGATTCTGAATGCTGCACCTGAGGATCCCACATGCCTCAATGAATATCAAAGATCCCATGTGCTGCAACAGAGACCAGACACTGTCAAATAAAGTAAAAAGAAAAAAGATCTGAGCTGGAGGAACCAAATTTCTTGACCTTAGACTATACTACAAACCTATAGTAATCAAAACAGTATGGTACTGGCACAAAAACAGACGTACAGATCAATGAAATAGGATAGAAATCATAGAAACAAGCCTATGCACCTATGGTCAACGAATCTACATCAAAGAAGGCCAGAATACAGTATACAGTAGAGAAAATAGATTCTCTCCAGTAAGTGGTGCTGGGAAAACTGGACAGCTGCATGGGAAAACAATGAAATTAGAACATTATCTAATACTCTATACAAAAACAAACTCAAAATGGATTTGAGACCTATGTGTAAGATGGAATATGGAAAACTTCTGGATGAAATCTTGGGCAGAACACGTTTTGACAGAAATCTCAACAGCCTTGTTTTTGGATCCATCTCCTAAAATAAAGGAAATGAAAGCAAAAATAACCAAATGGGCTTCCCAGGTGGCACTACTGGTAAAGAACTTGCTTGCCAACGCAGAAGACATAAGAGATGAGAGCTCAGTCCCTGAGTTGGGAAGATACCCTGGAGAAGAGCATGGCAACCTATTGCAGTATTCTTGCCTGGAGAGCTCCATGGCCAGAGAAGCCTGGTGGGCTGTAGTCCATAGGGTGGCAAAGAGTCAGGCACACTTTAAGCTACTTAGCATAGCACAGGGACTTAATTCAACCAAAAAGCTCTTGCACAGCAAAAGAAACCATTGAGAAAAAGAAAAGAACCTACTGAATGAGAGAAAATATTGCAAATGACTGATTTGGGGTTAATATCCAACATATATAAATAGCTCAAAAACACAGTGTCAGGAAAAAAGAAAAAACACTTTAAAAATGGGCAGAAAGACTGAATAGAAATTTTTCTAAGGTAGATACACAGATGGCCAACACGCACATGAAAAGATGCTCAACATCACTAACCCATCAGGGAAATGGAAATCAATATCACAATGAGATGTCACCTCATACCTGTGAGAATGTCAATCATCAAAAAGAACACAAATAACAAATGATAGCAAGAATGTGGCAAATAGGGAATATTTGTGCAACATTGGTGGGAATGTAAATTGGTGTAGTCACTGTGGAAAACAGTAGGGATGTTTCTCAGAAAACTAAAAACTAATATTGAGCTATGTGACCCAGCAATTCCTTTCCTGGGTATGTATCTGAAAAAAACAAAAACACTAATTTGAAAAGATACAAGCACCCCAATGTTCATGATAGAACTGTTTACAATTGTCAGATACAGAAGCAATCTAAGTGTCCTTCAATGTGTGAATGCATAAATAAGTGGTGGTATGTGCACACACGCACACAAACACACACACACATACATGTAATGGAATACTACATAGACATAAAAATGAATGGCATTTTGCCATTTGCAGCAACATGGATGGACTTGGAGGGCAATATGCTAAGACAAATACTCTATGATCTCACTTTGATGTTGAACTTAAGAAATAAAACAGATTAATAACCTCAGATACTCAGATGACACCAACCAAATGGCACAAAGCAAACAGGAAATAAAGAGGCTCTTGATGAAGGTGAATGAAGAGAGTGAAAAAGCTGGGTTAAAACCCAACATTCCAAAAACTAAGGTCATGACAACTGGTTCCCTCACTTCATGGCAAATAGATGTGAAAACAATGGAAACATTGATAGACTTTATTTTCTTGGGCTCCAAAATCACTGCAGATAGTTACTGCAGCCATGAAATTAAAAGATGCTTGCTCCTTGGAGAAGGAAATGGCTACCCGCTCCAGGATTCCTACCTGGGAAATCCTATGGACAGAAGGGCCTTGCACGCTGCACCCCAGGAACTGGCAAAGAGTCAGACATGGCTGAGCGACTGAACACACACACATACAAGGCTGGGGTGAGCTGGGGGGAGGAGGTGGTGGATACAGTGTCTGTGAATGCTCATCCACTTGGGTTCTTACTGGTGTGCTGGATATTTTCTAAAATTGATTGTGGTTATGCTCGTCTGACTCTCCAAACACACTAACAATGACTGCATTTTACACTTTAAGTGGATGAATTCTGAGCTATATGAATTTGTATCAATAGACATATTTCAAACAATATTTAAAAAGCAGATAGAATATCTAAATAAAACTATTGAAAGTCAGGACTTGGGGGACTTCCCTCGTGGTCCACTGTTTAGGAATCTGCCTACCACAGTGGGGAATGCGGGTTTGATCTCTAGTCTGGGAAGATTCTGTGTGCCATGAAGCAACTGGGCCCATGTGCCACAAGTACTGAAGACCGTGCCCCCTGGAGCCCATGCTCTGCAACAAGAGAGTGGTCTCCACTAGCTGCAACTAGAGAAAGCCTGCAGGCAGCAACAAAGTCCCAGCACAGCCAACAAAAAAAGAAATAAAATTCTTTAAAAATTAAGAAGTTTTAATTAGTATGTAAAACTTCTTTCCACAAAGAAAAGCCCATGCTCAGATGGCTTTACTGCTGAATTCTACCAATCATTAAAGAATGAACCCTGATCTTCACACACTGTACCAAAATCTTAAAGAGAGGGGAACACTTCCCAATTCATTTTATACAGCCAGTATTGTATACCAAACTGAATAAAGTCAGGACAAGGAAAGACAATGATAGGCCATGAGAAATGTTCAAAATGCTCAATAATATGCTGATCAACTGGATCCAGCACCACATAAGAGGGATGATACACCATAGCCAAGTTGGGTTTATCCCAGATATGCAGTTGTTTTAACATGTGGAAATCAACTAATGTCATATATTATATTCATGGAAGAAAGGACAAAAATCACAAGATTACCTTTATATATACAGAAAAAGCAGTTGGTGAAATCCAACAGCATTTTATAATAAAAACTGTTCAATGAGTTAAGAAGAGAAGCATAATTCCTCAACCTGATAAGGGTATCTATAAAGAAAACCTTACAGCAAACATCATACTAAATATGAAGTTGCATTCAATGATACACTGAGAATGAGTGAAGAGTAAATTCTCTGTTATGTAAAATATATGTCAATAAAATTGGTAGGCCAGATGTTCATCTTGGTCTCCTGGGTGCTATCTCTGATTGGTAGAGAGAAAGAGCAATTACCAGGAACTTATGGCTTGCCTCACTGGAGAGTAACTGAACTTGGTAGTTTCCATCACCATGGCACTTTCTCTTCCCTTCACCCTTTCCCACCCCACTGCCTGTTGTCCACAGGTACCATCTTCGCCAGGCACTGTGTGACCCTGGGAAAGGTGAGCAGAGAAAAGGAAAAGGAGTCATATGTGGGGGGACGGGGCTAGGAGACATGTCAGTATGAGAAAGGATGCTTTTAACATTTCCACAATGGCTGCAAACCATTTAAAATTGGGAGAAGCCACATCAAAATCTGGATTTACAGCTCAATTAAAAAAAAAAAAACATTCAGGGGGAGCATGGACAATACTTGGCCCCTGTGCTGGGCCAGTGTTTCTCCTGCAGTTGAGCAGTTTCATTCATTTTTATCAGTCAGCGAGCTCCCACCAGCATCTGTATTTGTGTGTTCCTTTTGTCTTTCCCTGCTCCACAACCTTCTGTTCTGGCCACAGAATGACCCTATTGGGACTTCTCACATAGGACTGTACTTCCCACCTCTGGGTTAGCGGTGCAGGCAGTGACCTTCCCCTCTCTCTCCTATTGTTAGCTCTCCCAGGAAGCCTCCTCCCGTTCTGCCCTTCATTCAGTGTCTCTTCTGAACCTTGTTCAGATCTGAGTAGGCAAACTCCACACCTGCCTCTGCCCTAGGTATTTGCATGCTTTCCTAGGGTGTACACTAGACTCTCAGGATGATTTCTGTCTTACTGATTGCCACCTAGATTGCCATACCCTCTAGATACCCTGTACATAGTCAGTTCAGTTCAGTCGCTCGGTCGTGTCTTACTCTTTGCGACCCAATGGGACTGCAGCACACCAGGCCTCCCTGCCCATTGCCAACTCCCAGAGTTAACTCAAACTTATGTCCATTGAGTCCGTGATGCCATCCAACCTGCTCCTCAGTGGGTGCCTAATACTTTACAGACTGCATGGTCCCGCTGGCCTGGCCTGATGCTAAGGAAGGAAAGTTGTTATCACCATAGGAATAGATTCAGCACAGAAAATCATGGTACACTAACTCAGAGGAGCAGTGACAAGTGAAGGAATTTAGCAGCAAAGATCATGGGAAAACACTCCTTGCTTGAACTGAGCTAAGCCTGTTCAGAGATATTCCCATTCAGAGATATTTCACAATGTGGCTCAGTGGTAAAGAATCTGCCTGCAATGCAGAAGATGAGGGTTTGATCCCTGGGTCAGGAAGCGCCCCTGGAGGAGGAAATGACAACCCCCTCTAGTATTCTTGCATGGGAAATCCCATGGACAGAAGAGTCTGGCAAACTGCAGGCCAAGGGGTCACAAAGAGTTGGCCACAACTGAGCGACTGAGCATGTAGGATCTCACTCAAATTAGAAGTGGCCTCATTCCTTGCAACAGCTATGCTCTCCTGACAGTGGCTGATAAATGGCCTGTTGGCAGCTGAAGGAGTGATAGGTGGTCTGGCCTGTGCAGCCAGTGCTTGCAAGTCTGACAGTCACGTTTTCTGACAACCCCATGGGAAAAGCGCTACTTCCCCCTCCCACTAGAACAGGCTAGACAGCAGGGTTGATGTGCAGAGCACAGAAATAACTGTTGATTGCCTGTCTCCACCTGTGAAACCACATGGAGAGTAGGGAAACGGTCAAAAACAGAGGTTTGGAGGTAGGGTGGAGGCTGGGAAGAGTGTTTTCCTTTAAACCACTAAAATCATTTTTTTTCCTCCACGGTCCTTGCTGTTCACTCATGAAAAAATTTCTTCTCCAGAATGAATGAAATCACGCTCCTAAGGAACTGAGAAAAACTCTTGCTAGGTGAGTAACTAACTGGAGCTTCTAGAAAGTCTCCACTGAGGAAATTAGGCTCGATTACTTCTGACTATGCGTGTGTGCTAAGCCGTTCATGGACTGTAGCCCACCAGGTTCCTCTGTCCATGGAATTTCCCAGGCAGGTATGCTGGAGTGGGTTGCCATTACCTCCCCCAAGGAAGTTTCCCTTCCCAGGGGTTCTCCTGCAGCTCCTGCACTGCCGGGGAATTATTCACCACTGGGTGGCAGTAGGGACTAAAGAACCCGCTTGCCGACGCAGGACTGGACTGAAGCGATTTAGCAGGCACGCGGGAGCCACTGGGGAAGCCATTCCTGACTATGGAAGACGCAATGACCCCGCATTCACAGACTATACAAGGCAGAAGACCACAGCACCAGGCGCAGTGAACACGTGGTGACTTGCCCCCTCCCCCTCCTGAAAGTGAAAGTGTGAGTCTCTCAGTAGTGTCAGATGCTTTGCGACCTCTCGGAAGCCACCAGTCTCCTCTGTCCATGAAATTCTGGGGTTGCCATTCCCTTCCCCAGGGCATCTTCCCGACCCAGGGATGAACCAGGGTCTCTCACACTGCAGGCAGATTCTTTACCATCTGAACCACCAGGGAAGCCCCTCTCCCTCCTGGAGATCTCGTTAATATGCAGATCTTGGCTATGTAGTTGGGTGGAGCCTGAGATCCCCTGTCTCTTCTCTGCACCCAGGTGATGGGGGTGCTGCTGGTCCAGAAGCACTAGTGGGCAGGAGAGGAGGGCAGAAGTTGGGGTGGGGATGGGGATGGTGGGTTGAAATGGAGACAAAGCAGCCATAGTTGGGCTTGGCTCACCCCAGGCACAGGTGGACACACTCTAGTGGTCCTCGAGAAGGCGCGGGATTTGTTCAAGCAGCCCTGACCCATCGTGGCTACTTTTGGCTTCTCCCTTCGTAGAGATCAGAGATCCCCTGTTGTCTAGGAATCACGGTAAAGAACCTGCCTGCAGTGCAGCAGACCCGGTTCGATTTTGGGGGTCCAGAAAAATCCCCTGCAGAAGGGAATGGCAATCCATTCCAGTGTTGCTTCAAGATTTCCATGGATGGAGGAGACCAGCAGAGAATTGGACACAACTGAGCGACTTTCACTTTTCCTTAAAGATCCAGCAAAGATGTTGACGGTCCTGGAATCAGTCACTGTGTGTAGGAAAATGTCAGTGTGTAATACTGGGCGTGGGATGGGATGGGATGGGACTAGCATATGACTTCCCCAATGGGTCCTTTCCCAACGTGCCAGAGAAATGAGTGGGACAGTCTTTTAGGGATGGCCTGGGGAACATAGGAGAGACCCCCACACCTCTCCCCAGTCTCTCTCCTCAAGGAGACCCTGGGTCCACTCTGGAGGTGCCCTGCGGCGCCTAGCAGTTCTCCCTCAGTATTAAGCTTCTTTGATTCCCACTGACCAAGGGCAGAGCATCCCAGCTGCACCACGGTGAAGGAGTCGCAGGCTGGGGATTCAGGGACCTGGAATCTCTGCCAGACCGGGCACACCCTTGGCCCCAAGCATGCAGGTACCCCAGGGATGCTGGACTGCAGAAATTTCCTTCCTGTCATGGCGTCTCTCCACGGGTGCAGGTGGCAGCCCACACGGCTGTTGTCAATGTCCCTCGTTCAGGAGCCCGCAGCGCCCAATCGGCAGGACAATGCAGGCCCTGGTCTCTCCGGTGACCAAGGGCATCTTCGTGGCTCTGTTCCTCTTCACTATGCTGCTCATCCTCTGCGTAATCCTGTGGTACATTTGCCGGGACCTGTACAATGACTCAATCTGAAGCAGTTAAAGCACTGCCTCAGCCCTCTGAGGCTCCAGCCCCGGGACCCTGAGTTCGTCCCAGAATCCACATCTCTTCCCAGGACCCCGTGCTCTTCCTATGGATTCTGAGTTGCTCCCTGGGACCCAATGTCCTCTCCCAGTCCCACATCTTTCCCCGGATTCTTGGTTCTCCCATCTCTGACCCCGTGCCTCTTCCCCAGACCATTTGCCCTTCCCTTGGACTCGAAATTTCTTCCCTGAACCCAGTGCCCTTCCCCAGATTCCTTGCCAATGACCCAATTCCATGCCCCACCTCTCACCCCGTGTGCTCCTCTCCCTGACCCAGCACCCATTCCCAGGACCCTAGCACCCTTTCTTAAGCATGTCATCCCTTCCCTGCACCCCTTTGCCCTCCCCAGACCCCCAGAGTCCTCTGGGAAATCCCAAGGGCTCCATTATCTTCCCAAGACCCTGTCGTTCCATCCTGATCTGTGATCCTGAGCCCTCTCCCTGGACCTCCCACCTGTTTCTTGGAACACTCTCCCCTATCCCAAGCCCCAAGGCCCTCTCCCGATCTCTGAAATCTGCTTATTGCCCCTACTCCCCAGCACAGCCCCACATCCTTTTCTGACCCCACACTCTGCAGCTTTCTCCAGACCCTGGAGAAACCAAGTGTCTTCTTCAGAAACCCATAGCCCATCAGCCAGCACCCCTCATCCCTCCACAAGTCCGGAGCCCCCCTCTGTCGTGACCTTCCCAGGACACCTGGGCCTTCTCCCAAGCTTGTGCCCTTCCCAGGGTCCTTTGCCCTTCTCTGGATTCTGCCCCCACCCACCCCTGTCCCCACCCCCAGGACCTGCTCCCCTTTCCAGCTCCTGCCAGGTGCATGGGCTCACTTCACTGCCCCCTGCCACTCTGCTGTTGGGTTTTTGTGTCTGAGCAGCAGGTGACTGAAGGCCAGTCGGGGAACTTTTGGTGGCCAGGGACCTCTTGTCCCCAATCCCCCCAACCTGGTAGGCTGGGGTGGCCCACTTCTTGACTGCCCACTTCCCCCGGGAGTGGCAGCCAACTCCGTGCCTTGTGTTGCCCATTAGGCAGCGGGGTGGAGCCCCAGAGTGGCTGCCCAATGCTCTTGATGTGGACTGTTTTGAACTGGAGACTTCCTCCCTTTACCACAGAAAGTCCAGAGACTTTCTCAGTGGTCCTGTCAGTGCTTCTAGATAGTTCCTCATCAGCAGTGTGGAGCACAGATTTGAGGTCCTGGGAGTAGAGAGCAGTTAGAAGACCAGAAAGAATGAGGGCCTGAATTCAGCCTGTGGCCAAGGGAGAAAGTGAGGTCGAGACATCTCTGACTTAGAACTGGTGGAACTTGGTGGCTGGATGAGTGTGGAGCCTCAGGTACTGGTGTGGGTGGGAAAAGGACAGGAGACACAAAGCTGATCCAGTTCTGACTGGGTAAGAAGCCAGTGATGTCATTCACATGTCAGTGGCTCTGGGAAAAAGAGGTTCCCTAGGCCTGTGCTCCTTGGCTCCTGATAATATTGCCTCCTGGATTTTCCTTCCTCTCATCCTACTGCCCATTGTGTCTAACCAAGGGCCTGGCTCAGAGAAAGAGCTCAGAGAGCAGTAGCCTAGTTATATCTCTCAAGGCTTCACTTGTAGCTTCGGTTTCTGCAGAGGCCACTGGCTTTGGTCTTACTTGGCAAAGTTATTTGTGCCCATAGATGGGGTCTATGGACAGCCTGTGGGATATTGAGCAGAATATGTGTGAAAATCAGCTTGTACACACAAACAGGTCCCTGTCTGACTGTGCAAACCAGAGCCTCCCCAGCTCCTAACTCAGCTTAAAGAACAGCCTCTGAACCAATTACTACTGTGTGTTCACACCTTGGTGTGTGACATGGATTATGGAGTTTTCCTTTCTTCCAGTTCCTCCTCGAGAATCAACTTGTGTCATGCAGCATCAAACAGGGGATTTGAATCCCTGAAGCAATTCATTGAGCTTAGAACTTCAACTCCCCCAACCCCAAAACCCCACACAGATGCTATCACCCAACAGTACTGATCCAAGGCTGGGCTACACTACCGACTGCTGGTGCTTGTTCAGGGAAGTTAACAAACCCAATGGGTGTAAGGGAACCACACGTTTGGGGTGCCGATATTACTCTTGACTCTGCAGCTGACAACCAATCAGCGGATGCCTCACAAAGGCCTTTGGAATTCCTGCCTTTTTGCTATGTCCCTTCAGCATTTAACAGCAAGATACCTGGGAATTCTGCTGCCCTGTCAAGGACTGCAGGCTCTAGGTGAGTTGCAGCTATTATCAGAGACAAGCAAATGACTAAAGCTGTGGGTTTCACTTTCTTCATATCTTTCCAAAAGTTATCCTTTTAAAATGTTATATCCTCCTCTAGGTGCTGTATCACTAAATTCAACCAAAGAGAACCTTTCACGTGTGTATGAGTGTAATATACGTCTACCGCCAAGCCCTCCCCAACATCTAAATCCCCCTCTAGAAAATCACTAGCTAGAAATTACCCATCACATCCTTCTCTAGAAAGAAAAACCATTCTATGGAACCTACCCCATTCAAATAGTTAGAGGTTGGTTCAGGTTGGAACAAGTATCAGTACATCCTTCTTTCTTTCCCCCTTAAGTCTTTATTTCAATCATATTTAATGGTTAAATAATATGTCACTGACCAACTGAGCTATCAGCGAAGCCCTGCATAGATATATATACTGTATATTCATCAATTATTGTACATTTGGGTGTATATCAGTATAAATTGTTACACTGGTATATACCAATATATTGGTATACACTACTACATTGGTATTGATAAACATATATCAGGAGTGACCAGCAAACTGTCTGAAGATTAGATCAGAAAAGTCATAGAGAGTCAGTCATGGAGGACCAGAATAACCTAGACTTTCCTGCCATACACAATCTCCCAGGGCCTTTCCAGGTTCAACATCACATACATCTAAAAGCAAAGGTGGCAGGGAAGATGGAAGGAGCAGTTTACATTATGTTATAAGTGAAAACACAAGTGTGGACAAACCCACTAGCATGCCTTTGATTCCTTCAGCTCCTCCACCAGCCTGACATCTCCCAGGAAATTGGGTCACAGTCGACTGGTTACCTCCAACGTGCCTGAAGTGTGGCAACTCTTTTGACATGATTCAGGAATTAAGCCCCAAGGTGAGGTCTGCAAAGTTTCTTGAGGTACTGGGCAATTTTAAGTAATGGCAGTTGTAATATATTCACAGCTCCTTATAAAGCAACTTGTTTGGGGTCCCTATAGCATAAGGGGCCCCTACAAAGACCTATTTTTCTGAGAGCATCACAGGAAGCTGCCTGTCTGGCTTTCCTCGCTGGCACTCCTTCCCTGTATGGAACTGCCTTTGCAGGCGCTGGGTTATTCTGTCTACCCTGGGCTGCTGACCACCAGTGCTGGAAAGCAACATGCATCTTCAAGTGCCAGGGGAACAGACAAATGAAAAACCCAGAGCTGGGCTCAGAAGAGCACAAAAAGAATGGGACTAATTAGAAGCTGATGGCAAATAATGAGTATTCCTGTTGACGTGAATTTCCCACTCAGGCCAAGGCTCCCACTTACCTCTGCTATAGCAGCAGGGTGTGTTTGATGGCCAACAAAAGCACATGCCCATGAGAGGGTGGTGGAAAAAGCATAAATGAGTGTTTGGGGATGAGCAGCACATGTCAGGATGTTGATCTACTGATACTTATTTATCTAAGTGAGAAGAGGCTAGGGAATACCAATCATCTGGTTTCAAATCATTACTGTGACCTCTGTGATCTGAAATTGCAGCAGAGATGACTGGGAGAGTGAAATGCAAGGTATACCCTGCAGTTTAGCTATTGGAGGCTTAAGTCATGGCAAGTCAGGTCATCCATGTAGAACCTTGGAGAGGTACAATAGCACCCTCTGGAGCATGGGAGGATCTGAGGGCTTCCAGGCCTCCGTCAAGGATAAGGATAACCATACACCATGCTTTGCAGGAGGCTAAGAGTTTCAAGTTCATCACATCTCAGGGGAGCACAAATTTTAGCCCTGTTTTACAGACTTTCCAAGTTCTGTTTATTGAGCTGAATGACAGAATCCTGAGGCTACACAGCAGTGTCTGGTGAGGTCAGAATTTGCTGGTTTAATAAGCACTCACTGGGCACTTACTATATGCCAGGTGCTGTTGGATGTGTTTACAGATATTACCTGGTTTTGTCCTCCTAACTGCCCAATGAGTTAGGTGCTATTGCTATCCATGCTTTACAGATGAGGGAACTGAGGCACAGAGAGGTCGAAAGCTACACAAGAAGTGTAGGAATTGGAAGAGTCAGGGTTGAAGTCTAGGCTGGCTGGATTCAGAGTCCCTGTTTATAGCCATGTGCTTTGCCAACTCCTTTAAACCTAAGTCTGACTAAGTGTTCTCACCCAAACCAAATATATTTGTGATTATCCATTTTTGTTGTCTATATGCCTTGGAACTTCTAGAAGAAAAAGAACGAAGTTTGTTATGTTGCCGTTTATTGTTAATCAGACCTACACTAATACAGAAAAGTATCTAATAAAAATCAACATCCAGGCATCACAAAAAGAAGAGTTAATCCAAAGTATTCAACTGGAATAATGAGTTTTGGGGAGGAAGACCAGAAAGACAAAGTACCATTCTTATCACATTATATCAAGGGTACATACTATCCACATGATTTATCTCCATTGATATTTACTTTGCTTACCTAGCTGAAGTAGTGTTTGTCACGTTTTCTCCTCTCTTGAGCCCAGATGCAGAAATAAGGAAGAGAGAAAGCTAGCACTTGGAAAATTTCCTAAATAACCAGCCAGAAATCACTGCTAACTGTGGCTAACTTGTCACACAGATCACAACCCAACAAAAAATATTCAGCCCTATTTCCTGCAGTGAAACAGAAGTCTTCCAACATGGGAAACAATAAATGGGATCATGGTGTAAATAGAGAATATATGGGGGTTTGTGTCCAAATTAGAGGGACCCTGAATAGCAGAGGAAGGGGTATGGACCTTATTTTACATGCTAAGTCATTTCAGTCATGTCAGTCTCTTTGCGACCCTATGGACTATAGTCCTTCAGGCTCCTGTGTCCATGTGATGCTCCAGGCAAGAATACTGGAGTGGGTTGCCATTTCCTTCTCCAGGTGATCTTGCCAACCCAGGGATCGAACCTGCATCTCTTATGTCTCTGGCATTGGCAGGCAGGTTCATTTCCACCGGAGCCACTTGGGAAACTTTTATTTTATGGGTAGTAGAGAATTAAGCAGCAGAGTGACATGATCACACCTGGGCTCACTCATCCTCCTCAGTTCCTTTTTGGAGGGGGATTTGGATCCGTTTTCTTATATACTAGCCTCACTGGATATGAGAAAGGCTTAAATGTTCTGTTTGTGATGTACTTATGAATACATCAAAAGAAGGGCACCATTTAAACTCCCATCTAAGAATAATCCTTTACTCATTTTGACATCAAGCTGTTTCAATAAGACACACTTTCCGTTCACCTGTGTTCTCTTTGTTCTTTCAGATCAAACCCCATTCAGTGACTGCTCATCATCGTGGCCCCAAACCCAGGAAAGCATGCAGTCTTGATGAGGACCTGAAAATACCAACTGAGCATCCTCATTGTGTATAATGGACTCTCTAACCTATGATCATGTGCACCATTGCATTTCCATCTGAATTTTGGTCTTAGGCCTATTTTTGTGCTTAGGTTTCTATCACCTTACCGTCTTGACCTCTCTGTTGCTAGAAGGGTGGATTTGCTAACCAAACACAGTCTCAGGTGCTTTGAACTTAAGCAAAAGTGAAACAGAATTACTAAACACTGGATGCATACACTCACTTTTGTGTAATAGTGACAGGAAGGCCAGGCCTGGAATTCAGACTGTGCGGGCACTTGTTTCTTGTGTACTGACATTTAACACATACACTATCAGGGAAGGGTCAGAATATTTATGCTGTTAGAAGAGTCAAAGGTCTCTGTGTCTTGACTGTGCCAGAGGACTTTTTAGGAAAGGACTGGGTTTTATACTTCTGGAAGTCATCAGAATATTGTACTCCTCCAAACCGAAATAGCCTTCCTATTGTGCCTGGTTGGTCATTTCCTCCTAAATGCCACTTCGGTTCTCCCAGCACTTGGAGGACATGGGCTCAGCTAGTCATTCTATGAGCTCTTTCTTGCCATCATTTTGTTCTTTCACAACAGTGATCAGATTTTCATGAAAAAAAAATTGGATGTTTTAAAGCTACCTATGGGCTCAAACCCTTCTGTCTCTGTTGGCTGTGTAAGTGTCAGGCACCTCTCCACAGATGTCTGCAGAGATGGCCTTGTGTCACTGCTCCCGTTTGTGTTTATGGTCGTGTTGGCCTGTTACATGTATTAGGGGCCAAATAGAGTTGATCCAACCAGACTGCAGGAGCTGTGAGTAAGACATTATTAACAAACACTTTCTGATCTCCCACTGAGTGCCAGGGCCCATGGTGGACACCAGGACCACAGAGCATGACCAGTAACCCTGACCCAGAGGAGCTCACAGTCTTGGTGCTTAGCTGCTGCAAACTTTTGACAATTCTTCAGAGTTCTGATAAAGTTGGTTCTGAATATTTGTTTGAGTTTTTTGAGATTTCTGAGGTTCTAAAGACTTTCCATAGTTGGTATCCATAGTTGGTATCTAATATCCATGTGATATCTAACAGTTGTAGTACCATAAAGGTTATACATTTCATCAGGGGTGAGTTGGGTAGTTTCTGGATTTTGAGGAATTTTAAAATTCCACTTAAGTTCTTGAATTTATGTACTGTAAATAGATTTGTTCTTAGTGTTTTCTTTTTATCCTTCCAACATCTTTAGTGTGGGGCTTGTAGAATTGTAGTGATAATATTTCATTTCTGATATTAGCCATTTGTCTTTTCTTTTTTTATTTTGTTTATCTGGCTAGAGTTTTGTCAATTTGGTTGATCTTTTCAATGAACCAGTTTTTTTACCATGATTTTTTTTCTTTATTTTTGATTTCAATTTTTTTTCTCTTCTGTTTTGGTTTGTTTGTTTGCAGATTGCTTTAGGTATAGTTTTCTTTTCTTTTTCTAAGGTAACGTGAAAACATAGATTATTGATTGAGGTCTTTCTTCTTTCTTAATCTAAACATTAAATGCTATAATTTTCCCTGTTCACACTGACTTGGATGCACCCCATATATTCCAATATATTGCCCTTTCATTTTCATTCATTCCAGCGCAGTTTCTATTCCCTTGAGAACCTCTCTTTTACCTGGGATGGTTCTTTAATTTCCAAGTGTTTTGAGACTTTTCTTCTTCTTCCATATTGTTTCACTACTAGTTTGATTCTTTTCTTGTCAGAGAATATACTCTGCATCATTTAAATTTTTTTTTATTTTTTTTAGAGGATATAGGATTCTATCTTGATGAATGTTTCCCACGTGCTTGAAATAAACGTGCATTTTGCTGTGGTTGATGCAGTGATATATCTAGATCCACAGTATTTGTGAATCACGCAGGGCCCAGGCTGCCCCTAGGGCAATGGTTCAGTTCTCCATGCTTTTGATATTCTGTCTCTGGTGAGATTCCTGCATGCACAGCTCAGGTTGAACTCAGGAGTTCCTACAACTTGCTGGAATCCCTTGCTCATATTTGCTCTTGCCCACTATCTGCCCTCACTCTTTGGCTACCAGGAGACTCTCCTTCTGGTCCTCTCGCACAGATTGGGTGGTATTTAGTTTCCTCTGTTGGGTACTTCCCTTGAATGGATCCACCTAGATGTCTAAGCAGTTAGATAATACAACAATAGCACAACAGTGTGGGATCTTAGCTCCCTAACCAGGGATCAAATCCATGCTCCCTGCATTTGAAGTGCAGAGTCTTAGCCACTGGACTGCCAGGGAAGTCCCCGTTTGTCCTTTTCAGATTCCACATGTAAATGATAACAAACTGTACTTATCGTTTTCTGTCTCACTTATTTTACTTAGAATAATGCCTTCAAGCTTCTTCCAAGTTGTTGCAAATGGCAGGATTTCCTTCTCTCACATGGCTATATCCTGAATATGTTGCATCTTCTTTATACATTCATCCACTAACCGACAGCTTAGGTTGTATCCATATTTTGGCTATTGTGAACAATGCTGCGATAAATGTAGGAGTGAAGATATATTTTCGATATCCTTTTTCATTTCCTTTTGAATATACACTCAGAAGTGGAATTGCTGGATCATATGGTAGCTTCCTTGATTGTGTTCTTTGATGCACAGACTTTTTTTTTTTTTTTTTTTGATGAGGTCCAATTTATCTATGTTTTTCCTTTTCTTGCCTTCTTTGGTGTCATCCCCGTGAAATCATTAGCATCTAAAATATTTCTAGATATATAAATAAGCACAGGTTAAGAAGTACACCTATAATTCTTTGCCCTGTCTACCAACGGGTGCGCAGGAGCAATGACCCTTCAGTACCAATGAGCACACTTAGGGCACAGATCTAGTTTTGTCAATACCATTCGATAATTAAAGGAACAAGGGCTCCATGAAAAAATTGATGATTCTAGAATTGGGACAGGAAATATGGAAAATGAGCCTGGAGCATCTTGTACAGTGTGAAAATAAAAAAGAGAAAAAGAAATGCTCAAAAAATTTTCAAAAGAGGAAGCAACATTTCCAGGCGTATGACAAAGGTATATACAAAGGGAATGACAGGAAGAGTTCCTAATGGCCAATCCGAGGACAATTTGAAAATAAAAATATATAAAGTTCTATTGGATTGTAACCCAACGTGTAATAAAGATACCATGATTCCATACTGAGAAACATAAATAATTTCTTAATTACACAAACAAGCATAGGCAAGTGTTCCACACAGAAATATTCCAGTTTATGCAGACACTCCCACTTGTAGAAAGGGGAGCATAACTCCCCACCCCTGAGGCATGGACTGCACATCGTGACTTTCTTCCAAAGAGGACAGGATAGAAAGGGGGCATAAAACAATTACTTTATCACATAGACACATGACAAGCACTACCTCAGCCACATGATCAATGAGAGCATCATCAGTGATCGATTATGCTAATAGTATAAAGACTTGATAAAATGTGATGAGAATAGGATTTTACATCTGTAAAATTCCTTCCCCAAACTTGTAATCCCAGGCTAGTCACAAGTATAATATCAGACAAATACCAATCAAGGGACATAGTAAGTAACATCTGCCAAGTACGCCTCAAAACTGTCAAGACCATCCAAAGCAAAGAAATGTTGACGCTAAAAGGGACCCACAGAGACATTACAAGTAAATGTTAGGGTATTTTCCTTCCCAGGTTCTGGGAATGGGTAAAATCTATAGAAGTCTGAGTAAAACATGGGCTTTAGTTGATCATAAATAATGCAATAATAATTAATAATTATTATTATAAATAATTATTTATAAATATAAATTTATTTATATTTACATATATTATTATAAATATATAATAATTATAAATATATATAAATATGTATTTATTATATATTGTATTATATTATACATATTACATATATTATATATTATATATAAATAAATAATAATTTAATATATATAATATTGTAATACATAAATATATAATATTTAATATATATAAATATATAATAATAAATATATAAAAATATAAATTATATTATTATACATTATAGTATATATACTATATATCATATTATAGAAAAATAAAGATATATATTTATATATATATCTATATATATAAATATAAATAAATTGTTATAATAATAATAAACAATGCAATATTTCCTCATTAATTGTAATAAATATATCATATTACTGTAAGATATTAGGAATAGGGGAGACTGGGTGATGGCCATAAGAGATTTTTGCTGTTCTCACAATTTTTTTTTTCAAGTCATAATGGGTTACAAGGGTTAAAAGGGTTACAAAGGAAAAGGTGAAAATAAAGACTATTTTCAAAATAAAAAAGGCAAGGAAACTTTGGGCACAACATGCTGAGTATGTTAAAAAAGGACATAGAAAGGATACCAAACACAAGCACATGGAACCTGTAAGTATGAAACAACCATTGCTATATTAGCTTCAACTTTTCCTCTCCCTTAACCTCCAATCCCATATAATATACTAAAACCGGGCCTCTTCCAGAAACATCTCTGGATCCACTTTTTTCTCAAGTCCCACAAACACTGCCCTAATGCAACCTCATAGATGTTTTGCCTGGATATGGCAAAAGCCACCAACCAAGAGCAGGTGGAGACCTGGAATCCCGTACTTGCTCAAAAATCACTTTAAGACGTCTGCCAGTATTATTTGCTACAGAGGTCTGTCAAGATCCAGGCAGGTGTCAATGTCTTGCCTTGAATACAAGGGTCCAAAGCAAACCTTTAGCTGTGCATACATGTGAGTGCTCGTGTCTGAATCTTTGTGACACCATGGACTGTGGCACACCGCCCCCCACCCCTGTCTCCTCTGTCCATGGGATTTCCCAGGCAAGAATAGAGGAGTGGGATACCTTTTCCTCATCTAGAGTATCTTCCCACCCAGGGATCGAAGTTGCATCTCCCACATTGCAGGCAGATTCTTTAACACTGAGCCTCCAGGGAAGCCATGAGGAAACACAGGGACTTCTCAGAGGAGCAGAACACTCACTGAGAATCCTTAACCCAAGGGAGGTGCTTGTCCAATCTGTGATGCCCTGGGAAAGATCAGCTTGGGAACAGGGTGGTGCGTGTCCACACAGAGGCTGCTGCAGAAGATGCTGGATACTGGAAATGACCTCCAGAAAAGTCGGTGGGGGTGAGGGTGAGTTTGCGCCTCCTCGCAATCAAAGGACTGAGGTTCTTATGTACCCAGAGAAAGTACCCAACCACACCTAACAGTCATAACCCATAAGGAGCATGAGGAGTACCTGCCATGAGAGCTGCCACATACACATCCTGGAGTGCCCCCTGGGGCTGTGGTCCCAGCCTTGGCCCCAGAGCACAGACGTCCTCATGGAGGCCAGAGCAGCAGCTCACCAACAGTGGCACCTGCTCCCCCTCCCTCTCCCGGCCAGCCCCAGGCAAGTCTGATGGGATCTCCAGGGGCTTGCTGCTTCCATGTCTCTGGGGCTGTTGACCCTCTATGCAGCCTGCACCCGTGGGCCCCAGATTCCTCTCCTACCTGGCTCCTTTCTGAATCCTCATTGGAGTCTGGGACCTCTGGCGCCTGGGGTAGCATCATCCCAGGCATCTGCTAGAGCTTTTCCTCTGCTCAAACAGCCCGACTGGGGACACCAAAGTCCTAGCTAGCTATGCCGGTGGCTGACCAGACAGCCCTCTGCCTCTCACACTCAGGCTCAAAAGCCAGGACCTCACAGTCACATTCACAAGACCCTGAGTTTCCTCCAACACACTCCACAGGGATTCCACAGGGAATGAATGGTCTGATACACCTCAGGACCTTAGAGATGTGCCCTGCAATTCCATGGCAATGACTACTACTGACCCTCCACGAGGAGTCATGCCCAGGGGCTGCATCAAGACCTGCTGGCTCCACCTGAAGCACAGTGGAAGGTGATGCTGCTCTGGGATTTCCAAGTAAAGTTACACACATGAGGTCATCAGGACCAGGGCCTAATCCACTCTCAGTGGGGAGGGATGGGGCGGAAGCAGGACAAAACCCAAGGCAACGTTCTGGCAGAGAGGGGGCGCTGTGGGCAGCAGTGGTGGGGGGGCCTCGGGGCTGGGCGCCACCAGGAGGATGCCCCCAACAGGGGACTTTGGCAGCTGGCTGCTGCCCTCCTGATGGAGACTGATCACAGCCCCAAGGGGGCTGACAGTGCAGCTCGTAGGGGGCGGGGGTAGGCTGTGGGTCTTTGGTGGGAGTGGGTGGAATTCCTGAAGCCAGTTCCCTGTGGGGCAGCCTCTCTCAAGTGTCAGAGGTGAGGGGTTTGAGTCACTGGAAGAGAAACCACACTTGGAGTGGTCTATGTCTGTGTGTTGTCCTGACTTGAGGATTAACCCCCAGGTGCCCATGTCCCTTCAGAACAAATGGTTGTTGACAAAATGCTTCTGCTCAAAATTCACTGGTCCTGGGTCATCATATGACCCTTCCTAAATGAAGAGGCCTGGCAGGGTCATGTCCCCATGAGTGCAGGGTGAGAGGAAGACAAGAGGTGACTGAACACCTGACATCTCTCCAATTCCACACTGCCTAGCAGATGCTCCACAAAGAGCAGCAGTTAAAAATCTCTTTTGTTTTGGGGAGGAGAGTCTGAGCAGGTCACATGGGTCTTGACATTTTCCACCTTTTCCAAGTGTCCACTGACTATGTGGCTGCTACCTTGTATGTGGCCAGAATCACATCTATTGTTCCTGTTGTTCTCTGACACTCAGCATGGAGAGCTGCCCCTTCAGCCCCCTGCACCCATCCACACCCCCACTGCAGTGACCTCACCACCTCCTTAGGCCCGGAAGTCGCTCCTGCCTTTTCATGCCAGGCACAGCCTTAACCTGGGTCTCTGCTGCCTCTACACTTCTGAACCTGCCTGAATCCGGGGACGCTGCTGGATGTTGCATCTTTACTGGTTACTACGTATTTCTCGTGTTATTCGCATCTCAGACTCTGTCCCTCTCTCTTCTGGAAATGGTTTTCTTTTCAGGACACCTCAGAGAATTGGCAGCTTAGTTAGAAATGGAATAGAAAACCCCTCAGAATTGCTGTTCTGTTTTCCTCCCAGAGAATATATGTCAATTTCGGTGTTTGTCTGTGTTTCAGGGTGGAGAGTAGTGTGTCCAGCTGGGCACAGCTCACTCAAAGATCCCAGGATTCTCATCACACAGCAGGTCCTGTCCACTTTTGCAGCTTCTCTTTACTCATTTCATCCAAATGAAATCTAGATCATGCTCACAAGTGAAAATCATAAAGTCCAGATGACCAAAGACACTGTTATTTCCGTGTACTTGGTAATCAGCTTTCGAAGGCAGAGACAAGAAAGCTAGCACATGGAATACTGAGCCATATATCAAAGAGCAAGATTCACATTTCCTAGGATTCCAAGCAGATGGTGGGTAGAAAACACCTATTTCATCCCTGTGGTCAATACCTATGGGACAAGAGCCAGGATCCCTTCCTGGCTCCCCTGGGGTTTACCCAAGAAGCAAAAGGAAACCTCACAGCAAAGATCCGTTTCAGAGACTCCCCTCACCCCCAAGACAAATCTCATGTGACTGCGGATCCTGGACCATTGCTGTAAGTGTGGGGGTGTCCTGCTGCTCCTAGTGTCCCCACTGTTAACATGGCCTTTCACGGAGCAGAGAATCTGTACACGTCTTTGGAATACCTGAGCCAGTGAGCAGGGGTCTCAGACTGTCTGCTACTTTCTTTAATAACCCAGGAAAATTCAATTAACTGAGATCATTTAGTTATTGTGAAAGACAGACAAGAAGGCCATAAGCATGAATTCACTATGATTACTTTATTATCCAACTCTTCTTCATACAATACTATTGCTACAGAAGTTCACATTTTCAAACATTTCTAGTTTCGATTCCATTGCATTCTGTTCAGGACCACAAAACAAAATGGAAGACTTTCCAATCTCTTTTAGAAAACAGCAAAACTCTTTTTTTTGAACTGTGTAACATCAAATACACTCGGATCAATATCATTCACAAAGCTAAGATATGGAAGTTTCTTTAGCCTTCTTTGAAACCAAACCTTGAAAAATTTCTAAAGAAAACAGAGATGAATCCCCATGTCATCATAGAGAACAGGAACCAAAAGATGCTACAAACTGGTTCCCCCAACTACCCCGGGCCCTCACATTTTAGAAAGCTGACTACCCCCTCTTTAATCACAGAGAGAAGGAACAAAGTGGTTGCTGCTCTGTCCCAGGCCCCCTATTCCTCCTCCCTCGCATCTTATGCAGACAGGAATGGGAAGGCCCTCAAAGCCCTTTGGTTGACCCTGAGCATAAATGCCATGACTTGCCACTTGCTGGTCTCCACATAGGCCCGGGGACCCCACAGGAACTCATAGCGAGCAGGGTGGCTGTCAGGCACCTGCTCGTACCGCAGGTATCCCTCCCGCACCCACACTTGGGTCAGAAGCTCCCTGGGCTCCCCAAAGACACATTGCTCACTCCCAACATACACCCCCATCCTGCTGAGTGCTCCCCAGACCGCCTCCTCAGGGGCCGGGTCTCCAAACCGCATGATCATGCTGAGGACCAGCACCAGGAAGCCGGCCTTGGGCAGACCCACCCCATCGCTCAGCATCTCATCGCAAGTGAGGCCCAGGATGGGGACCAAGATGTAGGTGTGCTTCGCTGGGTCCACCTCCTTCACATCCACACCAAACAACAGCTGCAGGCACACTGAGACCTCCCTGAAGACCACCGGGAAGTGCTCCTGGTTATCCCTGAGGACCTCACTCAGCATTTCCGTCTGGGAGGTCAGCTCCTTGGCTCGATACTTGAGGAGCAGGAACTTCATCAGTTTACCTATCATCCTATGCAGAATTTCTCGGGGCAAGGCCTCCACAGGAGCGGAGGAGGATGCTGGGGGATAGGAGGCCAAGTGGGATGCGGACTCCCCCACCTCAGCCTCCAAGAGCGGCACCTCGACAGGGCCCTGGTCCTCGCCTAGGTCCTGAAGGTCTTCTTCGGGTTTGCTGAGCTCACTCATCTCAACCACGAGCACAATGCCTGAGGTCAAACAAGACACGGAAGTGAGGCAGAGGTACAGATGGGGACCAAGGGCCTCTGGGAGAGAGGAGGTGTGAGCAACCTGGGCTAAGAAACGCATCCTGGATGGTACAACACAGGCCACTTACAGATCTCCCATTGAGGGGTACTCTCAGACCTCACAGGAGTGCTCCTCCTGGGAGGCCAACCCCTGGCTACCCGAAGGAGAACCAGAGGTGACTCCCAAGCATGTCGCCAGCACAGCCTGAGATTTCCAGGTCCAAAAAAGTGGGAGGAATTGGGGCCTTCTGGGGCCCCCCTATGTTCTGGGATAAGGAGCCTCTGGTTCACTTCAGGTCACCCTCTCACCTTGATTCCTGATACTGCCTGTCTGAACTCAGGACACAGGCTTCAGACCTCTGCCTTCGCCTCCTGGTTCCTGGAGCTTCTGGGAGAGAAATAGAGTTGACATCTAAGGGCTATACTGTGGCACAGCCCTGGGCCTTCTGTGCTGGTAGGTGGGGACGGACACTCGGATTACACCCAGTTGTGTTGTGGGTACCTTGTAATGCTCACCTTTCCCCTGGCATGACCTGGACCTACCCCTTTGGAGGAGTAGAAGGAAACTCAAAACAAGACACAAGCCTGAACAGAAAGCACTGAGGGGCACCACATGCGGCCGCACCTGTTCAGGGTCTCGTGCGGGTCCTAGGCTGGGGAGATGCTCGGTCCCCAGCTCCTCCTCACGTCCTGCCTGGCCTCCAAGCACTCGCCACAGGGGCGGGGCTCTGCTCAGTCCAACCTTGGGGTTGGGGTGTTCAGCCCCTGCCAACGTGAAGCCTCCAACTCTGCCCGTAAAACCTCACCTCCCGAGTTCCTTGAGCCAGCGGTCAAGAAACTGCTCACCCTGCTCACCCCACTCTGGGCCCTGCAAGACCCTCTTGCAAGGGTCAAGATCCCTCCATGTTGGGTTCGAACTGCCTCAATCCTTCCTCACATGGAGCCTGGACTCCAGGCAGGACTCGCGTTTGTCCCGTCCGCCATTTTGAGACCCCGCCACTTTCACAAGGCCTCCAGTCCCTCTGAGACCCGCATGTGAGGAAGTCAGACAGACCTAGTGTGCTCTCCTCACCCCAAGGGCTTCCAGGACCGACTACAGGGAAGTGGATCTGTGGGGTTCCATAGGTCCTCACCCAGGTTGCCCAGAGTCCTCCTTCAGGAACCTCACCTTGCCTCCGCGTAGGACCTGGATTCTCGCCTCTCCGCAACTGAAGCCCCGCCCCTTATACCACCCCACTCTCCTGAAGACCCGGATGTCAGGAAGTCAGCTCATGCCTGTGGCGCTCATCCTGCCCCCACGGTTGCCCTGGACTGACAACAGAGATGTGCTTCTCTGAGGTCTCCTCTGATTAGGGATTCAGGGTCCTCTAGTCCCTCTTCAGGGTCCTCAAGGTCTTCAACACTGCAGGACCTGGGACTCGGCCCCCCTGAGGCCCCGCCCCATATGTGAGGTCCCCAGTCAGAGACCGGCATGTCAGGAAGTGAGACCATGCACTTTGGGCTCATCGTATCCCAGATCGGGCAAGGACCAACAGTAGCTCCAGGATTTTCTGAGGTCTCCTCTGATTTGGGTCCAGGGTCCCCTCAGTCGTCCGTCAGGGTCCTCAAATTGAAACCCTGGAGGAGCTGGGCTTCTTCCCTCTGCTCACTTGAGGCTACGCCCCCTTTCCCAGGTCCCCAGTTTCTCTGAGACCCAGATGTCAGGAATTGCAGCATGTGCTCATCCACCCCCTGTGCTCCCTGAGACTTCATGTGAACGTCCCGCCTCTGGTCAACACAAGGGGCATGCCCAGATCTGCCAGGGCTCAAGATGAGGTTCCTGAGGGAGGATGTAGGAACCCCACAGATTCCTGACCCTGCTGTCAGCCCTGGGCCACCCTGGTGGTGGGATGAGCGCTTGGCAGCCTCTTCTGACTTCCGCATCTGTGTCTCAGAAACATTAGGCAATTGTTAGAAGGGGCAGGGCCTCAGATGGGCAGTGGGAAAGGTCTTCTTTCTTTTGAGAGTCAAGGTGAGGACACTGAGGAAGGACAGAGGGGAGCCTGGACCCCAGAGCAGAGTGGGCTCTGGGAGGACATTGGGTGGATGAACGTATGTTGGATTTCCTGACTGGGTCTCAGAGAGACTGGGGACCTGGTATGGGGGCTGACTTCCTAATATACAGATTTCAGACTGGTGTCCTAGTATACAGAGATGACTTTCTGACATCTGCATTTCAGAAAGACTGGGTTCCTGGTATGAGGTTTGGTGCGTTAGTAGGGGAGAGGAGAGAATCTGAAGTCGTACCTGGAGATAAGGTGAGGTCTCTGAGGGAAGGCTGATGGGACCGCAAGTGAAAACTCAAGGAATCCCAAGATAAGACTGATGGAACCCCACAGATCCCTGCCCCTGCCATCGGCCCTGGGAGCTCTCAGGGTGAGAAGAGCACACTAGGTCTGTCCTGAGTTCCTGACATCCAGCTCTGTGATACAGGGGACCTGGTGTGAGGAGCAGGGACTACGGTGGGGAGAGGACAGAGACTAGGTACTCCTGGAAATCAAGGTGAGAACCCTGAGGGAGGACTGAGGGTAGCCAGATCTCAGAACAGAGGGAACCGTGGTAGTCCCTGGGCACGATAACCTCGTGCCGGATGGCCTGACAATCCTGGCAGAGAGACTGGGGACCTCTTGAAAGGTGGGGAAACTCCAAATGGCAGATGGGACACTTGCAGTTCTAGTCTGGAGTCTAGGCTCCATGCAAGGAAGGTCTAAGGCAGTTAGACCCCAACAGGGAGGGATCTTGGCCCTTACAAGAGGGTGTTGGAGGGCACAGAGTGGGGTGAGAAATTTCTTGACCTCTGGCTTAGGGACCTCGGGAGGTGAGGTTTTTCAGGCAAAGCTGAAGGCTTCCGGTCAGCAGAGGCTGGACTCCTCAAACGCATTGGAGGACTGAGCAGACCCCCGCCCCTGTGGTCAGTGCTGGGAGGACAGGCAGGACGTGAGGAGAACCTGAGTACCAAACATCTCCCTAGCCTAGACCCCGCAGGAGACCCAGGGCAGATGCAGCCGCACGTGGGCCCCTCAGTGCTTTCTGTTCAGTCTCAGGTCTTGTTCTGAGTTTCCCTTCAGGCCCCCAGAGGGGAAGTACCAGGTTGTAGCAGGGGAAATGTAAGCACTACAAGGGAGCTCTAAGGGGACCTCTCACCACACAACTGAGGGGACCTCACAGTGTGCACCCCTCGTACCGTCAGAGAATGCTCAGGGCTGTGCCACAGGATAACACTGAGGTGCCCCCTCCTTTTCTCACAGGAGCTGTAGGAACCAGGAGGTGAAGACAAATGTCTAAGGCCAGTTTCTTGAGGTCAGAGAGCAAAGGAGGTCCAGGCAATGCCAGGAGTCAAGGCGACGAGGGTGCCCTGAGTGGACACCAAGTGCTGCCCATCCCAGAACAGAGGGGACCCCACAAGGGCCTAATCCACTCACCTTGTCATTCCCAGAAATCTAGGGCTGTGCTGAACACACTCTGGGGAGCCACCTCACATCCTTCTTCAGGTAGCCAGGGAACTGGCCACTCCAGAGGCATGTCCCTGTGTGGTCTGAGAGCACTTTTCAAGAGGAGACCTGCAAGTGGCTTGTGGCCGCCCAGGGTGCAGTTCTCATGTGCGGCCATTCACAGGCCATCTATTCACCACCCAGGCCCATTGTCCCCATCTGTCCCATTTGCCCCCATGCCTCACTCCTGCCTCACTCTGTAGTTTCATCTCGGGAATCATGCTCATGGTCGAGATGACTGAGCTGAGCAAGCTCGAGGAAGACCTTTAGGACCCAGGTGAGGCCAGAGACCTGGAGAGGTGCAGCACTCTGGGGCTGAGGCAGGGGAGGCTTCATCCCCCTCAGCCTCCTCCCCCACAGTCTCCTGCTCCGCCCTTGTGGAGGCCTTGCCCCCGGGAGCTCTGAATGACCTAGTGGCTAACTTGATGAAGTTCTTGCTGCTGTAGTATCTGGCCAAACATCTGACATCCCAGGCAGAAATGCTGAAGAAGGTCCTCAGGGATAACCAGGAGCACAACCTGGTGGTCTTCAGTCAACCTTCAGAGTGTCTACAGGTTGCCGTTGGCCTGGAGGTAAAGGAGTTGGACCCCGAGGAGCACATCTACATCATGGTCCCTACCCTGGGCTTCACCTGCGATGTGATGCTGAGCAATAGGCAGAGCCTTCCCAAGTCTGGCCTCCTAGTACTGGTCTTCAACCTGATCATGCAGAATGAAGACCTGCTCCCCTAGAAAGCAGTCTTGAGAGCACTCAGCAGGATGGGGGTGTGTGTTGGGAGTGAGCACTGTGTCTTTGGGGAGCCCAGGGTGCTGCTGACCCAAGTGTGGGTGTGGGAGGGATGCCTGGAGTACCAGCAGGTGCCTGACAGCCACCCTGCTCGCTTTGAGTTCCTGAGGGGTCCCTGGCCTATGTGGAGACCAGCAAGTGGCAAGTCATAGTGTGTGTGCTCAGCATCAAACAGAGGGCTTTGAGGGCCTCCCCACTCCTTTCTGCAGAGGCTGCGAGGGAGAAGGAATAGGCGGACAGAGCCAGAGCAGCAGCCAGGGTAATCATTCCCTCTGTGATTGAAGAGGGAGTTGTCAACCTTCTCAGAAGTGAGGGCCCGGGCCAGTTGGGGGATCCAGTGCACAGCATCTGTGGGCTCCTATTCTCTACAATGATATGGAGATTCATCTGTTTTCCTTAGAAAATCTTCAAGCTTTGATTCTTTTCCCTAAAGGCTAAATAAAGTTCAGTGTCTTAGCTTGGAGAATGAGGTTGATGACTATGTGTTCGTGCTTACACAGTCCAAGAACTTGAGTTTTGCTGTTTTGTAAGAGATTGGAAACTCTTCCATTTTGTTTTGTGACCCTGAATGGGACACAATCAAATTGGAATTAGAACCGTTTCTGAAATGTGAGCTTGTGGTGGAGTAGTGGTGTCGCTCAGGCATGTCTGACTCTTTGCGACCCCATGGACTGTAGCCCACAAGGCTCCTCAATCCATGTGATTTTCCAGGCAAGAGTACTGGTGTGGGCTGCCATTTCCTTCTCCAGGGGATCATTCTGACCCAGGGATGGAACACCGGTCTCCCGATTGTAGACTGACGCTTTACTGTCTGAGCTACCAGGGAAGCACTAATATTAATGGGGCGAGAATTAGATGATAAAAGTAATTGCAATGAATTCATCCATCTGTCCTTGTGTGTCATTCTCAAAAACTAAATTACCTTTATTTGGGTTTGCCTGAGTTATTTAAGGAATTAGCAGACAATTAATCTGAGGCCCCTGTTCACTAGCTCATATATTCCGAAGACCTTTATGGAGTCTCTGCTCCAGGAAAGGCCAATTTAGGAGTGGGGACACTAGGAGAAGCAGGACACCCCCCACACCTAGAGCAAAGGTCTAGGGGCCGCAGTCACACAAGGAAGGTGGAGAGACCTCCCCTAGTCGCACTGAACAAGGCAACATGAGGTAGGGCGGTGGGGCTCTAGCAGGAGCACTCGAGTTTCAGCGCCTGAGCCAAGGTGGTTTGGGGCTTTGGAATGCTGGGTTCCTTTGTGGGAGGTGGGCGAGGTGAGGCAGGCAGGTGGCAGCCCTCAGAATTGCAGACAGTGTGTCTTCGGGGTGATGGCAAAATCTGAAATGGATCATTGCTGTAAGGTGTCCTTTTGCATCTTGGATAAATCACAGACAGGAAGGAAGGGGTCCTAACTCTTGTCACATTGCTGTTGATCACAGGGGAAAAGGAGATGTTTTTTACCCCACATCTGCTGGGAATCCTGCAGAACTTTGGTCGCACTCCCTTGAAGTGGTGCCCAAGAACTGCATGGAACAACGCATTCTTTCCTGGCCCCGGACATCCAGAACCCACGGTGTAAATTAGCTTTCAATTATCTTGATTGTAATTGGCCATTGTAATCAAGGACTTGACCTTAGTTGGGGCTGCAAGAAAGGAAAGTACTGTTTTGGATGGAAGACCAGCTAGGGCAGAGGCAAAGAGTGGATCTTGCTTCTATTTCCTGGAGCAACTTGGGTCCTGTTGGAACACTCCTTCACACCAAAATTTAACAAGTCTTCTGTGGAAATGGGGCTTGCCCGGTAGCTCAAATAATGAAGATTCTGCTTGCATTGTGGAAGACCTGGGATGGATTCCTGGGTCAGGAAGACTGCCTGAAGAAGGGCATGGCAACCCACTCCAGTATTCTTGCCTGGAGAGTTCCATGGACAGAGGAGATTGGCAGGCTACAGTCCATGGAGTAGCAAACAGTCAGATACAACTGAGCTACTAACATTATGGTCCACTATGGTCTAAGTAGCAAAGTTTCTTAGTTTTATTTGTGACACATCTTATTTGGCTGACTAGGTATCCCACACACTATTGAGGTGCACATTCTCGGACAAGCCCTGGACCACAACGTAGCCAATCCCTTCCCACAGTGGAGAGTGGAGGACAGTCTGGGGGCAACATTGTGACAGATTCCTGCCCCAACATCATAGAGGCAATGGAGTCCAGGCCCTGGCAGCTGCATCCCGTCTCTCAGGTGCATCCCACAGTCCAACACATGGGCTCCTCAAACCGGCTGGCTTCGCAGGAGAAGAACTGAGGCCACGGGGCTTGGGATCTTCCCAGGCCCACGTGCTATTGAGGGATGAGTTGGGTTCAGAGCCCTGCTCTCAATTCCTCTGGAGCCCCTGCCCTTCTGGCCCACTCCAGGCCACAGGCAGACCTTCCTTCTTCTCACACCTTCCCCTTCTCAGTGCTACATGATGCCTCTGAGATGACAAAAAGCAGGCCCGTGGAAGGAAGGGGATGAAGAGAATCAGAAGCATTCTGGGTCTGCTGTGTGGTTTGCTGAGAACTGACTTTGCTGGGGGCCAGCATCTCTGTCTAATCCCAGTGCTTCCCGCCAAAGGGTGGAGCACTGTCCCTGCTGCTGCCATGGGGCGTCCTGCCCAACTGCACCTGTCAGGCTGACCAGCTCCTCACCGAGCAGGAGGGAAGGAGTGTCTGACCTTATGGCACCAATGCCCACTGGGATAAGGCCCCTACAGGGGCCTCTTCAGATACAGGAGGGAAGGTAACACAACCCTCGAAGCTCCAGGTCTCCCCAGGCCCAGTGAGGGAGGGGAGCAGCTGGAGGGCCTCTGGGCTGGGGACACTGGGGCTAGGATGCCAAGCACAGGGGCAAGAAAGTGAGGCTGAGAAAGGCAGGCCTTGGAAGTCATGAGGGTTTGTGTGTGCACAACACGGGTGTCCTGAGCCTGAGCTGAAAATACTCCTCAGTGGATGCAAACCCACTGCCCGGGCCCATGTGGTGCCTGGAGGAGGGGGACGGGAAAAGGCAGCTCCCTCAGGATCCAGGGATGAGGAGGGGCCCTGGGTAGGGTGGAGTTGTGAGCAGGAAAGCCCACAATAGCCAGGCTGCCCACAGATAGCACGGTTTTCGGTCCCCTTTGGAGGAGCCGTCAGATGAGGATCACAGCTTCCAGGGTCATGTCCCAGTCAGATGAACCAACCTGATGAATCCTTTATCAACCTGTTTAGGAGCTCAAAGGCCAAGGAGCAAGCCCAAGTCAAGGCCTGTGAGCTCCATTCCGGCTGCCAGTCCTCAGGCTGAGTGCCTCTGGGAGAGCCTCTTCCAAACACTCTTAGCTCTCCCCTTTCAGACACCAGGCTGTGGCCCTCTCACGGCACAAATGACCCTGCTGAGTGGCAGACCAGGTGCACAGTGCCCTAGGGTACTCGACACACATAACTTTCCAAGCTGCCAGTCAGTCCCCTACATGGTGATTTTGAAGAACAGTGGCCCACAAAGGTCAGAGAACATGCACCTCCAAACCCACCGCCCCATCATCCATATGCAGTAAACACAGGTGACTCTCACTCAGGTTGTGTCCAGTCCCACACTCGTACTCTCATGCATTTTCAAATACAGGTAGTAAGGAGCTCCCTTTGGTCACATCTAGCCCAGTTACTCAGACATGTCCCTGAGAGTGAGTGTGTGTAAAGAAGGCCCCTTGGAAGACACCTAACATGTGAGCCAACAAAAATCATTCGATGTTCCTGCCATCTGGGTAAGGGAGAACTGGTCCACAGTGGTGGTGGGGACAGGGGCATTGGCGGAAAAGATCAGAGCTGGCCTCGGAGAGGATCAGTGAAGTGCCTGTTTTCAACAGAACAGGCTGTATCGTGAGCCCCCAACCAAGTACTTGAAATGGCAGGTAACCAGATATATCCAAGTTGCACATGGGAGTCTAGGACCGGGGGTGGCAGAAGCCCAGTCACCCCACTGTCCAAAGGAAAGAGAGCTTTCGAGGCAGCCTCCAGGGAGGCAGAATCCGAGTCTGAGACTCTGGGAATGGGTTGGGAAAAGCATACACACAGATGTTCCCAAAGTGAGTACTCTAGGGCCACGAGAGTGGTCTTTATGGGAATGAATGGAAACTGAAGACAACAGCCTGTGATCTGCAGCGGGATGCCATCTGGGGGTGGGCAGAGCTCAGGAGGCTGTAAGCTCAGCAAATCCCTTGGCTGTGCCCTACCACAAGGCCTCCGGGGGAGTGTGTGTCTGAGGTGCTTGGGGAACAGTCAAGTGGAAATTGAGGTCACACCCACTGTGCTCAGGCAGGGCCCTACACTGCGGAAAGCTCGACCTGGGGGGCGATCGGGACAGGAAACAGGACTCTGACTTTGGGGCTCTCTGAGTGGAACCTGCCAACTGGCAATACTAGTCAGAAGAGACCAAAGCCAGAATAGGGACAATGCCTGGGGACGAGGGGGACCATCAACTCAGGCTAGGCCAACCAGCCCCCTATGGACTCCATCTTCTGGGAGGGACCATCACCAGGGCCCCATCTGGCCCCTGGGGACTCTCTCGGTGGTAGATGAGCCAGGACTCACCAGGGCCTGCCCCTTTAACAGAAGGCAGTCACAGGCCTGTCCGTTGGAAGGGGAGGGGTGGAGCTAGGGGCATTGTTCTCAACCAGTCCAGGGCTTGACCCCCTGAAACAAGGCGCATGGCAGCAGATGGGAACCTTTGCAGGCAAACTGAAACACCCTTTTCTGTACTTTCAGACAGGAGATAAGCTGGGGATCACATCTCAGTCCCCAGATCCCCTCTACCACACGGGGCCATGGCTGCTTCTCCACATCACCTGTGACATCATGAATCAAGTAAGGAAGTGGACCACTTAATTGGCTGCCTGGCCCATGACCCAGATTCTAGAATCCCCAGAGAGTATTTACTGGGCGCTACCACCCTTCCCTGAGGCCCTTCTGCCCTGACCATTCACTGCTTGGGTAGAAAATGCTCCTGAACTAGACTGGCTCCATGGATAATCAGAATTCCAATGAGGCACGTGCAGCCCCATTCGCCCCATCCAGTGATGGAGAGCCCGCAGCAGGGCCCCCCAACCTCGATGTCACCAAGATCCAAATGTGGATTCAGAGGAGGCTTTGGAGAAGTGGCGGGACCAACCCAAGAGCCCAGATCCCGGCTCCCAAGACAACCCGCCCCACAGGGCCCGAACCCAGCAGCAGCCAATGAGGAAGGGAACAATGCCATCCTTGGGCTGTCCTTCCCCAGGAAGCTTGGGATGAGCTTGGAGGATGTGGCCTTCACCTCTGTGCACGGGAATGACAAGGCAGACATGGTGGTAATTGAGGCAGATCTCTTCGAGACGGAGGTCCTCCAGCACAGAACACAGACAGGATCTTCAAGATAGCATCAAAAGCTTCATCTACGAACTGAACCTGCATGGGTTCAGTAAAATCAACCATTCGGTTAGCTCTGCAGGGAAGAAGAGGATGACGGTAATGTAGAAAGCCCTTCTGGGGAGACTGGATTAGACAAGCCAAGTGCTGGGTGGATTTCAATTTCCAGGAGAACTTTCCTCTCGTGAGAGTGTGGTTAAGGATAAAGGAGAAAGCAGGCCTTGTCGTGTTTCACAAATCCCCTTAGACAGGATGCACAGGGGTGACTCCACACTCTGAGAGGCCACTTGATTTCAGGGAGTCCCCATAACACCTGCCAGGAATGAGAAGACCTTGTTTCCATAGTTTGGCAAAGTCGGGACAGTAGTGGGAAGGAGGGTGGTGAGTAAAAGCTATTCTCCCCCATGATGGCTAAAGTGATTCATCTCCTTTCAGATTTATCAGTACTCCAAGTTCCAGAGAGACAAGCCTCTCCTCCTGCAGAACATCTAGAGGAAATGCGACACCAGAAGAACTGATCAGCCTGCCACTGGAAAACAGCGACCCCAAAGAGAAAGAAGCAAGGAGTGGTGACCAGATGTTCTCCTCGATTCCACCTCTAGTGCACCGAAGAGTCTGAGAAGCAGGTCTAGAGGGTACCTCAACTGTACACGGAACCCTCGGCCAGCACTCATTTGTGTTCTGTGGCCTTTGGTTTATGGGCAGTGGAGCCCGGGGGTCCAGGTCAAGCCATCTCCTCAGCAAGCAGGGCTGCCCCAGTGGAGAGGGTCCATCCAGCAATGGCATGTCTGTAGCCCCAGCTACTGCTGGGAGGGACAGCGCATGGGAACTGCCCCAGAGCTCCCCAAGGTAACCAGATTATGGTTCGGCGATGATTTTGTACAACAGCTATGATTCCATTATGAGGGGAGCCATTTCAGTGGTGGCGCCAAACTAGGCCGCTGAGGCAGAGGAGGAGCAGGAGGAGTCCTCAGATTACAAGTGTGCCCTCTGTGAGGAGTTTAAGGACAAGCCCAATCCCTGAGCTCCCAGATCCCCAGGGACACTCAAAAGCACTCTTTTGTAATCAACAATCTATTTTTGCCTCTAATAAAGTACACCAAATCTTCACGGGAGTAGATAGAGAAGCAAATGAGAACTTCTAGTCTGTGTTCTTTCTGTCTGTCCATGCTATTCACAGAGCCCTGGCTGAGCCAGATGAGGCTGGAAGGTCATGCCCCAGGCAGGCCTCAGTCTGGTCCCCATGGTCCCTTTTCACCTGAAGCAGTAGCATTTCACACGTGCTGCCAAGAATGTGGCTTCTGAGACATTCGCTGAGGCCATGCCAGAATGGGTGGTTCCCTGGGCCTTGCCTGCCGCATAGCAGAAGACGAAGTCTGGCTCCTGACCAGGGGGGTGTCACCTTCCATGAGTCCTGCACCCTGAAACAGAAGGGGCTCCTCCTTGGTCCCTGATGATGCCACAAGTTGCTGATCAGCAGCTGAGCATTGGCAGCTCCCAATCCAGGGGCTTCCCCAAGAGCCTCACTGGAAAGCATGGTCACCCCAACCGTCAAGGGCCTTGCAAACACATTGCCCCAAACCTGAAAAGAAATGCAAGTTTTCCACAAGTTGAACACCAGCTGGTGTTGCTCTACCCTTACAGCTTTATTTAGAATCCAGGCACCTCACCCAACACACAGTTCCTGGTCCAGACATCAGCCCCTTAGAGGATGCTCCTGGTGACACAGAAAGGGGGTGGTCACAGACGGCAGGCTCTTTCCATCTGCCTCCATGCTGTCCACTGACATGAGGGTGGCAACACAGAGGACCCGTCCATCACTTGCAGTCTGCAGGGAAGTCAGGAAGGAGGGCTGGACAGGTGGAGAGAAGCACATGGATAGTTCCAAGACAAAGAGCCCTGAAACCCTGGGATTACTGAGGAGGGAAGGCGGGTCCCCCTGGCTTTGCAGGTCAGTGGCCGGGCTCTGGTCCTTTCTCAGCACAGACAGTCACAGTCCTGGGCTTGGCTACCCCCCCAGACCCCATCTCACCCCTCATCTCAGGCCCCATCACTGCTGACTCTGCAGATCCCCCATGTTACCCCAGGCCTGCTGAGGGCAGATCTGTGCTAAGCAATCTGGCCTTGGCCCTGCGGCTGCCCTTGACGGCCCTGCCAGGTGTCCTCCCCTTGCATTTGGGACCCATCTTTCTCCCAGCCCTTCGCACAGCACTGCCTCCACAGTCAGCAGATTCCCCGGCCCCTGCCCAGGGCCTACAGAAAGAATAAAGAAGAGCAGGGACTGCTGGGTCGGGTGTTCTCCCTATCCTCACCAGGGCCTGGGATGGCACCAGGCAGGGATCACAGAATTGAAACGTCAAATAACCCGCTTGGATACTGTCACACCTTTCCACGGCTGAGGCACTGCAAAGGTGCCGAGAGATAGAGAGATAGCCCATGCCTGCAGGGGACCTGACCACAGGCACCTCCATCCTCACTTCTATCCTTGTACCTGGAGAGGGGTCCCTGTTTACAGGAGGCGGGGAGAGGCAGAGGAGCAAAGCCACAGGCCTGAACCTCAGCAGGGTCTCAACACCTCGCAGAATCTCCATTTCCACATGGCTGTAAGAATGGGGACAAGGTTTCAGAGGAACCCAGCCCGGAGCCTCCCGGGCCTTTCCATCCCGAGCACAGCAGAGCCATAGTTCCCACAGCCCTCATGAGAGCCAACGTCAGCCAACATCTCAACCCCGGCTTCTGGCCTCCTGAAACAACACAGTTCGTAGTCTGAGTCACCCAGCCCATGTGACCCTGATGCGACTGCCAGCAAATGAAGCCAGAGAGTCAGCCCTGTCCAGACAACCCTACCCAGGGGCAAGTGGGGAGTGGGGGGCTGTGACTTCTACACTCCCAGCACCTCGAGCACACTCGTGCACCTCTGCACAACTTCATGCGTCTGTTTACACCTCCCAGTGTTGGGGGTCCCACAAGTTACTGATGGGAGGGAAGGGAAAACGCATTCTGCCAATACAGCCACTCAAATTGACCACACACTCACTGCCTGAAGAGCCATGCAGGAGGAGGCCCAGAGGACCGGGTACACACCCAAGGTGCTAACAGACACCAGCACACATCCTTCCACAAACGCTCCCCCATGTCCATTCCCCCAACCACAGACAAGGGCGCCATGTCCTCATGCACTGCCTGGCTCCGATCACCAGCATCATCATCCCACTGAATCTCTGTCCACCTGATGGGTGACAAAGTGTCACCTTCCTCACTGGGTCTGGGTGAGTTACCAGGGAGCCCGGCTGGCCCCTGTGGTTTGGCTATTGCTATGTCTTCTACTGGGGTATGTGACTGGATCCCAGGCTTGCCCAGTTTCCACCACTCCGTGTCTCAGCCAACCCAACCCCTTCCTTCTGGGCGCCACTGAAGCTCAACTGTGTGGGTGGGATGCCTGAGCAAGAAGGGGCTGCAAGCACTCCTATCCCTGGAAACAGAGGGTGCCTGCTTGGTGGCCAGAGAAGAAAACACACTTTTGCCTGCTTGTCTGGGCAACCTCACCTGCATGAGCACCAGAGGAACAGGGAGAATATCACCTGTGACTAGACAGCAATGTTGGACAACAAGCCACCACTTTTCTTCTCGGCAGGAGACTTAGACCACAGGGACCCAGGAGAGCCGATTAGATGTGAAACCCTCGTGCAGGTATCTTCAGGGTGGGTTCTGCTCATCACAGCAGCTGGCCTGTCCTCACACGGCTGGGACAGGGACCCCACGATGCCTCAGCATGCATCCTCCAGGAATGATGGTGATTTATAGCCCAAGACACCCCACAAGGAACAAGAGAAAATGACTCCTTCCCTCACACTGCCACTCTGGAAGAATCTGGGGGCAATCACAGTGGGTGGGCTACCCTCCATGGAATCCTGGTTGGGCCCCACCAGGAGGGGAACTGCGGACAAGCCACTGAGTCCTGCGGGTCAGGGCTTGCTTGGTGGGGGCGGCTTGCAGGGATCAGGTGGGGCTCGCGTGAAGTCACAGTCTGGGGGCGGAGCGGGAGGCTAGAAGGAGGTCAAGGACTCCTTCGTATGTGTCCCAGGGCATTGCTGGGACACTAGCATCTAGCACCCTGCCTGTAAGAGAGGGTTCCTTCATGTCCGTCTCAGTCCCTTGGTTCCTGACTAGCTTCAGTTCCAGGCCTTGGACTCCCACAGGACAAGCCCAGGAGCAGCCGTGTTGCTCTGGGACATCAGCCAGGGTTCCCGTCTGTCCCCAGGGCAGCTGTTGGCTCTGCCCCTCTCCATATGGCCCAGATCAAGGGGCCAGCATGAGAACCAGATGCGTTTCTGATTTCATCTCAGTTTCTCTGCCGTTCTTTGAGAGGACACAGGTTTCCACTTTGCTACCACTTCTTGGGGTGATGCCTGCCCAGCACATGGGGCACCACCCAGGGTACGCCAGGAGGTTCTGTGAACCTCTGGCAATGCCCTGCTCGCATTCACATCATAGGCCTTTAATCGCATCTGACCTGGGAGTAGGACGTGCTGGTTTGCGCGTCTCCATCACTCCTGAACTCTGGGGTCTACTGCTCTTCACTGTCCTCCATCTGGGCAAGTTGGCCATGACACGGGTGCCAGGCCCCCCAGCACTGCAGGGGACTTCTGGACAGCAGGCTGCAGCCCACTGAATGGGTCCAGCTGTTTGTTTCTGAGATTGAGGAGCAGGGACGGCGATCTGGAGTGCACATTGCCATCCCATACCCATGGCGAGAAAATTTCAGCGGGTGGACTCTTGTGCTCTGGGCGGGAGCCCCATCTGCCTACCCTTTGAGTACTTGCATGCCCACTGTGGTGACTTGGCCGAGCACAGAGAGTGTGTGAGGAGTAAAGAGCAGAGAGTGCCCCTGAGGCACCACCAGAGGTGAGAAGGTTCTCCAGTTCATGAGTGGGAAGTGCATCCCCCCTCTTTTTCTATGCATTTCTCCTTTACTCACTGGAGTTTATGCAGGATTTCCATTAGGCCTTACCATCTTTCACTCACATCACATGTTTTCCCAGGTATCACTACCCCTGCACTGGCTCTGGGGGATGTTGCATTCAAGGCTCTCCCACCTCAAGACCGACTAAAGATTTTTTGGGAATGGCCCTGTTTCCCTTGCCCATTGACCCCCTCTGCTCAGAAACCCCAGCCTAGGGGGTCCTGCTGAAATGACTGCAGAGTCAGAGTTAATGGGGTCTCTCACATCAGTGTCAAGTTGACCCTGTGTCTAGAAACCTCCACCCCTCTTAAGGTCCCACCTCCCTATGTGGGGTCACTGACAAGAGCCTGAGGTCCCTTTGGGAGGGACTGGGGTCATTCCCTTGTCTGTTTGCTCTGGTGCTGCAGTGTCCTTCCCCCATCCCTGTTCCTCCCTTCCAGATCTGAGAATTGGCTTGGGGGCCGAACCTGGATGAGGGATCTTGACCTGTTTACTGGGGTGGCTGCCCTTGGCCTCCATGTCATTTTGGAGTGCACCTGAATCTGTTGCCCATCCATCGAGCCCCCACGAGGCCATGATGTACTGACCACCTGCCCCACCCTGTGGGTCCAGTCTTCTCGGTGGTGGCAGCCCTCGTCATGGCCCTTGTCTCCTGTCCACTCAGTGTGACCCTGCAAACACTGCTGCAGTGCCTTGGGAGTGGGGATGAAGAGTGGGGGCTATCGTCCTTCTCCTCCATCATGAGACCCAGCGAGCCCGGCCTGTGTTGTGTGGTGACTTAGCTCTGCTTGGTGGCTGGGCAGTGGGTGACCAGCTCTCCCCATGGTTCCTGGGCTCTCCTGCTGGTAGTGCTGTGGGTCCTCCTGCAGCTCAGTGCAGCCAGCTCCCCTGCTTCCTGCGACAGAGGGCCCCTGTGAGGGAGGACTCTGGTCCCATTTGCTCTCTTGCGGGAGGGGGTGGGGGATCACCAGCTCTTTGTGGGATGGGGCGAGTGGGCTGCTGCTGCAGGCTCAGAAGTTCAGAGACATCTGGGTAGTCCTGGTCTTCAGGGGCCTGCCTGCGGTCTCCCTGGCCCTCATATCAGGGATGCACATTTTCCCAAGAGGATCTCTGATGCCAGCAGGTCTGGCCTGCCTTGGTGGAATGTTTGTATCTTTGAGGTTCAGCAAATCCTGTCAAATCCTGGGCTGATGTTTGTCCACTGCCTGAAGCTTTGTCAGATACTGGGGAGACCCTGGCCCACCTACCCCCGGTTCTCACTATATTTCACCCTAAGCTGCTCAACCCCATGTGGACAGCAGAGCAAAGAAGTCACTTGCCTCTATTCCCCCCTTGTCCCACACTCCTGGATCTTCTCACTTGCCAAGGAATTCCTCTCCCCCTGCTAGCCCAGTGAAAGTTCCAGCAGCTGGGCTGTGGCCTTGAGCACAGGGCTGAGTGCACACCGACTACCCACAGGATGGAATCTCATAACCACTGGGGCAGGGGTTGCCAACCCCATACAAAGGCCCCATCCCTCGACCTCTCCTCGGACCACTCCAGGGCAAGCCTTCTCGGAATGGGTCCTTCGTGAGGCTATTCCTGGGGGTGGGGGGGGTTGGTGCAGCAGGCGGGCTGGAGACTCACCATCCAGGGGACGAGGAGCAGGCAGGGTTGGGGAGGGCATCACTTCACCTGCAATGCTGACCTGACAGTTCCTGCCAGCTCGTCTGGAGGTGCAGAGCACAGACAGGCATCGGAGGTGTCCACAGTGGGCCCCAGTGGTTCGGCCCTCACAGTGCCTGAGGCCGCATGATTGCTATTGACCAAGCAGGAGAACTGACACCTGGAATTGGTACCTGAGCGGTGGGTGTGTGTTCACACATGATGCCAAGTGCGATTGGCTGGGTGGCACCACGCTCTGCCCTGCTCGCAGCCTGGTGTGAGGGGCTCTTGTCATCTTTCACATCAGACAACAGCTGGGTTGGGCAGGAGAACTGCTTTCAGTGTGCTGGCCACCTGGCCATCAGCTAGACCCAGTGTAAGCACAGCCTGATGTGAGAGGGCAAGTCTGTGTGCCAGACCTCAGGAGGCAATACACATTCAATTCCATGGACACCCATCCTGCAAGAGTGTCCCCCACTGTTCAAGGCGACAGGTGTTCACTCAACCATGTCTCACTCAGGGCTGGGGGTAGGAAGGATAGACCGCATCTTCCAGGCAGATGTATAAAGTGCAGAGTTTGAAACGAGGCAGAGGTTGGGGAGCATGAAATGTGGGGAACCAAACACTGACTTACATCAAGGGACCGTGGAGGGCTTTTTAGATGGGAGTGTCGTCTGGGCTGGGTCTCATAGTGAAGAGGGTCTCCTTGGCTCAGAAATGGAGAAAGGGCCACCAGAAGAGTCAGACCCATGAAGGGAACTGAGCCTAGTTGTGTAGCTGGAGCAAGGTCACCGGAAAGGGCCTGGGATACTAGCCTGGGTCCAACTCAGGGCGACTCTAAGGCATCTGGCCATACCCCTGCGTACAGTTGATTAATGCCCTTACTTGCCATTTGGAAGGCAAGACATTGCATCTCTGCCTGAGAAGAATTCACTAATTCAATCATTTGGTTAGACAGTGATTTGACAAAACTTTGTGTGCCTCATGTACACAGGGTCAGGCAGCAGATAGACAAGAGGGGTGCACAGGTGAGTCAGGCCACCAGCATGGCTCTTTCCAGGATGAGCAGCTCTGGCAGCTGGTGCCTGTTCTCGCTGAACTGGGCATGGGCACCTTCTTCCACAGGCTGACTTCTCCTGGCTTGTGATGAGGTTTCCAATTCTTGTTCTTGAATCCAGAAAGAAGTTTAGAGATATGGTATTAGGTCTTTAAGTTCTGAGAGTTATTTCTCGGAAGATGGTTAGATACCGTCACCAACTCGGTGGACATGAATTTGAGCAAACTGGGAGATGGTGAAGGACAGGGAAGCCTGGCATGCTGCATTCCAAGGGGTCACAAAGAATAGGACATGACTTGGCTACCAAAGACACACAGAGGTGAGGGCATTGGTCCCAGATTCTCCTGGCCCCCAGCAGGAAGTTGATTTGTCCCCTGTGGCACCCAGTGTCCCCCAGGCTGAGCAGAGTGGCTGCTGCTGGTGCATTGTGCAGAGAAGGAACAAACGGTGCAGGATTGCCCAGACCAACTCCCCAGTGGCCTGAGCTGTGGAGGCTTCAAGTGCCAGGAGGAGTTTAGCAGTGTGGGCCCCTCACTTACTGCCTTTGAAGGACTAGTGCAGGCAGTGAAGACAAGATGATGTGGGAGGGTGACCTTGACCTGTTGTATGGCCCACCTGGTGTTCCCAAGTGACACTTGGAAGCGGCTTTAGGAAAGGGGCCAGCTTTGTGCCTGAAATGAAACTAGAGTTTGACAGTAATGTGCTGCTTGCTCGTGCCATCTGCTGGCCAGCTCTTCCAACTTCACCTATTTTTTTTTTTTTTATTTGAAGTATAGTTAGGACTTCCCTCATAACTCCGTTGGTAAAGAATCCACCTGCAATGCAAGAGACCCCAGTTTGATTGCTGGGTTGGAAAGATTCCCTGGAGAAGGGAAAGGCTACCCACTCCAGCATTCTGGCCTGGAGAATTCCACAAACTGTATACTGTAGAGTTCATGGCGTCACAAAGAGTCAGAGACCACTGAGTGACTCTCCCTCACTTTCACATGGTTGATTAACAATGCTGTGTCCATCGTTTCTGGTGTACGTCAAGGTCATTCACTATATAAATACTTCCAGATTCTTTTCCATTATAGTTTATTGTAGATAGTGAGTATAGTTCCCTGTTCTATACAGTAGGACCTTAGTTATGTATTTTATACATTGTTCTTCAGTCACTCAGCCGTGTCCGACTTTGTGACCCCACGGACTGTAGCACACCAGGCTTCCTTGTATTTGACCCTCTCCCAGAGTTTGCTCAAACTCACGTCCATTGAGTCGATGATGCCATCCAATCATCTCACCCTCTAGCACTCTCTCCTCCTTCTGTCTTCAATCTTTCCCAGCATCAGGGTCTTTTCCAGTAAGTTGGCTCTTCACATCAAGTAGCCAAAATATTGGAGCTTCAGCTTTAGCATCAGTCCTGCCAATGGATATTCAATGTTGATTTCTTTAGAATTGACTGACTTGGTCTCCTTGCTGTCCAAGGGACTCTCAACTTTCTTCCGCAGCACCACTGTACTACTACTTTATACATAGTTGTGTAATCCCAAACTCCTAACTTATCCCTTCCCCTGTTTTTCGCCTTTGGTAACCAGAAGTTTATTCTCTGAGTCTGTTTCTGCTTTGCAAATAATTTCATTTGTATCATCTTTTTAGATTCCACATATAATTAATATCATAGGATATTTGTCTTTCTCTTTCTGACATCCTCCACTTAGTATGATAATCTCCAGGTCCATCCATGTTTCTGCAAGTGGTATTACTCCATTATTTTTCATGACTGAGTAGTTTTCCTGTGCATGTGTGTGTGTGTGTGTGTGTGTGTGTGTGTACCACATCTTCCTTATTCATTTATCTGTTGATGGACATTTACATCGCTTCCATCTTGGCTACTATAAATAGTGATGCAATGAACACTGGGATGCCTGTATCTTTTCAAACTAGGGTTGTTGTCTTTTCCTGGTATATATCCAGGAGTGGGATTGCTAGATCATATGGTAGTTCTGTTTGCAATTGTTTAAGGAACCTCCATACTGTTCTTCATGTTGAATGTACCAATTTACTACTGTTAAACCAACAGTGTACAAGGGATTCCTTTTCTCTACAGCCTCCCCAGCATTTATTCATCATAGGTTTTTTTCAATGATGGCCATTCTGTCCAGTGTAAGGTGATTCTTCTTTGGAGTTTTGATTTGCATGTGTCTGATAATTAAGAATATTGAGACACTTTTCATGTGCTTTTTGGACATTTGTGTCTTCTTTGGAGAAATGTCTATTCGGTGCTCTGTCCATTTTTTAATTGAATTGCCTTTTTTTTTTTTTTTTTTTGCAGCTTCAGTTTTAATTAAATATGGTTAACAATAAGAGCTTCCATGGCAGAAAGCTCCATGCAGTGCTTGGAGGGTGTGAATATAAAAATGAGGCACTTAACCTAATATGTAATACATTGTAAAGTACTTAATTTCCTTTTCCTCTTGACCATTTCTGCCTTCTTAATCCTTCTATCTTTCCGAAGGCATGGAGATGTCAGATGCATAGCAATGAATATTAAAATGGATTCTTAACTCTCATTCCCACAAAGATATAGCAACTGAATTTGCATGTTCCATGCATTGAGCTCAGAGCAGGAGCCCAGACATAGGCACAGAAGCCCATTATTTATATCCCACGGGTCCGCGAGGGTGGATGGCTCCTTTTCTGAGTGGATGTGTGTCCGTGTAGCTCATAGGCTGGGCCAATGCATAGGGCACACAGAGGGGCTGCCTATTTGTGCTCATGATGTGAATGACAAAATCCAGAGTCTGGGCTTTTGGATCCAGGGACCTGGGTTTGGACATCAGCTCTTCTCTTGCTGTGTAGTCTTGGCACTTACTATCTCTGGGTGTCTCTCTCCTCTGTTGAAAACCAGGTACCCAAAATGCTGCTCATGTCACAGGGGCTTTTGCAGGGCATAGCCGTGGACGTCATGTTGTCTCCCACTGGGGCTCAGGGTCTGTCTTTGCTTCTACTTCTGCAGTTGGGAGGTTATTCCAGCAACACTGCCTATGAAGATTTTTCTTGATTCCCAGACTTTGTAAATTTCAGAATTCTCTAACAATGTTTAAAGGACTATAATATGATCTTGTTGAAATTCCCTTATGCTATTTGGAAGTTGTCAGTTGTGCATGTAGAAAATTAGGTGATTGGTCCTGAACAGTGATTCTCCAACCTTTGTGTCCATGGGCTATCGAACTGGGGTTGGAGTGGGGTTCAGCCTCCCAAACAGATCACAGGCAGGCTGCTCAGCTGAACCGAGGCCTGTTCCTTCTCCCTCTTCTTCCTAATGTCTTCCTAACCCACTCTTCCTGACCCAACGTTGCCACAGAACACAGTTTGAAAACTAGATCTCAGATTTCAGTGTGCATTCAGATCCCTCGGTGATCTTGTCAAATGTGGCTTCTGATTCAAATGTTTTCCGGTGGCCCTGAGATTCTGTACTTCTGACCAGATCCCAGTTGATGCCTAAGTGTCTGGTCCGTGGATAGCATTTTGAAAAGCAAGGGTCTGATCATAGACTGCCTTTGACGTTTCACATTCTTTGATTTGGAGTTCTTACTGTTACTTTGATTGTGTCATAAAATAAAAATCTGTGTTGAATGAATGTTTCTATTAAGGGCAAAATACTCAACTATATAGATCTGGAAACTGACCTGGGATATGAAGAAGAGAAAGTATTTGTTTCTCAACTGCGACTGTCTGAAACATCTGTCAAATATTTTCTGAAGAACACAATTTGGGTTAAGAAGCTGTTTCACTTTGTCAGGAAGAGTTCCACTTTGGTTTGCTTGTAGTCTGGATCATATGGAAAGCGTTAGTATATGAGTTGTGTCTGTCTCTTTGCAACCCCATGGACTGTAATCCACCAGGTTTCTCTGTCCATGGAATTTGCCAGGCCAGAACATTGGTGTGGATAGCCATTCCATTCTCAAGGGGATCTTTCCAACCGAGGGAGCGAAACTGGGTCGTCTGCATTGCAGGCAGATTCTTTACCATCTGAGCCACAAGATAAGCTAATGAACACTTTTCTAAGGGAACATCTGACGGAAACAAGCAACCTGCTTTCATACCCTGGCTGAGGCCTGTCTGCACACTCTAGGTCTAAGTGAAGGTTCAGAATTGTGGACAGCTGTTAGTGTGTCTGGCATCCATGTGCTTGACGGGCTACAGTCCATGGGGTGGGAAAGAGCTGGACATGACAAAGTGGCTAAGAAAAAATATAGCCATAGAAGGTTTATAGGTTACATTAAAAAAAAAAAAAAATTGTTCACAGTTGGAAAGGTTACTCTCACTTAGCAAAATTGTCTACATATGAGAAGGGATTTCTTTTTAATTTTATTTTTTGTGATGTGGGTAACATAGACCATTGTATTCATTTCAAGCTTACAACATATTAACTTCGGTATTTGGGTATATTGTAAAATGATAACCACAGTAAGTCTAGTTAACCTCCATCACCACACCTGTTATAAATTGTTTTCTTCTGAAGGCTTTGAAGATCTATTCTCTTAATAACTTTTCAATACATAATATATTATCGTTAACTCTAGTCAACATTGCATCCCCATGATTTATTAATTTCACAACTGCAGGTTCATACATTTGACCATCTTCAGCCTTAAACTAAGCGGGATTTCCTGTTCATCATGACCCAGTACCATCCGGCACCATTAATTCAGGGAGATGACATCAATCCTCAGCTTGACTAGATTGGTTTTTCATCCTGCTCAAGGTGTTCTTGATGGCGGAGGGTTGTCCACTGAGAAGTGCCAGTGTCTACACAGGGCTGTGACAGTCACTCCCTCTCCACAGGGCGACGTCCCGACCCGGGAGTGCATCCACATGTACTACCAGAACCACATCATGAACCTTCCCAGGGACTCAGGACTGGACACCCTCGACGACTGTGCTGGCACCACTGCAGGCACACAGACTGCCCCCAGGACGGACAGCTTGGATTTCCATGACAGCATCTCCAGGTATGTCACGTATTCCATGGTGGTGCTGCTTTCCACAGGAATGACAGAGGTGCAAGATGATGGGAGAGGTGCAAGGTAATCAGAACCTTGGGGGTGCCAGCTGCTCTGGGATTGTCTACCTGGGCATGGCCCAGCAGAGCATTGCTGCCCCTGCTCCAGGCAGAGAGAAGCAGCAATCAGTAATAAATTATTAGAAAGACCCAGATGGCCCATGGGAGCAGGACGTGTATTTCCAAGCTGGAGTCAAGTCACACGAGCCTCCTGACATAAAATGAGTAATTGTATCAAGAACTGCATCTTCAATGGCTTTAAAATGTTGTTCCACAAAGTATCTTCTGTTCTAGAATCTTCTGTCACCTGTTGCTGTCCTCCATCTTCTCCTTTCAGAAATTTTATTTTATGATTCGGAATCATAAAAATTTGAGAAATGGTTCTATGGGCTCCACCTTCCGAGTTGTGTGGTCACACCCCAGGTACAAACAGGCCCCAGCACTGACCCTTTCCTAGGGCTACACTGACAGTGTGGTTGGGTTTCCTCATTTCTTCCTTAACAGACCCCTTGCAATGTACTGTTATCATCCCCATTTGACAGGGACATGAACTTCTCATGAAATTTCATGAGGCTGTAGACTGGTTCCCACAGTGGAAAACTCCACATAATTACACATTTTTACCCAAAGAACTTCAGGCATTTCTCAGGCTTCCTGAGTAATATGCATGAGCCTGGCTTAAGAATAGTGGCTCCGGAACCAGCCTCTGAACCAAATGAATCAAACAGAAAATTAGAAAGTGAGCTGAAAATCAGTTGTTCATAAAATAAATATACACAGTTCCTGTATATGTAACTTTCAGCTGTGTAACAACTAATAGTATGGTCAGCGAAGAAAGTAATTGTATATTGTAAACCACAACCTTAGCAGGGAGAATAAAAAAAAGAAAACAAAGACTGGTTAAAATAAAAATCAAGTAACTGCCTTTAAATCTGATCCAAGATGACAAATCTGCACCCATCATAAAAAACTGTGAGTTGGGAGATATTAAAATTCATTGATTGTCTCTTAACAAAGACTTAGTGTCAACATATTCCAACATTTTTAAATGGTCAATCCTTCCATAAATTTACTACTAGAGAACCAATACCTTTAAAATTATTTTTAAGGTCCTTTTACTCATTATTTGTAACATAAAGAAAAGGGAGACACACTATAGGTCATTTGTGCCCTTAGTAAGTGAGTGAACTTATTTGCCCTCTTCTTAAAGGCCAAGGAGAACTTCCATTTTGTTTGTTTGTTTGTTTGTTTAGGAAATTTTCACATTTTCCAAACAATTGTGTGTCTGCAATAGAGTCCATAGGAATCCACACTGATTTCTGAGGAGACAGCAGTCTTCTCTGGGAGGGAACCCAGTGTGGACATTTGCTGTCAAAACTCCCATGCCCTAGGGCAGGTAGCATCACCCCCAGCAGGGAGGCAGGGGCCCACATGCTCTATGTGGCCTGGACACTCAAGGACACAGCCTGCAAGGAGTTGCCCCACCTGCCCCATCACACCCACTTTTCCCGTCAGCAGACAGTAGAGGGGATTAGGGTAGGAACCTAACAAATGTGCTTATGTTCCCTTTGAATTCTTGGAACAGTCATGATTTCTTTCAAATTCAGATGTAAAAAATGGCTGTTTTATGAAATCAGACATGCTCTACCTTACCAGAAAATAAATTAAAGTTCCTTCATGAAACATTGGTGACATTCCAAGGAACATTCCTAGATACATTCAGAGTGGTTATTATTTGAGCCTCCATGTCAAGAGCTTCAGGGGGTGTTCCTCTCTGGGGTTAAACTCTGCATGTGAACTGTGATTATGCCTCCATCTGAGGTGTTAGGTGCTACTGGGTAGCAGCTCAGCCCTGAATCTACCTCGATTTCCTCCCAGACTGTTGAGTGACAGACGCTGAGGATTCAGTCCGTAGGATCTTGCTCTGCTGACACCCGCTTAGACCTAGAATGTGATCACAGAGAAAACCTCTCATTAGGTCCAATGAACAGTTAACAGACAAAATGACCCTGCCACTTTTGGACTTCCTATGTTGCTGCCTTTGTACCATTTCTTTTCTTTTCCTTTTGATGTTGGTTTATATCCAGTTGCATATGAAACCAGACTCTCTTCTTCAAGCCATCCAATTTCGTTCAACTGAAAATCACTCAGAAGATGGGGTGGGAAATTCAGTTTGTTGCAGTCAATCCAGAGCTTCCTTCTTTTCTTTTGGAAACTGTTTTCTTAAAATGAGGTTTTATATAAATGTTACTAAGCAGGTATTTCTGCATAAGATCTGAACTCAGGATTGGAGAAAGGGGGCTCTGAATAAAATATATTTCCTGTCATTAAAAAAAATCCCTCAGCTATACAATTGTAAAGATGAATTCTGCTCAGTGAGAGGTCAGGATTTGTCATTATTCTAGTTCCCTGCCCCACCCAGAGAGCGACACTTCATTCTTTATCAACAGTTCTGTTCTCAGCCCAGTGCTATCCTGTCTTCTTCCCCTCTCTGTCCTGGAGCCCTGGTTCCATGGCCACTGTCCGTGGTGCTGGAGTGGTGGGTGGTCTGCTTCATGGCACCATCTGGGTTTGAAGTGTGTGACTAGTGTTCTGGTGCTCTTTTGACACTGTGCCTCTGTAACTGTTTGTGCTGCTAGCTGCTACACGGGAGCAACCATGTCTCAAGACAGTCCACACTTGATGATTTAGATGGACCAGAAACTGTGCCTAAAATGAGTGAGCGCACTTGGCCTGGTCTCCATAAAATGCTCAGCATGGATGTGTCCTGATGAGGTGCTTAGTCTCCAGGTGCTCACCCTTGCATGCTTTGTCCATGACTGTGTGAAACCCTTCCTCTGTCATTGCACAGATGAGTTATTGTGACCTGTGTGTTTTCATTCACTTTTGTCTTAAGAAGGTGCATGACTCATGATAGAATAACAAGCATCTTTCCAGGGACACAACTGGTCGTTCCCAGGACAGCATTCTATTCAAGTAACTGCTCTTTGCTTTTTCTCTGTTAGGAGTTTCTTAAAAATCCTACTATAAACATAGTCCTCCATTTTGGTAATATGTCACACTTCTTATTTGCAAAGGAGCAAGCATGTTTCCTCCTTGGTTGAGGGTGACAGTAGGCAGTCCTCATGGCGAGAAATGAGTCAGGAAGTGTAAGAAACTTTCTCATAATTTTGTCCAAAAGTCCACACTGCTGCTGCTGCTGCTAAGTCGCTTCAGTCTACACAGTAGGAGATAGTCCCCAATCCTGTCTGTAGTCACATTTGGTCAATACAGAATGAAACTCTCCACACGCTACATGCCCAACTGACATGAAAGTTAGAATATATTCAACCACTGTTTTTAAAATAATATTATTATGCAGTAGAATATATTACCTTGAGAGACATTAACTTGTTTTGTTTGGGAAAGATTACTTTGGGCTGTGCTTTCTCATTTAATCCCATGATAAAATCTATGATCATGCATAGAAATGAAATCACTTGCTTAAAATCCAAAAGCTCTTCTTTGAAAAGTCAACAGGAACACAGAAACACAAGCTATATTGTGCTTATTATGACAGCGAACAACCACCCAAATAACCCAATCCGAAACTAAGGGCAGTGTTGGCAACTCAGCCAGAGATTTTTCAGCATTACTTTACTAGTATTTGAGGAAAGTGCAATCGTGCAATAGTGTGAGCATTCTTTGGCATTGCCGTACTTTGGTATTGGAATGAAAACTGAGCTTTGCCAGTCCTGTGGCCACTGCAGAGGTTTCCAAATTTGCTGGCATATTGAGTGCAGCACTTTCTCAGCATCATCTTTGAGGATTTGAAATAGCTCCACTGGAATTCCATCACCTCCACTAGCATTGTGAGTAGTGATGCTTCCTAAGGCCCACTTGACTTCACATTCCAGGATGTCTGGCTCTAGGTGAGTGAACACACAATCGTGATTATCTGGGTCATGAAGATCTTCTTTGTATAGTTCTTCTGTGTATCTTGCCATGTCTTTTTAATATCTTCTGCTTCTGTTAGGTCCACAAGTCCTTGATTAATGGCCAATTACAAAAGAAGATATTTTAAAGTTCATTAACACCTTGTTAATGTATCCCCAGTCCCAGGAAAGAGAGGATAGTTCCATGAATTTCTTGGGCATCACTTCCAAAGAGTGTGACCAAAGTTCTGCAGGATTCCTAGAAGATATGGTGTGGAAAACACCTCCATTGCCCCTGTGGTCAGCAGCAATGTGACAAGAGCCAGAACCCCTTTCCTTCCTGACCCATAAACACATCTTTTTGGGGTTTATCCAATATGCAAAAGGACACCTCACAGCAGTGGTCCCTTTCAGACATTCCCTTCAGCCCTAAGTCACAATGCAATACTGAGGGATACCATCATGCAGCCCATCACAAGAGCCGTTCCTGTGAGAGCCCTTCCTCTCACAGAAGGAATCCAGCTTCCCAAAGACCCAAAGAGCCCTGGTTCATGCACCAACCCCAGGGTGCTCCTCCTGGAGCTCGTCCTGTGTTGCTTGCTCTGTGGGAATAGGGGAGGTCTCTGCAGATTCCTTGAGTGACTCTTGCCCCTAGACCATCACTCTAGGTGTGGGGGTGCCCTGCTTCTCCTTGTGTCTTCACTGCTAACACAGCCTTTCAGGGAGAAGAGGCTGTGCAAAGGTCTTCAGAATAAATGAGCCAGTGGGCAAGGGCTCAGATTAATTGTCGGCTACTTCCGTAAATAAGCCAGACAAACTCAAATTAACAGATAACTTAGCTTTTGAGAGTGATATCCCAAAACGACAAGAACATGAATTCACTATGATCACCATGATTATAATCTAAATCTTCCCCCATCAGTATTGCTGCTAAGTAAGCTCACGTTTCCAAAACAGTTCTAATTCACATTCCAATGTATCCCCTTCTGGGTCACAAAACAAAATGGAAGACTTCCCTATCTCCTTTACAAAAGAGCAAAATTTTGTACTTGAACTCGGTAACTAGAAACACATTTTGATCCTCATCATTCACAAACTAAGACATTACATGTTATGTAGCCTTCTATTAAACTATCAGAGTTTGAAATGTTTCTAAAGAAAGCAAGGAAGCTGTGGTACATATACACCATGGAATATTACTCAGCTGTTAAAAAGAATTCATTTGAATCAGTTCTAAGGAGATGGATGAAACTGGAGCCCATTATACAGAGTGAAGTAAGCCAGAAAGATAAAGAACATTACAGTATACTAACACATATATATGGAATTTAGATAGATGGTAGCGATAACCCTATATGCAAAACAGAAAAAGAGACACAGAAGTACAGAACAGACTTTTGAACTCTGGGGGAGAACGTGAGGGTGGGATGTTTTGAAAGAACAGCATGTATATTATCTATGGTGAAACAGACCACCAGCCCAGGTGGGATGCATGAGTCAAGTGCTCGGGCCTGGTGCACTGTGAGGACCCTGAGGAGTCGGGTGGAGAGGGAGGTGGGAGGGGGGATCGGGATGAGGAATACGTGTAATTTTATGGCTGATTCATGTTAATGTATGACAAAACCCACTGAAAAAAAAAATTAAAAAAAAAAAAAAAAAGAAAGCAGAGATGAATCTCCATGTCATCGTAGAAAAGAAGAACCCAAAGATGCTACACACCAGTTCCCCAAAGTTGCCCAGTCCCTCACTCCTGAGAAGGCTGACCACTCCCTCTTCAATGACAGAGGGAACGATCACCTGACTCCTGCTCTGGCTCAGGCGCCCTCTTCCTCCTCCCTTGCAGCCTCTGCAGACAGGGGTGGGAAGGCCCTCAAAGCCCTTTGTTTGACCCTGAGCACACATGCCATGACTTGCCACTTGCTGGTCTCCAGATAAGCCCGGAGACCCCACAGGAACTCACAGCGGGCAGAGTGGCTGCTCTCCCCAGGGGCAGAGGAGGCCAAGGGGGATGCAGCCTCCCCAACCTCAGCTCCCAAGAGCTAAACCTCCACCGTGCCCTGGGCTTCGCCTGGGTCCTGAAGGTCTTCCTCGTGCCTGCTTGGCTTGCTCAGCTCACTCATCTCGACCATGAGTGCGTTGCCTGTGATGAAACCACAGAGAGGGGTGAGGCAGGGGACAGATGGGGACCACAGGTCTCGGCTGAAAATCACACCCGGGATGGTCTGACACAGGCCACTTAAAAAGCTCCTCTTGAGGGATCCCCTCAGTCCTCCCCCAGGGTCCTCAGTCCTCCCTCAGGGTCCTCACCTAAACTCCTTCAGAACCTCAGAATCTCCTCTCCAATCTCTGAGGCCCTGCGCCTTATATCACGTCGCCAGTGTCCCTAGACGCTGTGCCCATGCAGCCAGCAGAGTCGCCCCGGGCGGAAAGCGGGATCTAGGACCTGTAGGGTTGCCTGTGTCCTCCCTCAAGGTCCTCATCTTGAGCCCTGGCAGGTCTAGGGATGCCCTTGTGTTGACCAGAGACAGGGTCCTCACTCCAGGCCATCACTGACCTGACACTCTCAGGGGGAGTCTGCAGACATGACATCAGGGCTCCAAGCCCAAGGCTTCCCAGAGCTGAGATGTTGCCCTGACATTCCTCAACCCTCCTCCTGCTCTTCATTTTGACTCTCAGCAGGTCTGGGTACCACACTCTTACCCCGACATTGCTCCCCTTAGAACCAGACCCTCCCCAGCCGGAATCCCTGAGAGGCAAGCAGGAGTAGGGCGCTCATTACCACAACCCTGCTGGGGTCTCCCAGGGCTGAGAGCATTGATGACCTTGATGTCCTGGTGTCCCAGAGCCCCCCTCAGGGTTCAACCTTGACTCTTGACACAGCTGGACTCCTTCACTCTGCTGACCTTAACACGGGCACCTGACCCAGGTCCTCACTTCTCCCTTCCCATCAGGATCAGTGATGTCACATCTGGACATCAGGATGCATGGTCCCCCAGGGCTGTCGGGAGGGTGGCACATGCATCCCCTGGGGACCCTCAGTCTCCTCTGGTCCTCACCTCGAATCTGGGTAGGACGTGTGCACCTTCCCTCTGCCCACCTGTGACTGTGCCCCAAGCCTCTGAATCCCTGAGTTCACTGAGGAAGTAAGGGGGCTTGGGGGTATCAGCCCGACAGCCCAGACGGGGCCCCCAGGAGGCCCAGGAGTGGTGGAGTTGTGTTCTATGGGGCCCTCTGTTCCGGGGCGCCTGGACCCCCTCATCCTCTCTCAGGATGGTGCCTCCTTAACACTTGAGAGAAGGCTGCAGTCCCAGCACAGATGCTGGATGGGAGGCTACTGCACCCATGAGAGTCAGGGACCACTCACCTTCCCATGGGGGCCCCTCAGGAATCACCACAGTTGTAAAGTTTTTTATTAAAGATGTTGTTTTAGCCAAAGAGGGTGGGGAGTGTCACATGAGTTAGCAAGAATTCAGCAGCCTGGAGATGGCCTTGGCCGCGCATAGTGACTTCACACTCCTCCTCTCCGGGGTATACCCAGGGTTGTCTCCTAGTGGCTCTCTTTCACTGGTCTACATGGATGTCCCCTCACCATGGACCCTTCTTGTGCAGAGTGGCCAGAGGGGCTCTTGGAGGCCACGAACTCCTTTGTTTTGGGTTCTAAGTCCCCACTGCTTGGGTGACCTTAGACTCTTCTACCAGGAAGGGTAGGCATTCGGGAGGAGGGTGGGTGGCTGAGCTGCTGTGCCCCTGGGGCCCCTGAGGGCCAAGGATTCAGCCTCACTGCCATCCAGTCCAGCCCCCATGATGGCCTGGCTGACCCCAGCCCCCCAAAACTTCCCAGAGCACTGCTCGAAGATCAGAGGTGCTGCCTGAGTTAGACATGGGCATCCCCATGTTTGCTCAGGGCGGGGGCATGCAGAGCTCATCGTCTGGACGGTTTGCATGGGGCCTCAGGAATCCCCTGGCTGGGACCTCAGACCCTAGAGATGGGGACCTTTCCTCCCTTTCCAGAGGCTCAGCGGATGGCTGAGCACCTTGCTGCCCATTCAAAGGCCTTGTTTGTGGTGCTGGGCATGGACAAAACCCAGGCCATGGTGTCTCATCAGTCTCCCCTGCCAGTTAGTAACTCGACTCGTCCCAGGGCCCTTCCTCATGACAGTTCCCACAGAGTCCCAGGCGGTTCCTCCAGCAGAGAGCTGGCACTCCAGACCACCGCCAAGTTTGCTCTTCACAGGTTAAGCGTTGTCTCTGTCATCCAGTAATCAGACACTTCCAGCCTCCCCACCTCATTCCTGTTTGGCCATGGCACCGCCCTTTGTGAAACAACAGAGCAGGGGAGCCCAGGGGACGAAAGAGCCACTGAGGACCCAAGATGAGCACTTGGCCGAGGGAGGCTCAGGCAGAGCTCGTGGGAAGTGAGTTAGCCGTGGAATACCAGCTCCCTGGGGTCTGCCCTATTGGGCCCCCAAGGTCACCCTAACCTAGCTGGAGCACCTGTGAGGCAGGACCCCTCTCTGAGACACCCTGTCTGGTTGAATTGCGTTTCCACTCTCCTCGACAGTGTTGCCTGGGCGGCTTCGGGGACAGAACAAAACCCATGCCTTTAGAGCCACCTGGCCTCTCCTCGGATGACCAGGGCATGCCTGGGGCTCGAGATAGCTTGACTGTCCAGGGCCAGCCCATAAGGGCCATGCTCCCTCCCTCCAGTCTTTTGTGACCTTACGCTTCTCCCTCTGCCCGGCTCAGAAAGACCCATGCTTAGCCACTTCACTCCGCAGACATCAGTTGAAAGCTACCAAGGACTGAGTTGGGGGAGTGATGTACCCCATGGGTCTCTTTGGATGTCAGGCAGCCTTGGCTTTGTAAATAAAAGAAACCTTTTGTGACAAGCAGGTGACTTGAGATTGCAATCATCACATCTCCACTTTATAGACTGACAGGTAAGCAGGTGCCACACATGCTGAGATTCCTGGAAATGTGGTTTTTAAAAGCAGCATCTGAATGTAATTCCAAGTCAGGAGGCATACGGAAGTCAAGACAAAAAAATCAAATGAAACCTTCTGAAAAGGTAAGGTGTTCACCAGGCAGCGAACCTTCATAAGGAGCTGTGTTTTGACTTGGAAGTGAGTAGCTTGGTCAGGCGTCATGGCAGCTCAGTGCTGGGGCTGACAGAGGTCTGGCCTGCACCGCCCTGTGCCCTTTCTCAGGGGCCTCCTCTGCCTGCGCCAGACTGCCAACAAGGAGACCCAGCCTTTCGGTTCTGGTGGACTGGTGTGCGCGCTCTCCCCTCTCCTGACCTTGGAGCCCTTGTCTCTGCAGCACGACCCTGGAGGACTCTTTGCTGTGCTCCTCAGGACAAACACTTTTTTAAGAGAAAGCGTGTTATAAAATGGACACCCCAGCAAGCAAAGGGTGCTGAGGTGTGACACCCTTGGAGTATTTAGCTGAAAAGGGGAAAGAAAAGAGAAACAAGAAAATGTCACCAGATGCAGGCCGTGCAATGAAGCCAAAGCTCGGGCCTGCTGTCCAGACACCAGCGAGTCCCCAAACTGAACACCCGCAGGCCTTGGGCAGGGACCACAAGCTCCAGCCCTGTGCATTGCAGGACAGGAAGGGCTCTTTGGGGGCCCCCGACAAGGGCAGGCTTAATTTCTCCTCATATGTCAAGTGAGGAGCCTGCTGGACATTGTTCCTTTTTCCATGGAGCCACTCCACCAGGCTCTTGTCAAGCCATTGATTGGTCTTTTCTTTTCTTTTTTTTTTTTTCCTGCTTCCATTCTTTTTTTTTTTTTTTTTTTTTTTTTTTTTTTAATATTATTTTATTAGTTGGAGGCCAATCACTTTACAACATTTCAGTGGGTTTTGTCATACATTGACATGAATCAGCCATATAGTTACATGTATTCCCCATCCCGATCCCCCCTCCCACCTCCCTCCCCACCCGACTCCTCAGGGTCCTCCCAGTGCACCAGGCCCGAGCACCTGACTCATGTATCCCACCTGGGCTGGTGGTCCGTTTCACCATAGATAATATACATGCTGTTCTTTCAAAACATCCCACCCTCACGTTCTCCCCCAGAGTTCAAAAGTCTGTTCTGTATTTCTGTGTCTCTTTTTCTGTTTTGCATATAGGGTTATCGCCACCATCTATCTAAATTCCGTATATATGTGTTAGTATACTGTAATGTTCTTTATCTTTCTGACTTACTTCACTCTGTATAATGGGCTCCAGTTTCATCCATCTCATTAGAACTGATTCAAATGAATTCTTTTTAACGGCTGAGTAATATTCCATGGTGTATATGTACCACAGCTTCCTTATCCATTCATCTGCGGATGGGCATCTAGGCTGCTTCCATGTCCTGGCTATTATAAACAGTGCTGCGATGAACATTGGGGTGCACGTGTCTCTTTCAGATCTGGATTCCTCAGTGTGTATGCCCAGAAGTGGTATTGCTGGGTCATATGGCAGTTCTATTTCCAGTTTTTTAAGAAATCTCCACACTGTTTTCCATAGTGGCTGTACTAGTTTGCATTCCCACCAACAGTGTAAGAGGGTTCCCTTTTCTCCACACCCTCTCCAGCATTTATTGCTTGTAGACTTTTGGATAGCAGCCATCCTGACTGGCGTGTAATGGTACCTCATTGTGGTTTTGATTTGCATTTCTCTGATGATGAGTGATGTTGAGCATCTTTTCATGTGTTTGTTAGCCATCTGTATGTCTTCTTTGGAGAAATGTCTGTTTAGTTCTTTGGCCCATTTTTTGATTGGGTCGTTTATTTTTCTGGAATTGAGCTTCAGGAGTTGCTTGTATATTTTTGAGATTAATCCTTTGTCTGTTTCCTCATTTGTTATTATTTTCTCCCAATCTGAGGGCTGTCTTTTCACCTTACTTATAGTTTCCTTTGTTGTGCAAAAGCTTTTAATTTTCATTAAGTCCCATTTGTTTATTTTTGCTTTTATTTCCAATATTCTGGGAGGTGGGTCATAGAAGATCTTGCTGTGATTTATGTCGGAGAGTGTTTTGCCTATGTTCTCCTCTAGGAGTTTTATAGTTTCTGGTCTTACATTTAGATCTTTAATCCATTTTGAGTTTATTTTTGTGTATGGTGTTAGGAAGTGTTCTAGTTTCATTCTTTTACAAGTGGTTAACCAGTTTTCCCAGCACCACTTGTTAAAGAGATTGTCTTTTTTCCATTGTATATCCTTGCCTCCTTTGTCAAAGATAAGCTGTCCATAGGTTCGTGGATTTATCTCTGGGCTTTCTATTCTGTTCCATTGATCTATATTTCTGTCTTTGTGCCAGTACCATACTGTCTTGATGACTGTGGCTTTGTAGTAGAGTCTGAAGTCAGGCAGGTTGATTCCTCCAGTTCCATTCTTCTTTCTCAAGATTACTTTGGCTATTCGAGGTTTTTTGTATTTCCATACAAATTGTGAAATTATTTGTTCTAATTCTGTGAAAAATACCGTTGGTAGCTTGATAGGGATTGCATTGAATCTATAGATTGCTTTGGGTAGAATAGCCATTTTGACAATATTGATTCTTCCAATCCATGAACACGGTATGTTTCTCCAACTGTTTGTGTCCTCTTTGATTTCTTTCATCAGTGTTTTATAGTTTTCTATGTATAGGTCTTTTGTTTCTTTAGGTAGATATACTCCTAAGTATTTTATTCTTTTTGTTGCAATGGTGAATGGTATTGTTTCCTTAATTTCTCTTTCTGTTTTTTCATTGTTAGTGTATAGGAATGCAAGGGATTTCTGTGTGTTAATTTTATATCCTGCAACTTTACTATATTCATTAATTAGCTCTAGTAATTTTCTGGTAGAGTCTTTAGGGTTTTCTATGTAGAGGATCATGTCATCTGCAAACAGCGAGAGTTTCACTTAAAACACAACAACCCAAAACCTATGGGACACTGTAAAAGCAGTGCTAAGGGGAAGGTTCATAGCATTACAGGCACACATCAAGAAACAAGAAAAAAGCCAAATAAATAACCTAACTCTACACCTAAAACAATTAGAGAAGGAAGAAATGAAGAACCCCAGGGTTAGCAGAAGGAAAGAAATCTTAAAAATTAGGGCAGAAATAAATGCAAAAGAAACTAAAGAGACCATAGCAAAAATCAACAAAGCTAAAAGCTGGTTTTTTGAAAAAATAAACAAAATTGACAAACCATTAGCAAGACTCATTAAGAAACAAAGAGAGAAGAACCAAATTAACAAAATAAGAAATGAAAAGGGTGAGATCACAACAGACAACACTGAAATACAAAGGATCATAAGAGACTACTACCAGCAGCTCTATGCCAATAAAATGGACAACTTGGATGAAATGGACAAATTCTTAGAAAAGTATAACTTTCCAAAACTGAACCAGGAAGAAATAGAAGATCTTAACAGAGCCATCACAAGCAAGGAAATCGAAACTGTAATCAGAAATCTTCCAGCAAACAAAAGCCCAGGACCAGATGGCTTCACAGCTGAATTCTACCAAAAATTTAGAGAAGAGCTAACACCTATCTTACTCAAACTCTTCCAGAAAATTGCAGAAGAAGGTAAACTTCCAAACTCATTCTATGAGGCCACCATCACCCTAATTCCAAAACCAGACAAAGATGCCACAAAAAAAGAAAACTACAGGCCAATATCACTGATGAACATAGATGCAAAAATCCTTAACAAAATTCTAGCAAACAGAATCCAACAACATATTAAAAAAATCATACACCATGACCAAGTGGGCTTTATCCCAGGAATGCAAGGATTCTTTAATATCCGCAAATCGATCAACGTAATACACCACATTAACAAATTGAAAGATAAAAAACATATGATTATCTCAATAGATGCAGAGAAAGCCTTTGACAAAATTCAACACTCATTTATGATTAAAACTCTCCAGAAAGCAGGAATAGAAGGAACATACCTCAACATAATAAAAGCTATATATGACAAACCCACAGCAAGCATCACCCTCAATGGTGAAAAATTGAAAGCATTTCCTCTGAAATCAGGAACAAGACAAGGATGCCCACTCTCACCACTACTATTCAACATAGTGTTGGAAGTTTTGGCCACAGCAATCAGAGCAGAAAAAGACATTGATTGGTCTTTTCAATGAGTGGGTGCAGAGTATCTGAGGGGCTTCCCTGAGTGTGTACAAGGTACTCACATTGTGCTGGAGGTGGACAGCCATATGTCCTGCCTTCCGAGCAAGCAGGTGCCTGAGGGGACTCAAATGCTCAGGCAGGCCCAGGATGGAGGCGCTGAAGACCTGTGCTGGGTGGGAAATCCCTTGTGTTTTCAGGCTCGTTATTCCATGGAGTGTTCTGACCCCAGGACCGCCTCTATCTGTCTGAATAGGTTGCATATTTGGGGTCCTCTAGGGGTGAACGTGAATGCTGTGGGGATTATGGGAAACAATGGCTGGTCTTTATGGGAAAGAGTGACTGCCTGAACAGCAATAGAAGGGGTTCAGGGCCTGAGCCATGATGGGCATCCAGATGGCGCACAGAGGTGCCAGCATGGCCACTGGGAGCTGCCCAGGAAGCAGGCTGAAAATCTGGGTGGGGACAGTGGTCAGGCCCACCACCACCACAGGAGGAGGCATGTGTTCAGGAGGCCAGGTGAAGCAGAGCTACGGGCCCATGTAAAATCGGGAGAGGCCACATCAAAATCTGAATTTACAGCTCAATTAAAAAAAAAAAAGTTTCAGGGGGAACACTGACAATACTTGGCCCCTGTGCTGGGCAGGTGTTTCTCCTGGAGCTGGGCAGTTTCATTCATTTTATCAGCCAGCGAGCTCCCAACAGCATCTGTATTTGTGTGTTCCTTTTGTCTTTCCCTGCTCCACAACTTTCTGTTCTGACCACAGAATGACCCTATTGTGACTTCTCACATAGGACTGTACTTACCACTTCTGGGTTAGCGATGCAGGCAGTGACTTTCCCCTCTCTCTCCTATTGTTAGCTTTTCTACAAAGCCTCCTCCCGGTCTGCCATTCATATCTGACCTTACTCTTCAGTGTCTCTTCTGAACCTTGTTCAGATCTGAGGAGGCAAACTTCACACCTGCCTCTGCCCTAGGTATTTGCATATGTTCTATGGCCTCCACTAGACTCTCATGATGATTTCTGTCTTACTGATTGCCGCCTTGACTGCCGTACCCCCTAGACACCCTGTACATAGTCAGTTCAGTTTAGTCTCTCAGTCGTGTCTGACTGTTTGCGACCCAATGGACTGCAGCACGCCAGGCTTCCCTGCCCATCGCCAACTCCCAGAGTTAACTCACACACATGTCCATTGAGTCGGTAATGCCATCCAATCATCTCATCTGTAGGTGCTTAATACTTAACATACTGATGGTCTTGCTGGCCTGGCATGATGCTAAGGAAGGAAAGTTGCTATCAACATAGGAATAGATTCAGCACAGAAAATCGTGGTACACTAACAGAGGAGCAGTGACAAGTGAAGGAATTCAGCAGCAAAGGCCATGGGAAAACACTCCTTGCTTGAACTGAGCTAAGCCTGTTCAGAGATATTCCCATTCAGAGATATTTCACAATGTGCCTCAGTGGTAAAGAATCTGCCTGCAATGCAGAAGATGAGGGTTTGATCCCTGGGTCAGGAAGCACCCCTGGAGGAGGAAATGACAACCCACTCTAGTATTCTTGCATGGGAAAACCCATAGACAGAAGAGCCTGGAGAACTGCGGTCCATGTGGTCACAAAGAGTCGGACACAAGTGAGCGACTTAGCATGTAGGATCTCACTCAAATTGGAAGGGGCCTCATTCCTTGCAACAGCTATGCTCTCCTGACAGTGGCTGGTAAATGGCACATTGGCAGCTGGGAGAGTGAAAGGTGATGTAGCCTGTGCAGCCAGTGCTTGCAAGTCTGACAGTCACGTGTTCTGACAATCCCATGGGCAACGTGCTACTTACCCCTCCCACTAGAACAGGCTAGACTGCAGGGTTGATGTACAGAGCACAGAAATCACTATTTATTGGCTGTCTCCACCTGTGAAACCACCTGGAGAGTAGGGAAAAGGCCACGAACAGACGTTTGGAGGTGGGATGGGGGCTGGAAAGAAAAGACCTTACTTCTATTTTCCTTTAAACCACTAAGATCAGTTTTTCTCTGCGGTCCTTGCTCTTCAGTCATGAAAAAATTTCTTCTCCAGAATGAATGAAATCACGTTCCTAAGGAACTGAGAACAGCTCTTGCTTGGTGAGTAACTAACTGGAACTTCTAGAAAGTCTCCACTGAAGAAATAAGGCTCGATACTTCTGACTATGTGTTTGTGCTAAGTCATTCAAGGACTGTAGCCCACCAGGCTCCTCTGTTCATGGAATTCTCCAGGCAAGAGTACTGGAGAGGGTTGTCATTTCCTTGTCCAGGAGATCTTCCCAACCCATGCGTCGAACCTGCATGTCTTATGTCTCTGGCATTGGCAGGCAGGTTCATTTCCACTGGAGCCACTTGGGAAGCTTTTATTTTATGGGCGGTAGAGAATTAAGCAGCAGAGTGACATGATCACACCTACGCTCTCTCATCCTCCTCAGTTCCATTTCTAAGTGGAATTTGGATCTCTTTTCTGGGTATGAGAAAAGCTTAAATGTTCTCAGTTTGCGATATACTTATGAATACCTCAAAAGAAGGGCACCATTTAAACTCCCATCTAAGATCAATCCTTTGCTCATTTTGACATCAAGTTGCTTCAATAAGACACACTTTCAGTTCACCTGTGTTCTCTATATTCTTTCAGATCAAACTCAATCCAGTGACTGCTCGACATCACGGCCCCAACTCATGAAAGCATGAAGTATTGATGAGGAGCTGAAATCACGAGCTGAGCATCGTCATTGTGTCTGATGGACTCTCTAACCTATGGTCATGTGCAATATTGCATTTGCATCTGAATTTTGGTCCTAGGCCTATTTTTGTGCTTAGATTTCTATCACCTTACTGTCTTGACCTCTCTGTTGCTAGAAGGGTGGATTTGCTAACCAAACACAGTCTCAGGTCCTTTGGACTTAACGCAAAAGTGAAACAGAATTACTCAATACTGGTTTCATACACTCACTTTTGTGTAATAATGGCAGGAAGGCCAGGCCTGGAATTCAGACTGTGCAGGCACTTGTTTCTTGTGTACTGACATTTAACACATACACTATCAGGGAATGGTCAGAATGTTTATGCTGTTAGAAGAGTCAAAGGTCTCTGTATCTTGAATGTGCCACAGGATATGTTAGGAAAGGCCTGGGTTTTATACTTCTGGAAGTCATCAGAATATTGTATTCCTCCAAACCAAAATAGCATTCCTGTTGTGTCTGGTTGGTCATTTCCTCCTAAATGCCACTTCTGTTCTCCCAGCACTTGGAGGACATGGGCTCAGCTTGTCATTCTATGAGGAACTCTTTCTTGTCACAATTTTGTTCTTTCACAGCAGTGATCAGATTTTCATGAAAAAAAAAAGTGGATGTTTTAAACCTACCCATGTGCTCAAACAGTTCTGTCTCTCTTGGCTGTGTGTCAGGCACCTCTCCACAGGTTTGCAGAGATGTACTTGTGTCACTGCTCCCGTTTGTGTTTATGGTTGTGTTGACCTGTTACATGTACTGGGGCCCAAATAGAGTTGATCCATCCAGATTGCAGGAGCCATGAGTAAGACATTATTTAGCAAACACTTTCTGATCTCCCACTGTGTGCCAAGGCCCATAGTGGACACCAGGACCACAGAGCATGATAAGTAACCCTGACCCAGAGGAGCTCACAATCTTGGTAGCTTAGTTGCTGCTAACTTTTGACAATTCTTCAGAGTTCTGATAAAGATGGTTCTGACAATTTCTGTTTGAGTTTTATTATATTTCTGAGGTTCTAAAGATTTTCTTCTTAGAAAATTTCAAAACATGATATCCATTCTCTAATAGTTGTAGTACTATAAAGGTTATACATTTCATCAGGGGTGAGTTGGGTAGTTTCTGAATTTTGAAGAATTTTAAATTCCACTTAAGTTCCTGAATTTATGTACTATACATAGATTTGTTCTTAGTGTTTACTTTTATCCTTCCAACATCTTTGGTGTACAGGTTGTAGAATTGTAGTGATAGTTCATCATTTCTGATATTAGTCATTTGTCTTCTGTTTTTTAGATTTTGTTTATCTGTCTAGAGTTTTATCAATTTGGTTGATCTTTCCAATGAACCAGTTTTTTTCCCATGAATTTTTTTTTCTTTATTTATGGTTTCAATTTTTTTCTCTTCTGTTTTTGGTTTGTTTTTTTTGCAGATTGCTTTGGGGATAGCTTTCTCTTCTTCAATGTAAGGTTTATGACAAAGGTAAATACAAAAGGAGATGACAGGAAGAGTTCCTAATGACCAATCCGAGAACAATTTGAAAATAAAAATATATAAAGTTGTATTGGATTGTAACCCAACATGTAATAAAGACACCATGATTCCATACTGAGAAACAGAAATAAATTATTAATTACACAAACAAGGATAGGCAAGTGTTCCACACAGTAACATTCCAATTTATGCAGACATTCCCACTTGTAGAAAGGGGAGCATAACTCCTCACCCCTGAGGCATGGACTGCACTGCACATCGTGACTTTCTTCCAAAGAGGACAGGATAGAAAGGGGGTATAAAATGATCACCTTATCGCATAGACACATGACAAGCACTACCTCAGCCACATGATCAATGAGAGCATCATCAGTGATCAATTCTGCTAATAGTATACACCCTTGATACAATGGGATGAGAATAGGATTTTACATCTGCAAAATTCCTCCCCCGAACTTGTAATCCCAGGCTAGTCAAGAGTAAATTATCAGATAAATATCAGTCAAGGGACATGGTACAAAACATCTACTGAGTACTCCTCAAAAATGTCAAGACCATCCAAAACAAAGAAAATATAAAGCTAAGAGGAACCCAAGGAGACATTACAAGTAAATGTAGGGTATTTTCCTTGCCAGGATCCGGGAATGGGTAAAACCTACAGAAATCTGAGTGAAGTATGGGATTTAGTTGATAATAAATAATGCATCAATACTTCCTCATTAATTGTAATAAATATATCATATTACTGTAAGATATTAGGAATAGGGGAGACTGGGTGAGGGGCATAAGAGATTTCTGCTATTTTCACAATATTTTTTTTTCAAATCATAATGGGTTACAAGGGTTAAATGGGTTACAAAGGAAAAGGTGAAAATAAAGACTATTTTCAAAATAAAAAAGGCAAGGAAACTTTGGGCAACACATGCTGAGTATGATAAAAAAGGAAATAGAAAGGAAACCAAACACAAGCACACGGAACCTGTAAGTGTGAAACAACCCTTGCTAAATTAGCTTCAACTTTTCCTCTCCCTTAACCTCAATCCCATATAATATACTCACCGGGCCACTTCCACCACAGAAACATCTCTGGATCCACTATTTTTCTCAAGTCCCACAAACACTGCCTTAATCCAACCTCATAGATGTTTTGCCTGGATATGGCAAAAGCCACCAACCGAGGCCAGGTGTCGACCTGGAACTCCATACTTGCTCAAAAACCATTTTAAGACGTCTGCCAATATTATTTGCCACAGAAGTCTGTCAAGATCAAGGCAGGGGTCAATGTCTTGCCAGGGATACAAGGGTCCAGAGCAACCTTTAGTTGTGCATACATGTGAGTGCTCAGTCGATCAGTCATGTCTCACTCTTTGCGACACCATGGACTGTGGCACACACCCCTCCACCCCATCTCTTCTGTCCATGAGATTTCCCAGGCAAGAATAGTGGAGTGGGATGCCTTTTCCTCCTCTAGAGTACCTTCCCACCCAGGCATTGAACTTGCATCTCCCACATTGCAGGCAGAATCTTTAACACTGAGCCTCCAGGGAAGCCATGAGGAAACACAGGGACTTCTCAGAGGAGCAGACAACTCACTGAGAATCCTTAACCCAAGGGTGGTGCCTGTCCAATCTGTGATGCCCTAGGAAATATCAGCTTGGGAACAGGGTGGTGTATGTCCACACAGAGGCTGCTGCAGAAGATGCTGGATCCTGGAAATGACCACCTGATAAGTCGATGGGGGCGGGGGACAGTTTGGGCCTCCTTGCAATCAAAGGCCTCAGGTTCTTCTGTACCCAGAACAAGAACCCAACCACACTTAACAGTCATATCCCATAAGGATCATGAGGAGTACCTGCCATGAGAACAGTCACATATACATCCTGGCGTGCCCCCTGGGGCTGTGTTCCCAGCCTTGGCGCCAGAGAACAGATGTCCTCATGGAGACCGGGGTGGCAGTTCACCTGCAGTGACCTCTGCTCCCCACTCCGTCTCCCGGCCAGCCCCGGGCAAGTCTGATGGGATCTCCAGGGGCTTGCTGCTTCCATGTCTCTAGGGCTATTGACCATCTTTACAGCCCGCACCCTTGGGACCCAGATTCCTCTCCTGCCTGGCTCCATTCTGAATCCTCACTGAAGTCTCGGACCTCTGGCGCTTGGGTGAGTGTCCTCCCAGGCAACCGCTAGAACTTGGCCTCTGCTCAAACAGCCTGACTGGGGTCGCCAAAGTCCTAGCAAGCTCTGTGGGTGGCAGACACCCCTCTGCCTCTAACACTCAGGCTCAAAAGCCAGGACTTCACAGTTACATCCACAAGACCCCGAGCTTACTCCAACACCCTCTGCAGGGATTCCACAGGGAATGAAAGGTCTGATACACCTCAGGACCTGAGAGATGTGCCCCACACTTCCATGGCAATGACTACTGCTGATCTCTCACAAGACTTGCCCAGGGGTTGCTTCAAGACCTGCTGGTTCCACCTAAAGCACAGTGGAAGGGGATGCTGCTATGGGAATTGCAAATAAAGTTACACACATGAGGTCATCAGGACCAGGCCCTAATCCACTCTCAGTGGGGCATGGGGGGTGGGGGGTGAGAAGGAAAAAATCCAACGCCAGGTTCTGGGGGAGAGGGGGCACTGTGGGCAGCAGGGGTGGGGGGCATCGGGGCTGGGCCTCATGAGGAGGAAGCCCCCAAACCCAACAGGGGCCTTTGGCAAATGGCTGCTGCCCTCGTGATGGAGACTGACCACAGCCCAGAGGGTTCTGACAGAGAAGCTCGTGGGGGGCAGGGGCAGGCTGTGGGTCTTTTGTGCGGGTGGGTAGAATCCCTGCAGCCAATTCCCTGTGGGGCAGCCTGTCAAGGGTCAGAGGTGAGGGATTTTAGTCTCTGGAAGAGGAAGCACACTCGGAGTGGTCTGTGTCTGTGTGTTGTCCTGACTTGGGGATTAACCCCCAGGTGCCCGTGCCCCTTCAGAACAAATGGTCAATGACAAAAATGCTTCTGCTCAAAATTCACTGGACCCAGGTCACCATATGACCCTTCCTAAATGAAGAGGCCTTGACAGGGTCGTGTCACCATGTGTGCAGGGAGAGAGGAAGACAAGAGGTGTCTGAACACCTGACATCTCTCCAATTCCACACTGCCTAGCAGATGCTCCACAAAGAGCAGTAGTTAAAAATCTCCTTATTTGGGGGGAGGAGAGTCTGAGCAGTTCACATGGGTCTTGAAATTCTCCATCTTTTTCAAGCATCCACTGACTATCTGGCAGCTGCCATATATGTGACCAGAATCACATCACCTGTTCCCCTTGTTGTTTGGCACTCAGCATGGAGAGCTGCCCGTTCAGCCGCCTGCACCCATCCACACCCCCACTGCAGTGACCTCACCATCTCCTTAGGCCCGGAAGTTGCTCCTACCTTTTCATGCAAGGCACAGCCTTAACTTGGGTCTCTGCTACCTCCACACTACTGAACCTGCCTGAACCCAGGGATGCTGGCAGATGTTGCATCTTTACTGCCTACTACTTATTTCTCGTTTATTCGCATCTCAGAGACTTTCCCTCTCCCCTGTGGAAATTGTTTTGATTTCAGGACACCTCAGAGAATTGGCAGCTTAATTAAAAATGGAATAGAAAACCACTCAGAATTGCTGTTCTGTGTTTTCCTCTCAGAGAATGTATATCAATTTCGGTGTTTGTGTGTGTTTCGGGGTAGAGAGCAGTGTCTCCAGCTGGGTACAGCTCCCTCAAAATTCCAAGGATTCTTGTCACACAGCAGGTCCTGTCCACTTTTGCAGCTTCTCTTCACTCATTTCATCCAAATGAAATCTAGACCATGCTCACAAGTGAAAATCATAAAGTCCAGATGACCAAAGAATCTGTTATTTCAATGTACTTGTTAATCAGCTTCCCAAGGCAGAGACAAGAGGGCTAGCACAGGGAATACTGGCCATATACCAAAGAGCAAGATTCACATTTCTCTAGGTTTCCTAGCAGATGGTGGATAGAAAACACCTATTTCATCCCTGTGGACAACAGCTATGGGAAAAGAGCCAGGACCCCTTCCTGCCTGCCCTAGAAAGAGATCTCTCTGGGGTTTATCCAAAAAGCAAAAGGACACCTCACAGCAATGATCCATTTCAGAGATTCCCCTCACCCCCAAGACAAACCTCATGTGACTGCAGCTCCTGGGCCATTGCTGTAAGTGTGGGGGTGTCCTGCTTCTCCTAGTGTCCCCACTGCTAACATGGCCTTTTACGAAGCAGAGAATCTGTACATGTCTTTGGAATAACTGAGCCAGTGAGAAGGGGTCTCAGATAGTCTGCTACTTTTTTTAATAATCCAGGAAAATTCAATTAACTGAGATCATTTAGTTATTGTGAATGACAGACAAGAAGGACATAAGCATGAATTCACTATGATTCCTTTTATTATCTAATTCTTTTCCATTCAATACTAGTGCTACGAAAGTTCATGTTTTCAAAACAGTTCTAAATTCTATTCCATTGTATTCTGTTCAAGACCACAAAAAAAATGGAAAACTTCCCAATCTTTTACGAAACAGCAAAACTCAAGTTTTTGAACTGAGTAACCACAAATACACTCGGACAATATCATTCACAAAGCCAATGAAGCTTCTTCAGCCTTCTCTGAAATCAAACTTTGAAAAATTTCTCAAGAAAAAAGAGATGAATCCCCATGTCATCACAGAGAACAGGAACCAAAAGATGCTACACACCAGTTCCCCCAACTGGCCCGGGCCCTCTCTTCTGAGAAGGCTGACTACGGCCTCTTCAATCACAGAAGGAAGGATCAATCTGGCTGCTGCTCTGGCTCAGGCCCCCTATTCCTCCTCCCTCGAATCCTCTGCAGGCATGAATGGGAATGCCCCCAAAGCCCTTTCCATGACCCTGAGCGTAAATGACATGACGTGCCACTTGCTGGTCTCCACATACGCCCGGGGACCCCACAGGAACTCATAACGAGCAGGGTGGCTGTCAGGCACCTGCTGGTAACTCAAGTATCCCTCCTGCACCCATACTTGGGTCAGAAGCTCCCTGGGCTCCCCAAAGATACAGTGCTCCCTCCCAACATACACCCCCATCCTGCTGAGTGCTCCCCAGACTGCCTCCTCAGGGGCCGGGTCTCCAAACCGCATGATCACACTGAGGACCAGCACCAAGAAGCCGGCCCTGGGCAGGCCCTCCCCATCGCTCAGCATCTCATCACAGGTGAGGCCCAGGGTGGGGACCAAGATGTAGGTGTGCTCCGCTGGGTCCACCTCCTTCACATCCACGCCAAAGACCAGCTGAAGGCACTCTGAAACTTCACTGAAGACCACCGGGAAGTGCTCCTGGTTATCCCTGAGGACTGTATCCAGCATTTCCGCCTGGGAGGTCAGCTCCTTGGCTCGATACTTGAGGAGCAGGAACTTCATCAGGTTAGCCATCATCCTATCCAGAATTTCTTGGGGCAAGGCCTCCACATTAGCTGAGGACGATGCTAGGGCATAGGTGGCTAAGTGGAATGCAGAATCCCCCACCTCCGCCTCCAAGAGTGGCACCTCGACAGGGCCATGGGCCTCGCCTGCGTCCTGAAGGTCATCCTCGGGTTTGCTGCGCTCACTCATCTCAACCACGAGCACAATGCCTGAGGTCAAACAAGACGTGGAAGTGAGGCAGAGGTACAGATGGGGACCAAGGGCCTTGGGGAGAGAGGAGCTGTGAGCAACCTGGGCTAAGAAACGCATCCTGGATTGGACGACACAGGCCACTTACAGCTCTCCCCTTGAGGGGTGCTCTCAGTCCTCACAGGAGCACTCCTCCTGGGAGGCCAGTCCCCTGGCTACCCGAAGGAGGAAGGGAGGTGGCTCCCCAGGCTGCGGTCAACACAGACCGAGATTTCTGGGTCCAATAAATTGGAAGGAATTGGGGTCTTCTGGGGCCCCCTCTCTGTTCTGGGATAGGGAGCCTCTGGTTCACTTCAGGTCACCCTCTCACCTTGACTCCTGATACTGCCTGGACCTCCTCTGCTGTCTGAACTCAGGACACAGGCTTCAGACCTCGGCCTTCGCTTCCTGGTTCCTGGAGCTCCTGTGAGAGAAATGGAAGTGACATCTAAGGGTAGTACTGTGCCACAGCCCTGGGCCTTCTGTGCTGGTAGGAGGGGGTGAACACTGGGAGTACAGCCAGTTGTGTGGTGGGTCCCTTGTAGTTCTCACCTTTCCCCGGGCATGGGCTGGACCGTCCCCTTTGGGGGAGTAGAAGGAAACTCAAAACAAGACACTGAGTAAACCAGATCTGAAAGAGTCACGTGCACCCCAATGTTCATTGCAGCAGTGTTTATAATAGCCAAGACATGGAAGCAACCTAGATGCCCATCAGCAGACGAATGGATAAGGAAGCTGTGGTACATATACACCATGGAATATTACTCAGCTGTTAAAAAGAATTCATTTCAATCAGTTCTACTGAGATGGAAGAAACCAGAGCCCATTATACAGAGTGAAGTAAGCCAGAAAGATAAAGAACATTACAGCATACTAACACATACATATGGAATTTAGAAAGATGGTAATGATAACCCTATATGCAAAACAGAAAAAGAGACACAGACGTACAGAACAGACTTTTGGACTCTGTGGGAGAAGGCGAGGGTGGGATGTTTTGAGAGAACAGCATGTATATTATCTATAGTGAATCAGATCACCAGACCAGGTGGGATGCATGAGACAAGTGCTCGGGCCTGGTGCACTGGGAAGACCCAGAGGAATCTGGTAGAGAGGGAAGGGGGCGGAGGGATCGGGATGGGGAATACATGTAACTCCAAGGCTGATTCATGTCAATATATGACAAGACCCACTGCAATGGTGTGAAGTAATTAGCCTCCTACTAATAAAAATAAATGAAAAAATAAAATAAAAAATAAAACTCAACATTCAAAAAACAAAACAAAACAGTAATAAAGTAACATGACCAGTATTAAAATACATGGCTAGTATTAACAACACACACACACACACACACACACACACACACACACACACACACACACACACACAAAAACAAGACACAAGCCTGAACAGAAAGTGCTGTGGGGCCCCACATGCAGCTGCACCTGCCCAGGTCCTCGCGAGTGTCCTAGGCTGCGGAGATGCTTGGTCCTCAGCTCTTCCTCACGTCCTGCCTGGCCTCCAAGCACTGACCTCAGGGGCGGGGGTCTGCTCAGCCCAACCTCACAGTTGGGGAGTCCAGCCTCTGCCAACCTGAAACCTCTGCCCTCTGCCCGTAAAACCTCACCTCCCGAGTTCCCTAAGCCAGCGGTCAAGAAACTGCTCACCCTGCTCACCCCGTTCTGGGCCCTCCAAGACCCTCTTCCAAGGGCCAAGATCCCTCCCTGTTGGGGTCAAACCGCCTCAATCCTTCCTCGCATGGAGCCTGGACTCCAGGCAGGACTCGCCTTTGTCGCGTCCGCCATTTTGAGACCCCGCCGCTTTCACAAGGCCTCCAGTCTCTCTGAGATCCGCATGTGAGGAAGTCAGACAGACCCAGTGTGCTCTTCTCACCCCAAGGGCTCCCAGGACCGACTACAGGGAAGGGGATCTGTGGGGTTCCATCGATCCTCACTCAGGATAAACGCAGTCCTCCTTCAGGAACTTCACCTTGCCTCCACGCAGGACCTGGATTCTCTCCTCTCCGCAACTTAAGCCCCGCCCCTTATACCAGGAACCCAGTCTCTTGAAGACCCGGATGTCAGGAAGACAGCTCACGACTGTGGCACTCATCCTGACCCCACAGATGCCGTGCACTGACACCAGAGTCGGGCTTCTCTGAGGTCTCCTCTGATTAGGGGTTCAGGGTCCTCTAGTCCATTTTCAGGGTCCTCAAGGTCTTCAACCCTGCAGGGTCTGGGAATCGGCCCCCCTGTGACCCCGCCCCATATGCGATGTCCCCAGTCAGAGAACCAATGTCAGGAAGCGAGCCCATGCACTTTGGGCTCATTGTATCCCAGGTCCAACAAGGACCAACAGAAGCTCCAGGCTATTCTGAGGTCTCCTCTGTTTAGGGTCCAGGGTCCCCTCAGTCGCCCCTCAGGGACCTCAAATTGAAACCCAGGAGGAGCTGAGCTTCTTCCCTCTGCTCACCTGAGGCTACACCCCCTTTCCCATGTCCGCAGTTTCTCTGAGACCCAGATGTCAGGAAATGCAGCATGTGCTCATCTACCCTCTGTGCTCCCTGAAACTTGATGTGAGGATCCCGCCTCTGGTCAACACAAGGGGCATGCCCAGATCTACCAGGGCTCAAGATGAGGTTCCTGAGGGAGGATGTAGGAACCCCACAGATCCCTGACCCTGCTGTCAGCCCTGGGCCACCCTGGTGATGGGATGAGCACTTGGCAGCCTCTTCTGACACCTGCATCTGTGTCTCAGAGACATTAGGCAATTGTTAGGAGGGGCAGGGTCTCAGATGGACAATGAGAAAGATCTTCTTTCTTTTGAGAGTCAAGGTGAGGACACTGAGGAAGGACTGAGGAGACCCTGGACCCCAGAGCAGAGTGGGCTATGGGGGGACATATGGTGGATGAACATATGCTGCATTTCCTGACTGGGTCTGAGAGAGACTGGGGACCTGGTATGTGGGCTGCCTTCCTAATATCTGGATTTCAGACTGGTGTCCTAGTATAGAGAGCGGAGTTACTGACATCTGCATCTCAGAAAGCCTGGGGTCCTTGTGTGAGGGTTGGGGCATTAGAAGGGGGGAGGAGAGAATCTGAAGTCATACCTGGAGATAAGGTGAGGTCCCTGAGGGAAGGCTGAAAGGACCCCAAGTGAAAACTCTAGGGATCCCAAGATAAGAGTGGTAGAACCCCACAGATGCCTGCCCCTGCCATTGGCCCTGGGAGCCCTCGGGGTGAGAAGAGCACACTATGTCTGTCCTGAGTTCCTGACATCCAGCTCTGTGATAGAGGGAACCTGGTGTGAGGAGCAGGGACTACAGTGGGGAGACGACAGAGACTAGATCCTCCTGGAAGTCAAGGTGAGGACCCTGAGGGAAGAGTGAGGGTAGCCAGATCTCAGAACAGAGGGGACCCTGGTAGTCCCTGAGCAGGATGACCTCGTGCCGCATTGCCTGACAACTCTGGCATAGAGACTGGGGACCTCTTGAAAGCAGGGGAAACTCCAAATGTCAGACGGGACAACTTCAGGACTTGTCTGGAGTCTAGGCTGCATGCAAGGAAAGACTAAGGTGGTTAGATCCCAACAGGGAGGGATCTTGGCCCTTGCAAGAGGGGCTTGGAGGGCGCAGAGTGGGGTGAGCAGTTTCTTGACCGCTGGCTTAGGAACCTCGGGTGGTGAGGTTTTTCAGGCAGAGGGTGAAGGATTCAGGTCGGCAGAGCCTGGACTCCTCAACCCCAATGAAGGACTGAGCAGATCCCCGCCGCTGTGGTCAGTGCTGGGAGGCCAGGCAGGACGTGAGGAGGAGCTGAGCACCGAACATCTCCCTAGCCTGGACCCCGCAGTAGACCCTGGGCAGGTGCGGCCGCATGTGGGGGCCCTCAGCACTTTCTGTTCTGTCTCGGGTCTTGTTCTGAGTTTCCCTGCAGGCCCCAAGAGGGGATGGACCTGCTTGTGCCAGGGGAAAAGTAAGCACTACAAGGGAGCCCTGAGGGGACCTCTCACTACACAACTGTGGGGACCTCACAGTGTACACCCCTCGTACCGTCAGAGAATGCTCACGGCTGTGCCACAGGATACCACAGAGGTGCCCCCTCCATTTCTCTCACAGGAACTGCAGGAATCAGGAGGCGATGGCAGACGTCTGAGGCCCATGTCCTGAGGTCAGAGAGCAGAGGAGGTCCAGGAAATGCCAGGAGTCAAGGTGATGAGGGTGCCCTGAGTGGACAACAAGGGCTGCCCATCCCAGAACAGAGGGGACCCCAGAAGGACCTATTCTCCTTACCTTGCAAGTCCTAGAAATGTCGAGCTGTGCTGACCACACCCTGGGGAGCCACCTCACTTCATTCTTCAGGTAGCCAAGGGACTGGCCGCTCCAGAGGCATGCCCCTGTGAGGTCTGAGAGCACTTTTCAAGAGGAGACATGCAAGTGGCCTGTGGCCGCCCAGGGTGTGGGTCTCAGGTGAGGCTGTTCACAGCCCATCTATCCACCATCCAGGCCCTTGGTCCTCAACTGTCCCATTTGCCCCCATGCCTCACTCCTTCCTCACTCTGTAGTTTGATCCCAGGCATCATGTTCGTGGTCAAGATGACTGAGCTGAGCAAGCTCGAGGAAGACCTTCAGGACCCAGGTGAGGTCAGGGCCCTGTGGAGGTGCAGCTCTTTGGGCCTGAGGTTGGGGAGGGTGCATCCCCCTCAGCCTCCTCCCCCACAGTCTCCTGCTCTGCCCTTGTGGAGGCCTTGCCCCCGGAAGCTCTGAAGGAGATGGTGGCGAACTTGATGAAGTTCTTGTTCCTGTAGTATCTGGCCAAACATCTGACATCCCAGGCGGAAATGCTGAAGAAGGTCCTCAGGGATGACCAGGAGCACATCCTGGTGGCCTTCAGTCAAGCTTCAGAGTGCATACAGGTGGTCGAAGGCCTGAAGATAAAGTAGGTCGACCCCGGCGAGCACATCTACATCTTGGTCCCTACCCTGGGCCTCACCTGCGATGTGATGCTGAGCAGTGGGCAGAGCCTGCACAAGGTTTGCCTCCTGCTGCTGGTCCTCAGCCTAGTCATGAAGAATGAAGATTTGGCCCCTGAGGAAGCAGTCTTGGGAGCACTCAGCAGGATGGGGGTGTGTGTTGGAGTAACCACTGTGTCTTTAGGTAGCCCAGGGAGCTGCTGACCCAAGTGTGGGTGCGGGAGGGATTCCTGGAATACAAGCAGGTGCCTGACAGCCACCCTGTTCCCTGAGTTCCTGTGGGGTCCCCTGACCTATGTGGAGACCAGCAAGTGGCAAGTCTTGGTGTCTGTGCCCAGCGTCAAACAGAGGGCTTTGAGGGCCTCCCCACTCCTGTCTGCAGAGGCTGCGAGGGAGGAGGAATAGGGGGCCTGAGCCAGAGCAGCAGCCAGGGTAATCCTTCCCTCTGGGACTGAAGAGGGAGTAGGCCAACCAGCCCTCTATGGAGCCCATCTTCTGGGAAGGACAGTCGCCAGGGCTGCATTCTGATCCCTGAGGTCTCTCTCGGTGGTAGATGAGCCAGGACTCACCAGGGCCTGCCCTTTTAGCAGAAGGCAGCCACAGGCCTGCCCGTTGGAAGGGGAAGGGTGGAGCCAGGGGCATGGTTCTCAACCTGTCCAGGGCTTGGCTCCCTGAAACAAGGCGCAGGGCAGCAGATGGAAGCATTTGCAGGCAACCTGAAACACACTTCTCTATACTTTCAGACAGGAGATAAGCTGGGGATCACATATCTGTCCCCAGAACCCCCCTCCCACATGGGGCCAGGGCTGTCCCTCCACATCACCTCTGTGACATCATGAAACAAGTAAGGAAGCAGACTACCTAATTGGCTGCCTGGCCCACCACCCAGATTCTAGAATTTCCAGACAGTATTTATTGGCCACTACCACCCTGCTCTGAGGCCCTTCTGCCCTGATCATTCACAGGTTGGGTAGAAATGCTCTTGGACTACACTAGCTCCATGGATAGTCAGAGTTCCACTGAGGCAGGTGCAGCCCAACTCACCCCATTCACTGATGGAGAGCCCGCAGCAGGGCACCCTCCTTATGTCGCCCAGATCCAAATGTGGATTCAGAGGAGGCTTTGGAGAAGTGGCGGGACCAACCCAAGAGCCCAGATCCTGGCTCCCAAGACAACCCGCCCCACAGGACCCGAACCCATCAACAGCCAATGAGGAAGAGAACAATGCCGTCCGTGGGCTGTCCTTCCCCAGGAAGCTCTGGATGAGTTTGGAGGATGCAGCCTTCACGTCAGTGCACTGGAATGATGAGGGAGACATGGTGGTAATTGAGGCAGATCGCTTCCAGACAGAGGTCCTCCAGCAGAGAGGCTCGGACAGGATCTTCAGGATATCACCAAAAGTTTCATCCACGAACTGAACCTGCATGGGTTCAGTAAAATCCACCATTCATGTCGCTCTGCAGGGAAGAAGTGGATGACGGTAATGTAGAAAGCCCTTCTGGGGAGAGTGGACTAGACAAGCCAAGTGCTGGGTGGATTTCAATTTCCAGGAGAACTTTTTTCTCATGAGAGGGTGGTTAAGGGAAGAGGAGAAAGCAGGCCTTGTCGTGTTGCACGAATCCCCTTAGACAGGATCCACAGGAGTGACACCAGACCCTGAGAGGCCACTTGATTTCAGGGAGTGCCTATAACAACTGCCAGGAATGAGAAGACCTTGTTTCCATAGTCAGGCAAGGTCGGGACAGTGGTGGGAAGAAGGGCGGTGAGGAAAAGCTATTCTCCCCCACGATGGCTAAAGTGATTCATTTCCTTTCAGATCTATCACTACTCCAAGTTCCAGAGAGACAAGCCTCTCCTCCTGCAGAACATCTAGAGGAAATGCGACCCCAGAAGAACTGCTCAGCCTGTCACCAGCACATCAGCGACCCCAAAGAGAAAGTAGCAAGCAGTGGTGCCCAGATGCGCTCTTCGATTCCATCATTAGTACACTGGAGAGGCTGACAAGCAGGTCCAGAAGGGACCTCAACTGTTCACGGAACCCCCAGACAGCACTCATTTGTGCTCTGTGGCCTTTGGTTTATGGGCAGTGGAGCACGTGGGCCCAGGTCAAGCCATGTCCTCAGCGAGCAGGGCTGCCCCAGTGGAGAGGGTCCTTTCAGCAATATCATGTCTATACCCCCGGTCACTGCTGGAAGGGATGGTGCAGGGGAACTGCCCCAGAGCTCCCCAAGGTACCCAGATTATGGTTCAGCGATGACTTTGTACAACACCTATGATTCCATCATGAGGGGAGCCTTTTCAGTTGTGGACCCAAACGAGGCCCCCTAGGCAGAAGAGGAGCAGGAATTGTCCTTGGATTACAAGTGTGCCCTCTGTGAGGATTTTAAGGATAAGCCCAATACCTGACCTGCCAGATCCCCAGGCACACTCAAAAGCACTCTTTTGTAATCAAAAATCTAGTTTTGGCTCTAATAAAATACACCAGAATTTCACAGGAGTAAATAAAGAAGCAAATGAGAACTACTACTCTGTGTTCTTTCTGTCTGTCCATGCTATTCACATGCCACTGGCTGAGCGAGATGAGGCTGGAGGACCATGACGCAGGCAGGCCTCAGTCTGGTCCCCACGTCCCTTTTCACCTGAAGCAGCAACATTTGACATGGTCTGCCAAGAATGTGGCTCCCGAGCCATTCACTGAGGCCATCCCAGGATGGGTGGGTCCCTGGGCCTTGCCTGCCGCATAGCAGAAGACCAAGTCCGGCTCCTGACCATGGAGGTGTCACCTTCCATGAGTCCTGCACCCTGAATCAGAAGGGGCTCCTCCTGTGTCCCCAATGATGCCACAAGTTCCTGAGCAGCAGCTGAGCATCACCAGCTCCCAATCCAGGGGCTTCCCCAAGAGCCTCACTGGAAAGCAGGGTCACCCCAACCGCCAAGGGCCTTGCAAACACGTTGCCCCAAACCTAGAAACAAATGCAAGGTTTCCACATGGTGAACAACAGTCAGTGTTGCTCTGCCCTCACAGCTTTATTTAGAATCCAGGCACCACACCCAACACACAGTCCCTGGTCCAGACATCAGCCCCTTAGAGGATGCTCCTGGTGACACAAAAGGGGGTGGTCACAGACGGCTGGCTCTTTCCATCTGCCTCCACGCTGTCCACTGACAGGAGGGTGGCAACACAGAGGAACAGTCCATCACGAGCAGTCTGCAGGGAAGTCAGGAAGGAGGGCTGGACAGATGGAGAGAGGCACGTGGTGAGTTCCAAGACAAAGGGCCCTGAAACCTGGGAGCACTGAAGAGGGAGGGCGGGTCTCCGGGAGGGCGGGTCCCCCTGGCTTTGCAGCCCAGTGCCGGGCTCTGGTCCTTCCTCAGCACAGACAGGTACATTCCTGTGCTTGACTCCCCCCTGGCTCCCACTCCACCCCTCATCTCCAGGCCCCATCACTTCCAACTCTGCAGATCCCCCATGTTACCACAGGCCTGCTGAGGGCAGATCTGTGCTAGCCAATCTGGACTTGGCCCTGCGGCTGCCCTAGACGGCCCTGCCAGGTGTCTTCCTCATGTGTTTGCGAGGCACCTTCCTCCCAGCCCTTCCCACTCCACTGTCAGCAGATGCCCCGGCCGCTGCCCAGGGCCTACAGAAAGAACGAGGAAGAGCAGAGACGGCTGGGTCGGGTGTTCTCCCTATGCTCACCAGGGTCTGGGATGGCACCAGGCAGGGATCACAGAATTCAAACTTCAAATAGCCCGCTAGGTTACTGTCACACCTTTCCGCGGCTGAGGAGGTGCTGAGGAGGTGCCGAGGGATACAGAGATAGCCCATGATTGCAGGGGACCTGACCACAGGCGCCTCCATCCTCACTTCTATCCTTGTACCTGGAGAGGGGTCCCTGTTTACTGGAGGCGGGGAGAGGCAGAGGAGCAGAGCTGTGGGCCTGAACCTCAGCACGGTCACAGCATCTCACACAGCTTCCATTTCCACATGGCTGTAAGGATGGGGACAAGGTCCCAGTGGAACCCAGCCAGGAGCCTCCCAGGCCTTTCCATCCCGAGCACAGCAGAGCCACAGTTCCCACAGCCCTCATGAGAGCCAACGTCAGCCAACATCTCAACCCCGGCTTCTGGCGCCCTGAACCAACACAGTTCATAATCTGAGTCACCCAGCCCATGTGACCCTGATGCGACTGCCAGCAAATGAAGCCAGAGAGTCAGCCCTGTCCAGACAACCCTACCCAGGGGCAAGTGGGGAGTGGGGGGCTGTGACTTCTACACTCCCAGCACCTCGGGCACACTCGTCCACCTCTGCACAACTTCATGCGTCTGTTTACACCTCCCAGTTTCAGGGGTCCCACAAGTTACTGACTCGTCCCTCCTGATGCAAGGGAATGGAAAACTCATTCTGCCAATACAGCCACTCAAATTGACCACACACACACTGCCTGAAGAGCCATGCAGGAGGAGGCCCGGAGCATAGGGCACACACCCAAGGTGCTAACAGACACCAGCACACATCCTTCCACAAAGGCTCCCCCATGTCCATTCCCCCAACCACAGCAAGGGCGCCATGTCCTCACGCACTGGCTGGCCCCGGACATCAGCATCATCATCCCACTGAATCTCTGTCCACCTGATGGGTGACAAAGTGTCACCATCATCCCTGGGTCTGGGTGAGTTTCCAGGGAGCCTGGCTGTCCCCTGTGGTTTGGCCATTGCTATGTCTTCTACTGGGGTATGTGACTGGATCCCAGGCTTGCCCAGTATCCGTCACTCAGTATCTCAGCCAACCCAACCTCCTCCTTCTGGTCGCCACCGAAGCTCAACTGTGTGGGTCTGATGTCTGAGCAAGAAGGGGCTGCAAGCACTCCTACCCCTGGAAGCAGAGGGTGCCTGCTTGGTGTCCAGGGAAGAAAACACTCTTCTGCCTGCTTGTCTGGGCGACCTCACTTGCAGGAGGGCCAGAGAAACAGGAAGAAAATCCCCTGTGACCAGAGAGCAATGTTGGACAACAAGCCAACACTTTCCTTCTCGGCAGGGTCCTCAGACCCCAGGGATCCAGGAGGGCAAAACGGATTTTGAACACATGTGCAGGTTTCTTCAGGGTGGGTTCTGCTAATCACAGCAACTGACCTGTCTTCAGGATTGGGATACGGACCGCACGATGCCTCAGCATGCATCCTCCAGGAATGATGGTGATTTATAGCCCAGGAAAACCCACAAGGAACAAGAGAAAACGACTCCTCCCCTCACACTGCCACTCTGGAAGCATCTGGGGGCCGTCACAGTGAGTGGGCTGCCCTCCATGGCCTCGTGATTGGGCCCCACCAGGAGGGGAACCGCGGATAACCCACTGAGTCCTGCAGGGTCAGGGCCTGCCTGGTGGGGGCGGCTTGCAGGGATCAGGTGGGGCTTGCGTGAAGTCACAGTCTGGGGGCGGGGCGGGAGGCTAGAAGGAGGTCGAGGACTCCTTGGCATGTGTCCCAGGGCATGTCTGGGACGAACACCTGGAAGGAAAGTGGGCGGGGACTCTGACCACGGAAGGGACTGGAAGTGTGGCTTGGCCTTCTGGCAGGCGCTCCTTGTCCCAGAGCCTGGAAACCCCTGCCGAAGGTAAGGTTAGCACACGAGGCACTTCCCGCCTTCCTGCAAGCGGAGCTAGTCCCAGGTGCTTTGGGATGGCCGGGCTGTATTCACTAGGCAGGACAGTGTTCTGCCACTGGGGCCGGAGACTGCTGACAGGTGACAGCGCCGACTGGCCTTAGTCCCGTCGCGGCCACAAACACTGAAGCGCCTGATTTTTGGTGTGTATGGCTTCCTATACTCACGTAGGCACAAAGGCACGCAGTTACGTAGGCACTCATGTTGGCACAAACACACATTCTCCTGCCAGCCCTGTCCCTCAGGAGACAAAATAGGATCGGCCATGCTCTAAGGCGCATGGATATAGGGCTGGGAGGATCCTCCAGACCGGCTGGCTAGAGCGGGACCTGCAAGAGGACCAGAAAGTGAGCAGTCAGGCAGAAGAGAGGGGAGGAGGTGGAAGAAGCAGGGCCAGAAATCTGTGGCTGAAATGTGGGAAACACCTGGGTGAGTAAGAGCTTCTGGAGAAGGAGGCAGGGCTGGGGGCAGGGCTGGGGTGGGGCTGGGGGCAGGGCTGGGGTGGGGCCGGGCGGGGCTGGGCTGACAGGGATGGATCTGTGGGTACTAGGAATGCACGGAGGCTAGGCCTGCCCCACTCAATGGTGTAGGCCAGACTGTGCCCTTTTGAGTTTGTCATAGGGGTTCAGTCCAAGAAACTCGGCGAGAGTCAAAGTGACAGCGACTGCATCTGAGCTTCAGCATGGACCCCAGGGGCCAGAGAAGCGGGGAGAGGCGGGGCCTCTGGGCAGAATTCTGCATCTCTCCGCTGAAAGCCCAGGCCAACTCCCTTCCAAGCCAAACTGGGGCTGCTGCCTACTGCTGACCAACAGACTTTATCTGGATTTTGTTTTTTTGCAGATGAGAAGGAAAATCCTCACTGTGTTTCCTGCTGCCCCTGGGACCTGAGATGTCCCAGAGAAAGGTAGCTTCACCTTCAAAACTGTTTCCTGTCCTCTTCCTCTGGTCTGGGGGCTCCGCCCACCCAGGGCAGCCACCTGACTCTGCTCCTGACTGCTGCCCTCCCTGCTGTGTCCCTGCCTCCCAAGTGCCTGATCAGAGGAAATGTTCCTCTTCCTGCCTCCAATGCTACCATCTGAGCTCAGACAGCATGGCCTGGGGCCAGTGCTGTCAGCCTAGGCCCGCCCTCCCAACGGCCTGAACCCCCTCGTGTCTCTCCTCCTCCCACCGGTGTTTCACATACCATGGTTCTGTGTCACACCGCAAGCACATCTGTCCTCGTCAAGCCCGGATGGAAAGCAAAGCCGAGCCCTCTCCTGTTTCAGCCCCAACGTGTCCATGGTGCCCTGGGGGGTTTCCTGTGGTCCTAGGTCTCCTTCCTTGTCGCCCAGCACTCTGGGTGTCTGTGCTGGCCATGCACTCTGCACAGAGCTCATCCAGGACCCAACACTTTCTCATGAGGTTCTGCCCCTGGATGACTGGCTCCTCTTAACCTGACCAGCTACTGTCCTCCTTCCAGGCAGGACCGTAACATCCCTTTCTCCGAACGCCTGAGTGTCAGGTGCTCTCGGAGATCTGGGAGTTCTGGGGCACCCTGCATCTTCCTGCAGCCTGCCTTTGCCCCCCTCTTCCTCCCAGGCTGTGGCTGCTGTAGACAAGACTGGACCCTCTCGAGCTTAGCCGAGTCCCAGGAAGGCAGGGTCGGTGTCTCACTGGTTCCAGTTACACAGGCACCAACACAACTGCTGCCGTGGGAATGTTGAGTCGTCGGAGCAGTGCTTTCCCTTCCCGCGTGCAGCCTGCTCTCTCCTTGCAGAAGCCTCCCAGCCACAAGTTGAGGGGCAGAGGCTGCCTCCTGGATTTGAGGCCTCAGCATTGCCAGGACCTGAGCAGTCGCCAGATACAACTCCCTCATGCTGGCATCCTGCTCCTCACCCCCAAGAGTGGTTCCCAGCAGCCTCCAGACACCCCAGAATCTCCTGGTAGTGGTTTCAGATCATGAGGGGGGTCCTGTAAACAGTTGGTGGGCTACCGCTGTTCGTCCCAAATCTTGGTTTTGAAGTAGACCTTGCCCAGTGAACTGGAGACCTTTGACATGTGGCCGCTGATGGGGCAACAGTGAGGACCTGCTCTGTGACATTTCTCTGCACTTGTCCCTTCCCTGCTGCTGGCCGCAGCTCTCCTCACATGCTCAGGTGTGAGGACCGAGCCACAAGGTCTGCTGCCTCCTACTCCACCTGGGTCTCTGAGGCTTGGTGAGGGTTCCACTTTGTTCCCGCTGTCCGTTTGCAGGCAGCACTGACCTGGGGCGGGCTCGACCCAGATTCTCGGGTTCCCTCGTGTCCACCTTGGCCGATGTGCTTTCCTCTCTGAAACGCGTGTTGCCCATCTTTATGCTGAGCTGTGTGTCCTTTCGGTGCCGAGTTGTGGGCACTTCTTTCAGGGTCTGGGTGCTCATCCTGCCCTGGACTTTTTGTGTTTCAGATTTGCCCTCTTCTGTTTGCAGCCTAGCAACAGGCTCAGCATTCACCGGGTGTCTCAGAGCCATAAGTGCCCCACAGGTCAGTGCGTGTCCCTCAGGCCCTCCCGCTTGGGGATGCAGTCCATCCCCAGGCTGGCAGCAGGGGCGAGCAGTCCCTGAGGGGATGCTGCCCTGGCATCTAGCACTCTCCCTGTGAGAGAGGGATCCTTCATGTCCGTGTCAGTTCTTGGCCCCAATGTAGCTTCAGTTCCAGGCCTTGGATTCCCACAGCACAAGCCCAGGAGCAGCCGTGTAGCTCTGTGACATCAGCCAGCCTTGCCCTCTGTCCCCAGGGCAACTCCCGCTGGCTCTGCCCCTCTCCATATGGCCCAAATCGAGGGGCCAGCCTGAGAACCAGATGTGTTTCTGATTTCATCTCAGTTCACTACAGTTCCTTGAGAGGACACAGGTGTCTACTTTGCTGCCACGTCTCGGGGTGCTGCCTGCCCAGGGGAAGTGTCACTGCACAGGCCGACGTCAGGACCTTCTGTGACGATCTGGTTCGGCCCCACTTGCATTCACATCACAGGCCTTTTTATTGCATCTGACCCGACAGCAGGACATGCTGGTTTGCACGTCTCCATCACTCCTGAACTCTGGGGTCTACTGCTCTTCACTGTCCTCCATCTGGGCAAGTTGCCCTGACACGGGCGCCAGGCCCCCAGCACTGGAGGGGGCTTCAGGACAGCAGGCTGCAGCCCACTGAATGCGTCCAGCTGTTTGTTTCTGAGATCGAGGAGCAGGGATGGCGGTCTGGAGTGCACATTGCCATCCCATACCCATGGTGAGAAGATTTCAGTGTGTGGACCCTTGTGCTCCGGGCGGGAGCCCCATCTGGCTATCCTTTGAGTACTTGCGTGTTCACCATGGTGACTTGGCTGAGCACATATAGTGTGAGGAGTAAAGAGCAGAGAGTGCCCATGAGGCACCACCAGAGGTGAGAAGGTTCTCCACTTCATGAGTGGGATGTGTATCCCCCCCTCTTTTTCTATGCATTTCTCTTTTACTCACTGGAGTTTATGGAGGATTTCTGTTCGGGCTCACCATCTTTCACTCACATCACATGTTCTCCCAGGTCTCGCTAAGGCCTGCACTGGCTCTGGGGGATACTGCATTCCAGGCTCTCCCAGCTCAAGACCGACTGATGATTCCTCGGGACTGGGCCTGTGTCTCTTGCCCCTTGACCCCCTCTGCTCAGAAACCCCAGCCCAGGGGGTCCTGCCAAAGTGACTGCAGAGTCAGATGTAACCAGGTCTGTCATATTGATGTCAAGTTGACCCTGTATCTAGCAACATCCACCCCTCTGAAGGTCCCATCTCGCTATGTGTGGTCACTGACCAAGAGCCTGTGGTCCCTTTGGGAGGGACTGGGGTCTTTCCCTTTTCTGTTTGCTCTGGTGTTGCAGCATCCTTCCCCCCCATCCCTGTTCCTCGACTCCAGATCTGAGAACGGCTTGGGGGCTGAACCTGGACGAGGGATCTTGACCTGTTTGCTGGGGTGGCTGCCCTTGGCCTCCGTGTCATTTTGGAGTGCACCTGAATCCGTTGTCCATCCATTGAGCCCCCAGGAGGCCGTGTTATACTGACCACCTGCCCCGCCCTGTGGGTCCGATCTTCTGGGCGGTGGCAGACCTAGACATGGCCTTTGACTCCTAGCCACTCAGTGCGACCCTGCAAACTCTGCTGCAGTGCCTTGGAAGTGGGGACGGCGAGTGGGGGCTGTCGTCCTTCTCCTCCATCATGAGGCCCCGCGAGCCCGGCCTATGTTGTGTGGTGACTTCACTGCGCTTGGTGGCTGGGCAGTGGGTGACCAGCGCTCCCCACGGTTCCTGGGCTCTCCTGCTGGTAGTGCTGTGGTCCTCCTGCAGCTCGGGACAGCCAGCTCCCCTTCTTCCTGGGACAGAGGGCACCTGTGAGGGAGGACTCTGGTCCCGTTTGCTCTCTTGGCAGTTGGGTTAGGGAGTCACCAGCTCTTTATGGGGTAGGGAGGGTGGGCTGCTGCTGCAGGCCCAGAAATTCAGAGACATCTGAGTAGTCCTGGTCTTCAGGGGCCTGCCTCCCGGTCTCTCCGGCACTCGTATCAGGGATGCAGGTTTGCCCAAGAGGACCGCCGATGACAGCAGGTCTGGCTTGCCTTGGTGGAACATTTGTCTCTTTGAGGTTCAGCAAATCCTATTGAATCCTAGACTGATGCTGGTCCACTGCCTGAAGCTTTGTCAGATACTGGGAGACCCTGGCCCTCTGCCCCTGGTTCTCACTGTACTTCACCCTAAGCTGCTCAGGCCCCTGTGGACAGCAGAGTGAAGAAGTCACTTCCCTCTCTTCCCTCCTTGTCCCACACGCCTGGGTCTTCTCACTTCCCAGGGAATTCCTCTCTCCCTGCCAGCCCAGTGAAAGTTCCAGCAGCTGGGCTATGGCCTTGAGCCCAGGGCTGAGTGCACCACAGACTACCCTAAGGATGGAATCTCATAGCCAGTGGGGCAAGGGATGTCAACCCCGTAGCAAGGCCCCATCTCGCCATCTCACCGCAGACCACTCCAGGGCCAGCCTTCTCGGGATGGGTCCTTCATGAGACTATTCCCCTGGGTGGCGGGGGGAATTGGTGCAGGAGGCTGTCTAGGGACTCACCACCAAGGGGACAGGGAGCAGGCAGGGTTGCGTAGGGCATCGCTTCAACTGCGATGTTGACCTGACAGTTCCTGCCAGCCCGTCGGGAGGTGCAGAGCACAGACAGGCATTGGAGGTGTCCACAGTGGGCCCTGGTGGTCGGGCCCTCACAGTGTCTGAGGCCTCGTGATCGCTATTGATGAAGCAGGAGAACTGACACCAGGAATGGGTGTTTGAGCAGTGGCTGTGTGTACAAACATGATGCCAAGTGCCTTTGGCCTGGTGGCACTATGCTCTGCCCTGCTTGCAGTCTGGTGTTAGGGGATCTTGTCATCTTTCACATCAGACAACTGCTGGGTTGGGCGGGAGAACTGCTTCCAGTGTGCTGGCCACCTGACCATCAGCTAGACCCCGTGTAAGCACAGCCTGATGTGAGAGGGCCAGTCTGGGTGCAAGACCTCAGGAGGCAATGCACATTAAATTCCACCGACACCCATCTTGCAAGAGGGTCCCCCACTGTGCAGGGCATCAGGTGTTCACTCACCCCTGTCTCACTCAGGGCTGGGGGTGGGGAAGATGAACTGCATCTTCCAGGCAGATCTATAAACTGCAGAGCCTGAAATGAGGCAGAGGTTGGGAAGCATGAAATGTGGGGAAACAACCACTGACTCACATCAAGGGACTGTGGAGGGCTTTTAGATGGGAGTGTCATCTGGGCTGGGTCTCATAGTGAAGAGGGTCTCTTTGGCTGGGAAATGGGGGAAAGGCCCCCAGAGGGGTCAGACCCATGGAGGAACTGAGCCTAGTTGTGTAGCTGGAGCAAGGTTACCAGAAATGGCCTGGGATTCTAGCCTGGGTCCAACTCAGGGGCGACTCTAAGGCATCTGGCTATAGCCCTGCATACAGTTGATTAATGCTCTCATTTCAATTTTGAAGGCAAGCGATTGCCTCTCTGCCCGAGAAGAATTGACTGATTCAGTCATTTGGCTAGAGAGTGATTTGACAAAGCTTTGTGTGCCTCACATACACAGGGTCAGGCTGCAGATAGACAAGAGGGGTGCACAGGTGAGTCAGGCGACTAGCATGGCTCTTTCCAGGATGAGCGGTTCTGGCAGCTGGTGCCTGTCCTCGCTGAACTGGGCATGGGCACCTTCTTCCACAGGCTGACTTCTCCTGGCTTATGATGAGGTTTCTAATTATGCTTCTTGAATCCAAAATGAAGTTTAGAGATATGACATTAGGTCTTTATGTTCTGAGAGTTATTTGTCAGGAGACGGTTAGATACCATCACCAACTCAGTGGACGTGAATTTGAGCAAACTGGGAGATGGTGAAGGACAGGGAAGCCTGGCATGCTGCCTTCCATGGGGTCACAAAGAGTAGGACATGACTTAGCGACTGAACACACACAGAGGTGAGGGTGTTGGTCCCAGATTCTCCTGGCCCCCAGCAGGAAGTTGATTTTTCCCCTGTGGCACACAGTGTCCCCCAGGCTGAGCAGAGTGGCTGCTGCTGGTGCATTGTGCAGAGAAGGAACAAATGGTGCAGGTTTGCCCAGAGTAACTCCCCAGTGGCCTGAGCTGTGGCAGCTTCAAGTGCCAGGAGGAGTTTAGCAGTGTGGGACCCCCCTCGCTTACTGTCTTTGAAGGAGTAGTGCAGGCAGTGAAGACAAGATGAATGGGGATGGTGGCCTTGGCCTGTTGTATTGCACACCTAGTGTTCCCAAATGACACTTGGAGGAGACTAGGAAAGGGACCAGCTTTGTGTCTGAAGTGAAACTAGAGTTTGACAGTAATGTGCTGCTTGCTCGTGCCATCTGCTGGCCGGCTCTTCCAACTTCACTTTTTTTTTTTTTTTAATTGAAGTATATTTAGGAGTTCCCTCATAACTCCATTGGTAAAGAATCCACCTGCAATGCAAGAGACCCCAGTTTGATTGCTGGGTTGGAAAGATCCCCTGGAGAAGGGAAAGGCTACCCACTCCAGCATTCTGGCCTGGAGAATTCCTTGAACTATATACTGTAGAATTCATGGCGTAACAGGGTCGGACACCACTGAATGAATGACTCTCCCTCACTTTCACAAGTTTGATTAACAATGCTGTGTCCGTCGTTTCTGGTGTGCATTAAGGTGATTCACTGTATAAATACTTTCAGATTCTCTGCCATTACAGGTTATTGTAGATAGTGAGTGTAGCTTCTTGTTCTATACAGTAGGACCTTAATTATGTATTTTATACATTGTTGTTCAGTCACTCAGCCGTGTCCGACTTTGTGACCCCACAGACTGTAGCACACCAGGCTTCCCTGTCTTTGACCCTCTCCCAGAGTTTGCTCAAACTCATGTCCATTGAGTCGGTGATGCCATCTAATCTTCTCACCCTCTAGCACTCTCTTCTTCTGTCTTCAGTCTTTCCCAGCATCAGGGTATTTTCCAGGAAGTTGGTTCTTCACATCAGGTGGCCACAATACTGGAGCTTCAGCTTTAGCATCAGTCCTTCCAATGGATATTCAAGGTTGATTTCTTTAGAATTGACTGACTTTGTCTCCTTGCTGTCCAAGGGACTCTCAAGACCCTTCTGCAGCACCGCAGTACTACTACTTTATACATAGTCATATGTATCTGTTAATCCCAAACTCCTAACTTTTCCCTTCCCCTGCTTTTCCCCTTTGGTAACCAGACGTTTATTCTCTGAGTCTGTTTCTGCTTTGCAAATGATTTCATTCGTATCATGTTTTTAGATTCCACATATAATTAATATCATTGGATATTTGTCTTTCTCTTTCTGACATACTCCACTTAGTATGATAATCTCTATGTCCATCCCTGTTTCTGTAAATGGTATAACTTCATTATTTTTCATGGTTGAGTAGTATTTCTCTCTGTGTGTGTTTGCATGTCCGTATACCACATCTTCTTTATCCATTTATCTGTTGATGGACATTTACATTGCTTCCATATTCTGGCTACTATAAATAGTGCTGCAATGAACATTGGGATGCCTATATCTTTTCAAACTGGGTTTGTTGTATTTTCCTGGTATATATCCAGTAGTGGGATGGCTAGATCATATGGTAGTTCTGTTTGCAATTGTTTAAGGAACCTCCATACTGTTCTTCATGTTGAATGTACCAATTTACTTTTCAACCACCAGTGTACAAGGGTTCCCTCTTCTCTACACCCTCCCCAGCATTTATTCTTTGTAGGTTTTTTTTTTTTGATGGCCATTCTGTCCAGTGTAAAGTGATACTTCTTTGGACTTTTGATTTGCCGTTGTCTGATAATTGAAAATATTGAGACTCTTTTCATGTGCCTTTTGGACATCTTTGTCTTCTTTGGAGAAATGTCTATTCAGTGCTCTGACCATTTTTTAATTGAATTGCCTTTTTTTTTTTTTTTTTTTTGCAGCTTCAGTTTTAATTAAATGTTTTTAGCAATAAGAGCTTCCACGGCAGAAAGCTTCATGCAGTGCTTGGAGGGTGTGAATATAAAAATGAGGTGTTAAACCTAATATGTAATACATTGTAAAGTATTTAATTTCGTTTTCCTCCTTGCCCATTTCTGCCTTCTTAATCCTTCTATCTTTCCCAAGGCATGGAGATGTCAGATACATAGCAATGGATATTAAAATGGATTCTTAACTCTCATTCCCATAAAGATATAAAAACTGAATTTGCGTGTTCCATGCATTGAGCTTAGAGCAGGAGCCCAGGCATTGGCACAGAAGCCCATTATTTGTATCCCACAGGTCTGCGAGGGTGGATGGCTCCTTTTCTGAGTGAATGTGTCCATGTAGCTCATAAGCTGGGCCAAAGCATAGGGCACACAGAGGGGCTGCCTATTTGTGCTCATGATGTGAATGACATGATCCAGAGTCTGGGCTTTTGGATCCAGGGACCTGGGTTTGGACATCAGCTCTTCTCTTGCTGTGTAGCCTAGGCACTTACTATCTCTGGGTGTCTCTCTCCTCTGTTGAAAACCAGGTACCCAAAATGCTGCTCATGTCACAGGGCTTTTCCAGGGCACAGCATCGGATGTCATGTGTCTCCCAGTGGGGCTCAGGGTCTGTCTTTGCTTCTACTTCTGCAGTTGGGAGGTTATTCCAGCAATACTGCCTATGAAGATCTTTCTTGATTCCCAGACTTTGTAAATTTCAGAATCCTCTAAGAATGGTTAAGGGACTATAAAGTGATCTTGGTGAAATTCCCTTATGCTATTTGGAAGTTGTCAGTTGTGCCTGCAGAAAATTAGATGATTGGTCCTGAACAGTGATTCTCCAACCTTTGTGTCCATGGGCTATTTAACTGGGGGATGGAGTGGGTTCCAGCCTCCTAAACAGATCACAGGCAGGCTGCTCAGCTGAATCGAGGCCTGCTCCTCATCCCTCTTCTTTGTAATCTCTTCCTGACTCACTCTTCATAGAGGCCCCCAAAGTTGCCACAGAACACAGTTTGAAAACTAGATCTCAGATTTCAGTGTGCATTCAGATCCCTCGGTGATCTTGTCAAATGTGGCTTCTGATTCAGATGTTCTCAGGTGGACCTGAGATTCTGTGCTTCTAACCAGATCCCAGTTGATGCCTAAGTGTCTGGTCCATGGATAGCATTTTGAAATGCAAGGGTCTGATCATAGACTGCTTTTGATGTTTCACATCCTTTGATTTGGAGTTCTTACTGTTACTCGGATTGTGTCATAAATTAAAAATCTGTGTTGAATGAATGTTTCTATTAAGGGCAAAATCCTCAACTATACAGATCTGGAAAGTGACCTGGAATATGAAGGAGACAGAAAGTATTTGTTTCTCAACTGCGAGTGTCTGAAACATCTGTCAAATATTTTCTGAAGTTTAAGATACTGTTTCACTTTGTCAAGAAGAGTTCCACTTTGGTTTGGTTGTAGTCTGGATCATAGAGAAAGTGTTAGTCGATAAGTTGTGTGCGACTCTTTGCAACACCATGAACTGTAATGCATCAGGCTTCTCTGTCCGTGGATTTTACCAGGCCAGAATATTGGAGTGGATAGCCATTCCTTTCTCCAAATGATCTTTCAAACCCGGGGATCGAACCTGGGTCGTCTGCATTGCAGGCAGATTCTTTACCATCTGAGCTACAAGGCAAGCTAATGCACACTTTTCTAAAGGAACTTCTGATGGAAACAAGTAACCTGTTTTCAGACCCTGGCTGAGGCCTGTCTCCACACTCTAGGTCTAAGTGAAGGTTCAGAATTGTGGGCAGCTATTGGTCCTTCTGGCATCCATGTGCTTTTTTGATAATCTTAATGACATGGCATCTAGAAAGACAACCTTCATGTTAGGGACCTCCACTCTTTCTGTCCATTGCTGAGTTGAGTGTTCCAGCTTCAGTGTTGTAGAATGTTCTGTCTTCAGCACGCTGTTGGGACTCCTCTGGTGTGTGTCCAGAAGACCAGGTGCTTTGAAAGACCATAGGTCTTTGCTTATCAGTCTTTGTTTCAATTCAGTAACATCATGGCTAAGGCGGGGAACCTTACACATGCAGCTCCCAAGATGGATCCCAGTCACAACTGATAGGAAGGAGGCCCAGTGTCAGTGGGCATCTCAGGGCTCTTATGGATTGGAAAGGACTGAGCACACAGGCAGAATTTTATAATTAGCACAGCTTGGGGTCATTAAATACATATGAGGAAGATGATTCAGGGGTTTGAATAGCGTCTTAGTGTGTGGACTGAATTCTGTACAAAATACCTTTGATAGGTCTTCAACTGCAATTCAGCTGCAGTAGGAAACATGAGTGTCTTGCTGAACTAACAGAACCAACAAAAAGATAAGCGTTAAGGGACCCATTTACCTGGATGGATGTAGAATGTTTCTGGCCAGTAGCAAAAATCCTTGAGTTCAGGATGTGCTTCTAATCAGACCTCGAGTCTCTATATGGATATGTTCCGACTGACCCTTTGACCAAAACTTAACAATTCTATCCAAGTTTGGTTTGGGAGCTGCCACTGCAGGCATGGAAAACCCTGCCCACCACTTCCATGCCTGTGCCCACCCACCCCCCACAGCTCTGTCTCTCTATGTTGGGGTCAAGGAGAAAACCAGGCAAGGCTGCCTTTGGTAAAACACCACTGGTCCACACACAGGGCCATGAATGAGCACGCAATGTCCCTTTAAATCAGGTTCTCTTCTTCGTCCTAGACCACATCATCAAGAGGATCTTTAATATTCTGATGTTCGCCTGGGTCCTGTTTCTGGCAACCGTGGACAGTTTCACAATGTGCCTCAACTCCATCTCCACGCAGTACATTGACATCTCCACCAACCTGAGGATAGAGTGCTGCATGCTAACCAGAGAGATCAAGAAGGTAGCCCTGCTCTCGACCCTGCTTCGCTTCTGCCCGAGTCACAAAGGTTCTGACAGCCAGGGTCCAGATCTCCACGGAGGCTCAGACAAAACCCTCCCTCCCCAGTATTCGCATAACACCTCTGCTTTATTGTAAATATATATTTCAGTCTGTTTCATACTCAGAATGAAAATATACACACTACACACACACGCACACACACAGTCCTGGGATCTCGGCCAGGAGTTCCACTCTGTCAACTCTCGTCACCGTGGTCCCCAGCTGCACTGACTCTGCTGTGTCTCATACAGGCTCATCTGCTTTAGTCTGGGATGTTTAACCTGAACCTTCTTATAGGGAAAATTAGGAAAATACACGCCTGGAGGCTCAGATGGTAAAGAACCCACCTGCAATGCAGGAGATCCGGGTTCAATCGTTGGGTCCATAAGATCCCCTGTAGAAGTGAATGGCAACCCACTCCAATGTCGTACCCTGAGAAATCCCATGGACGGAAGATCTTGACGGGCTACAGTCCATGGGGTGGCAAATAATTGAACATGACTGAGCGGCGAAGACAAATCATAGCCATAGAATGTTTATAGATTACATTTGAAAAAAATAGTCACAGCTGGAAAGGTTACTCTCACTTAACAAATTATATACATATGAGAAGGAATTTCTTTTCAATTTTTTTTTGAGATGTGGGTGACACACCATTGTATTCATTTCAAGCTTACAACATAATAACTTCGGCATTTGTGTATATTGTAAAATGATAACCACAGTAAGTCTAGTTAACCTCCATCACCACACCTGTTATAAATTCTTTCTTGTGAAGGCTTTGAAGATCTATTCTCTTAATAACTTTTCAATACATAATACAGTATCGTTAACTCTAGTCACCATTGCATCCCCATGATTTATTAATTTCACAACTGCAGGTTCATACTTTTGACCATACATTTGACCATACAATTGACCACCCTTAAACTAAGGGGGATTTCCTGTTCATCATGACCCAGTAGCATCTGGCACCATTAATTCAGTGAGTTGACATCAATCCTTAGCTTGACTAGATTGATTTTTCATCCAGCACAACGTGTGCATGATGGTGGAGTGTTGTCCATACTGAGAAGCGTCAGTGTCTACACAGGGCTGTGACAGTGACTCCCTCTCCACAGGGCATCGTCCTGACCCCTGAGTGCATCCACATGTACTACCAGAACCACATCATGAACCTTTCCAGGGACTCAGGACTGGACACCATCGACGGCCATGCTGGCACCGTTGCAGGCGCACAGACTGCCCCCAGGAAGGACAGCTTGGACTCCCATGACAGCATCTCCAGGTATGTCACGTACTCCATGGTGGTGCTGCTTTCCACAGGAATGACAGAGGTGCAAGATGATGGGAGAGGTGCAAGCTTATCAGAACCATGTGGGTGCCAGCCGCTCTGGGCTGTCTCCATGGGCATGGCCCAGCAGAGCATTGCTGCCCTTGCTTCGGACAGAGAGTAGCAGCAATCAGTAATAAATTATTAGAAAGACCCAGAAAGCCAACGGGACCAAAAGGTGTATTTCCAAGCTGGAGTCAAGTCACACAAGCCTCCTGACATAAAATGAGTAATTGTATCAAGAACTGCATCTTCAATGCCTTTAAAATGCTGTTCCACAAAGTATCTTCTGTTCTGGAATCTTCTGCCACCTACTTCTGTCCTCCATATTCCCTTTTCAGAAATTTTATTTTATGATTCAGAATCATAAAAATTTGAGAGGTGGTTCTGTGAACCCCACCTTCTGAGTTGTGGGGTCACACCCCTGCTTCACACAGGCCCCTGCACTGACCCTTCCCCAGGGCTTCGCTGACAGTGTGTGTGGGTTTCCTCATTTCTTCCTTAACTGACCCCTTGAAATGTACTGTTATCATCCCCATTTGACGGGGACATGAACTTCTCATGAAAGTTCATGAGGCTGTAGACTGGTTCCCAAAGGGGAAAATCCCACAAAATTACACATTATTTTCCCATAGAACTTCAGGCATTTCACAGGCTTCCTGAGTAATATGCTTGAGCCTGGCTTAAGATTAGTGGCTCCAGAACCAAACTCTGAACCAAATGAATCAAACAGAAAATTAGAAAGTGAACTGAAAATCAGTTATTCATAAAATAAATATACATAGTTCCTGTATTCGTAAACTTCAGCTGTGTAACAACTAATAATATGGTCAGTTAAGAAAGTAACTACATATTGTAAACCACAAATTTGGGAGGGAGATTAAGAAAAAGAAAACAAAGACTGGTTAAAATAAAATCAAGTAACTGCCTTTAAAACTGATCCAAGATGACAAATCTGCATCCATAGTCAAAACCTGTGAGGTGGGAGATATTAATATTCATTGTTTGCCTTTTAACAAAGACTGACTGTCAAAATATTCCAACATTTTTAAATGGTCAATCCGTCCATAAATTTACTACTAGAAAACCAATACCTTTAGAATTATTTCTAAGGTCCTTTCACTCATTATTTGTATCGTAAAGAAAAGGGAGACAAACTATAGGTCATTTATCCCCTTAGTAACTGAGTGAACTTATTTGCCCTCTTCTTAAAGGCAAAGGAGAACTTCTATTTTGTTTGTTGGTTTGTTTAAGAAAATTTCAAACTTTACATATAATTGTGTGCCTGCAATAGAGTCCATAGGCTGCCACACTGATTTCTGAGGAGACAGTGGCCTTCTTTTGGAGGGACCCCAGTGTGGACATTTGCTGTCACTACACCTGTGCTTGGGGCACGTAGCACCACCCCCAAAATGGGCGCAGGGACGCACATGCTCTATGTGGCCTGGACCCTCAAGGACACAGCCTGCAAGGAGTTGCCCCACCTGCCCCGTCTCACCCACTTTTCTCTTCAGCAGACAGTAGAGGAGATTAGGGTAGGAACCTAACAAATGTGCTTATGTTCCCTTTGACTTATTGGAACAGTCATGATTTCTTTCAAATCCAGATGTAAAAAATGGCTGTTTTATGAAATCAGACATCCTCTACCTTCCCAGAAAATAAATTAAAGTTCCTTCAGGAAACATTGGTAACATCCCTAGGAACATTCCTAGATACATTCAGAGTGGTTATTATTTGAGCCTTCATGACAAGAGCTTAAGGGGGTTTCCTCTCTGGGGTTAAACTCTGCATGTGAACTGCAATCATGCCTCCATCTGAGCTGTAGCAGCTCAGTCCTGAATCTACCTTGATTTTCTCCCAGACGTTGAGTGACAGGCACTGAGGTTTCAGTCAGTAGGATCTCGCTCTGCTGACACCTGCTGAGACCTAGAATATGATCAGAGAGAATAGCTCTCATTAGGCCCAATAAACAGTTAACAGGCAAAGTGACCCTGCCACTTCTGGACTTCCTATGTTGCTGCCTTCATACCATTACTTTTCTTTTCTTTTTGATGTTGGTTATATCCAGTGGCATATGAAACCAACATCTCTTATTCAAGCCATCCAGTTTGGTTCAATTGAATATCACTCAGAAGATGGGGTGGAAAATTCAGTTTGTTGCAGTCAATCCGGAGCTTCCTTCTTTTCTTTTGGAAACTGTTTTCTTAAATGGCAGTTTTATATAAATTATACTTGAGCAGGAATTTCTGCATAAGAACTGAACTCAGGATTGGGGAAAGGAGGCTCTGAATAAAATATATTTCCTGTCATTCAAAAAAAAAAAAAACCTCAGCTATACAATTGTAAAGATGAATTCTGCTCTGTGAGAGGTCAGGACTTGTCATTAATCTAGTTCCCTGCCCCACCCAGAGAGCGACACTTCATCCTTTATCAGCAGTTCTGTTCTCAGCCCAGTGCTATCCTGTCTTCATCCCCTCTGTCCTGGAGCCCCGGTGCCGTGGACACTGTCCGTGGTGCTGGAGTGGCGTGTGATCTGCTACATGGCGGCATCTGGGTCTGAGGTCTGTAACTCGTGTTCCGGTGCTGTTTTAACACTGTGCCTCTGTAACTGTTTGTGCTGCTAACTGCTACATGGAAGCAACCATGCTGTTCTCAAGACAGTCCACCCTTGATGATTTTGTTGAAACAGAAACTGTGCCTAAAATGAGGGAGTACACTCGGCCTGGTCTCCATAAAATGCTCAGCATGGATGTGTCCTGATGAGGTCCTTAGCCTCCAGGCGATCACCCGTGCATGCTTTGTCCATGACTCAGTGAAACCCTCCCTATGTCATTGCACAGATGAGTTATTGTGACCTGTGTGTTTTCGTTCACTTTTGTCTTAAGAAGGTGCATGCTTAATGATAGCATAACAATCATCCTTCCAGGGACACAACTGGTCGTTCCCAGGGTAGCATTCTATTCAACTAACTGCACTTTGTTTTTGTCTGTTAGGAGTTTCTTAAAAATCCTACATAAACATAGTCCTCCATTTTGTAAATATGTCACAATTCCTATTTCCGAAAGAGCAAGCATGTTTCCTCCTTGGTTGAGGGTGCCAGTGGGCAGTACTCATGGGGAGAAATGGGTCAGGAAGAGTAGGAAACTTTCGCTTAATTTTGTCCAAAGTTCCACACTGCTGTTGCTACTAAGTCGCTTCAGTCTACACAGTAGGAGATAATCCCAAATACTGTATGTAGTCATATTTGTTCAGTACAGAATGAAACTCTACACATGCTACATGCCCAACTGCCATGAAAGTTAGAATATTTTCCACCATTGTTTTTAAAATAATATTATGCAGTAGAATATTTTACCTTGGGAAAACTTAACTTGTTTGGTTTGGGAAAGATTGCTTTGTGTCTGTTCTTTCTCATTAAATCCCACGATAAAAACTATGATCAGGCATAGAAATGAAATCACTTGCTTAAAATTCAAAACCTCTTCTTTGAAAAGTCAACAGGAACACAGAAACACAAGCTGTATTCTGCTTACTATGACACTAAACAATCACTCAAATAACCCAATCTGAAACTAAGGGCAGTGTTGACATGTGAGCCAGAGAATTTTTAGCATTACTTTACTAGTGTTTGAGATGAGTGCAATCGTTCAGTAGTTTGAGCAATCTTTGGCATTGCCTTTCTTTGGGATTGGAAAGAAAACTGACTTTTTCCAGTCCTGTGGCCACTGCTGAGTTACCCAAATTTGTTGGCATGTTGAGGGCAGCATTTTCACAGCATCATCTTTTAGGATTTGAAATAGCTTAACTGGATTCCATCACCTCCACTAGCATTGTTCATAGTGATGCTTCCTAAGGCCCACTTGACTTCACATTCCAGAATGTCTGGCTCTAGGTGAGTGAACACTCAATCGTGACTATCTGGGTTATTAAGATCTTTTTTATATAGTTTTTCTGTGTATTCTTGCCACGTCTTCTTAGTATCTTCTGCTTCTGTTAGGTCCACGAGGCCTTGAATAATGTCCAATTACAAAAGAAGATATTTTAAAGCTCATTAACACCTTAAGTTCTGTGTCCCTTTTACCAGGAAAGAGGGTAGTTCCATGGATTTCTTGGTCATCACTTCAAAGGAGTGTGACTAAAGTTGTCCAGGATTCCTAGAAGATATGGTGTGGAAAACACCTCCTTTGCCCCTATGGTCAACAGCAATGTGACAAGAGCCAGAACCCCTTTTCTTCCTGCCCCAGAAAGAGATCTCTTTGGGGATTTATACAAGATGAAAAAGGACACCTCACAGCAATGGTCACTTTCAGACAACCCCATCACCTCTAAGTCACAATGTAATACTGAGGGGTGCCCCCTTGCAGCCTCATCACAATCACCTCTCACAGAAGGAACCCAGCTTCCCACAGCCCCAAAGAGCCCTGGTTCATGCACCAACCCCAGGGTGCTCCTCCTGGAGCCGTGCCCTGTGTTGCTTGTTCTGTGGGACTAGGGAACATCACTCCACCTTTCTTGTGTGACTCTTGCTCCTAGAAGATCACTCTAGGTGTGGGGGTGTCCTGATTCTCCTTGTGTCTTCGCTGGTAACAAAACCTTTTAAGGAGCAGAGGCTCTGTAATGGTCTTCAGAATAAAGGAGCCAGTGGGCAAGGGCTCAGATTAATTGTCTGCTCCTTCCGTAAATAACCCAGACAAACCCAAATAAACAGATAACTTAGCTTTTGAGAGTGATACCCCAAAAGGACAGAAACATGAATTCACTATGATCACCTTTATTAATATCTAAATCATCCCTCTTCAGTATTGCTGCTAGGTAAGCACATGTTTCCAAAACAGTTCTAAATCCAATTCCAAAGTATCCATTTCAGGGTCACAAAACAAAATGGAAGGTTTCCCCATCTCTTTTACAAAAGAGCAAAACTCTTGTACTTGAACTCAGTAACTACAACCCCATTTTGATCCTCATCATTCACAAACTAAGACATTACATGTTATTTAGCCTTCTATTAAACTATCAGATTTTGAAATGTTTCTAAAGAAAGCAGAGATGAATCTCCATGTCATCATAGAAAAGAGGAACCCAAAGATGCTACACACGCGTTCCCCAAAGTTGCCCAGTCCCTCACTTCTGAGAAGGCTGACCACTCCCTCTTCAATGACAGAGGGAACGATCACCTGACTCCTGCTCTGGCTCAGGCGCCCTCTTCCTCCTCCCTTGCAGCCTCTGCAGACAGGGGTGGGAAGGCCCTCAAAGCCCTTTGTTTGACCCTGAGCACACATGCCATGACTTGCCACTTGCTGGTCTCCAGATAGGCCCGGGGACCCCACAGGAACTCATAGCGGGCAGAGTGGCTGCTCTCCCCAGGGGCAGAGGAGGCCAAGGGGGATGCAGCCTCCCCGAACTCAGCCCCCAAGAGCTGAACCTCCCCCGCACCCTGGGCTTCGCCTGGGTCCTGAAGGTCTTCCTTGTGCCTGCTTGGCTTGCTCAGCTCACTCATCTCGACCACGAGTGTGTTGCCTGTGATGAAACCACAGACAGGGGTGAGGCAGGGGACAGATGGGGACCACAGGTCTTGGCTGAAAATCACACCCTGGATGGTCTGACAAAGGCCACTTAAAAGTCTCCTCTTGAGGGGTCCCCTCATCCCTCCCCCAGGGTCCTCAGTCCTCCCTCACGGTCCTCACGTAAACTCCTTCAGAACCTAAGAATCTCCTCTCCAATCTCTGAGGCCCCGCCCCTTATATCACGTCTCCAGTGTCCCTAGACCCTGTGCCCATGCAGCCAGCAGAGTCACCTCGGGCTGAAGGCAGGTTCAGGATCTGTGGGGTTGCCTGTGTCATCCCTCAAGGTCCTTACCTCGAGCCATGGCAGGTCTGGGAATGGCCCTTGTTTTGACCAGAGACAGGGACCTCACACCAGGCCATCACTGCCCTGAGACTTCCAGGAGGAGTCTGCGGACATGACATCAGAGCTCATATTCCTCAACCCTCCTCCTGCACTTCACTTTGACACTCAGCAGGTCTGGGTACCACAATCTTACCCCGACATTGCTCCCCTTGGAACCAGGCCCTCCCAACCGGGACCCCTGAGAGGCAAGCAGGAGAAGGGGGCTCATTTCCCCAACCCTGCCGGGGTTTCCCAGGCCTGAGAGCATTGATGACCTGGATGTCCTGGTGTCCCAGACCACCCCTAAGGGTTCTACCTTGACTCTTGACACCTCTGTACTCCTTCACTCTGCTGACCTGAACATGGTCACCTGACCCAGGCCCTCACTTCTCCCCTCCCATCGGGATCAGTGACGTCACATCTGGACATCACGATGCATGGGCCCCCAGGCCTGTTGGGACAGTGGCACATGCATCCCCTGGGGACCCTCAGTCTCCTCTGGCCCTCACCTCGAATCTGGGTAGGACATGTGCACCTCCCTCTGCCCACCTGTGACTGTGCGCCAAAGACCAAGGCTCGGAATCCCTGAGTTCACTGAGGAAGTAAGGGGGCTTTGGGTCTCAACCTGACAGCCCAGACGGGAGCCCCCAGGAGCCCCAGTAGGGGTGGAGTTGTGTTCTATGGGGCCCTCTGTTCCAGGATGCCTGGAACCCTCGTCTTCTCTCAGGAGGGTGCCTTCTTAACACTTGAGAGAAGGCAGCAGTCCCAGCACAGATGCTGAATGGGGGGCTGCTGCACCCATGACAGTCAAAGAGCACAGGTAACCACTCACCTTCCCTAGAGCTGGGGACCTTCCCTCCCTTTCCAGAGGCTCAGCAGGTGGCTGAGCACCTTGCTGCCCATTCACAGGCCTTGTATGTGAGTCTGGGCAAGGAAAAAACCCAGGCCATGGTGTCTCATCAGCCTCCCCTGCCAGTTTGTAAATCGATTCATCCCAGGGCCCTTCCTCATGACAGTTCCCACGGAGTCCCAGGTGATTCCTCCTGTAGAGAACTGCCACTCCAGACCACCACCAAGCTTGCTCCTCACAGGCTAAGCCTTGTTTCTGTCATCCAGTAATCAGACTCTTCCAGCCTCCTCACCTCTAGAGACACCTGGCCTCTCCTCGGGTGACCCGGGCATGCCTGGGGTTCAAGACAATTTGACTGTCCAGGGCCAGCCCATAAGGGCAATGCTCCCTCCCTCCACTCCTGTGTGACCTTAAGCTGCAGCATCTGCCCGGCTCAGGAAGACCCATGCTTAGCCACTTCACTCCGCAGATATCGGTCAAGAGCTACCAAGTACTGAGTGGGGGGAGTGACGAAACACATGGGCCTTTTGATGGCAGGCAGCCTTGACTTTGTGAATAAAAGGTGACTTTTGTGACAAGCAGGTGACTTGAGATTGCAATCTGCTCATCTTTGCTTTCTCTATAGCTTTACAGGTAAGCAGGCACCACACATGCTGAGGTTTCTCGGAACGTGGTTTTTAAATAGCAGAATCTGTGTGTGATTCCAGGTGAGGAGGCATACGGAAGTCAAGACAAAAAAATCGAATGAAACCTTCTGAAAAGGTAAGGTGTTCACCAGGCAGCGAACCTTCATAAGGGGCAGTGTTTTGACTTGGAAGTGAGCAGCTTGGTCATGCGTCATGGCAGCTCAGTGCTAGGGCTGACAGAGGCCTGGCCTGCACCGCCCCATGTCCTTTCTCAGTGCCCTCCTCTGCCTGCACCAGACTGCCAACAAGGAGACCCAGCCTTTCGGTTCTGGTGGACTGGTGTGCATGCTCTCCCGTCTCCTGACCTCGCAGCCCTTGTCTCTGCAGCACGACCCTGGAGGGCTCTTTGTTGTGCTCCTCAGGACAAACACTCTTTTAAGAGAAAGCGTGTTATAAAATGGACACCCCAGCAAGCAAAGGGTGCTGAGGTGTGACACCCTTGGAGCGCTCAGCTGAAAAGGGAAAAGAAAAGAGAAACAAGAAATTGTCACCAGATGCAGGCCCTGCAATGAAGCCAAAGCTCGGGCCTGCTGTCCAGACACTAGCGAGTCCCCAACTGAACACCTGTGTGCCTCGGACAGGGACCACAAGCTCCAGCCCTGTGCATTGCAGGACAGGAAGGGCTCTTTGGGGGGCCCCAACAAGGGGATGCTTAATTTCTCCTCATATGTCAAGTGAGGAACCTGCTGGACAGTGTCTCTGTTTCCATTAAGGCACTCCACCAGGCTCTCGTCAAGCCCTTGACGGGTTTTTTCAATGAGTGGGTGCAGAGCATCTGAGGGGCTTCCCTGAGTGTGTACAAGGTACCCACATTGTGCTGGAGGAGGACAGCCATATGTCCTGCCTTCCGAGCCAACAGCTGCCTGAGGGGACTCAAATGCTCAGGCAGGCCCAGGATGGAGGCGCTGAAGACATGTGCTGGGAGGGAAATCTCTCGTATTTTCAGGCTCCTTATTGCCGTGCAGGGTTCTGACCCCAGGAACGCCTCTATCTGTCTGAATAGGGTGCATATGTGGGGTCCTCTAGGGGTGTACCTGAAGGCTGTGGGGATAATGGGAAAGAATGGCTGGAGATTATGGGAAAGAGCGGCTGCCTGAACAGTAATAGAAGGGGTTCAGGGCCTGAGCCATGATGGGCATCCAGATGGCACACAGAGGCACGAGCATGGCTGCTGGGAGCGGCCCAGGGAGCAGGCTGAAAATCTGGGTGGGTACAGTGGTCCAGCCCACCACCACCACAGGAGGAGCCATCAGGTCAGGAAGCCAGGTGAAGCAGAGCCATGGGCCCTTGATGGGCAGGGCCACCTCCATCAGGACTGGGAATCGAGAAACTGGAGATTGTGTGCCCTTGGGCAGGCATCAGGACGCATCAAGGGGTTCGGGGCTTCTGTCCTGAACCAGCAGCAGGGGTGGCAAAGGTCCTGGCCAGGGGGTGGCAGGGGCGAGTTCCAGGTGGCCCATGGTTTCCTGGGCACCCTCAGGGAAGGGTTACAGGCCGTCCTGTGGCTTCATGGTCCTGCACACAGGAGGGACATCCAGGGCTACTGGCCTGCCTTCTACCTGCTGAGATGCTGACTTAACGCCCCCTCTACTCTTGATCTTCCCAAGGAGGTGTGGGCTGTCTCTCTTAAAAAGGGGACTGGAGCAGAACTGTAATGGGGTTCACCAAAGAGAGATAGAATGGCAAAATCTGAGTCTCAAAAGGCTTACTGAAACCAGCACCATCCCGGCTAGGCCCCTGGGTGGCCTCACCCTGCCATCCCCAAGCCTCACGGAGAAAGCAGGACCCTGTCCCACAGGAGTCGGTGTCCCATATTGCCCATCTTCAAGGCTCAGTAACTCATCACCTCTCGGCCTTGGTAAATGACAGAGCGGCCCAGGAGTATTCCCTCAAGGCCCAGAGTGTGGACTTGGCATTTGAAGCAGGCAGACTGCACAAGCTTCTCTGCTTTCTATGCAGGTGTCGACCCATGGCCTGCACTTCTTCGGCTGACCAACACTTCCCAGGAAAGGACCTGTGCTTCCTTACACTAAACTTCTTCTCCATAGCTATGGGAGTCATGTGCTTAGTCAGTCAGTCATGTGCGACTCTTTGGGACCCCATGGACAGTAGCCCACCAGTCTCCTCTGACTGTGGGTATTCTCCCAACAAGAACACTGGAGTGGGTTGCCATGCCCTCCTCCAGATCTTCAAACCCAGGGATCGACTCCATGTCTCCCACCTTGCAGGTGGGTTCTTTCAGGTCTGAGCCGTGAGGGAGTCATGGGGACACACAAACGCCTCCCCCCACCTGCCTCCACCGTGGGCCCATTTGTACCCTGGAGGAGGACAGGAAGGTCCAGCATTTGAGCAGTGTCATCTCTTTCCCTGGTGTGACTGGGATCTAAGGGCCCACGGGTCAGTGGTACAGAGTGATTCCTGGCCCCCGGGTATCCTGACCTGATCCCTACTGTGCATTCAGCTCACCCCCGTCATCTCACACAGACATCCCCACCGGAGAAAGAGAGGGGCAGTGACTTCTTTGTGCTGAGAACGCTTAGGATCTCCCCCTCACAACTCCCCAGTGCAGCCTACAGCACTGGCAGCTCCGGCAGTCATGCCAGTTCCCAGGCCTGTCTTTACACAAAGCTTTCCCGGCAGGCCAACCAGGACCCCGGCAGCCCTGAGGTTGGCACCCACCCCACCCCCAGGGCCCAGCAGGTACTCCCGTGCCTTTACCATGCTCAGGACACAGACAGGTGGCTCCTGCATAAGCAGGGTGGTCAGGCAGAGGGAGGTGAGCACATCCTGGCACGCTTTGCTGAATCCATACAAGCTAAGCTGACGGAAAAAGCTCTTCATGCAGTCTGTCTCAAATACCTTGTCTGAGTCCACCCTCTCCAAAATGTTCTCAAAGAGCTCCTCATTGATGCCTATACAAGTGGCAACTTCCTCCCACCAGATGGACACAAAGCGGTGACTGTATACGATGGTCCACTGCTTCCTGGGAAAGGGGAGGGAGAGGAGGCTGCTCTCATCCCCAGCCAGGGCAGCACACTGGGTGTGCAGCCTCTTGAGCAAAGGCTCTTCACTCAAAGCCTGGAAAGTGCTCTCTTCTAGCAGCAGCCTGAAGCTGTGGTGGCCCGTGGGCATGAGCTGGGCCAGGGCGACTGAAAGGTCCACAGGGAGGGGCACAGCTCCTTGAGCCAAGGACCAGAGGCCCTGTGTTTTGAAGAAAGGGAGCGCCCCTGGCTGGGCATCCCGTCCATCATGGCACCCTCCTTGTCCACAGCCCCACGGGGGAGTCGTGTATCCTTTCTTCTTGGAATAGGGACAGGACAATGGCCAGGAGCAGTCCAGGCTGTCAAGTGTGTTCAGCCCCTCACCAAAGGCCTCTGCTTCCTCAGGGCTGACATCACAAGGCAGTCATTAAGTGACCTAATAAAGGGCTGACTGCACCCAGGCTGGTCAGCATGTCAGCCTCCTGGTCCACGCTCCTCATGGCAGTGAGCACCATGACACTTGTGCATGGGCGTGAAGTCTCAGGCTGAGCACTCCTGCAAACCGGGCATGGCCTTCTGGTCCTGGAGCCCTGGAGCCTAGGAGACACGCACCGACAGGTGTGTGACCCTCAAAGTCAGCCCCTCCTCTGTATTCATAGGTGTCTTGAGGGTTCGGCATGGCACCCTTGCACGCAAGCACAGCCATGTCCAGGGTGGGGGTCCACGGTCAAGGGTACAGCCACCTGGCCCTCTGGGCACTGTCTCTACATGGGCAGCCAGTCCCCCACACAGATCCGCTCTTGGCCCTGCCATCAGTCTGCAGGAGCCAAGGGTGGAGGCTCTGCAGGCAATGGGTAAAATCTTGGGGACACAGAAGGATAGCCTGCCATCCGATGGGCTCAGCAGCCTGCTTAGGTCCACCACAGGCTGACCTTGCTCTGCACACTGTGATCCCAGCAGGTGGGAAGGAGTGGTCACCCTGGGCCTTCATGCACAGTGTGGCTTCCTTTTCTGTGACTGAGGTCCACAGGACCTCCATCTGGCTCTGTGTCCACGCCATGAGAGTTGCCATCCTGCTCATTGGCCTGGTGCTCTAGCATCAAAGAGGTGGCCGTACACGGTGGTCCTCATGGGCATCCCACCCTACTAACGCCTTCCCCCACCCCAACACTGTTCCTGGGGTTGAGGATCGTCCCAGGGCTTTCAGAATCAGAAATGCCTCTGACCTTGTGGCGTCAGCCATCTGCAACCCAGGCACTAGGCCCAGTGTGTGAGAGAGAGGGCTCCAGTGAGGAGATGCCACAGTAGGCAACACAGCCCTGCTGATCCCCAGCTGCCTGGCTCACCCAATCTGAGACTGCTTCCCCACATGGGTAATCCTAGGGACACCTGCCCCAGAGGGTCCTGAAAACTCGTAAGAGGTACAGGAGGTGGCGATGGTCCTGACACTTAAGACTGCCACGTGGTGATCTGAGGCGCATAAGCACTGATCTCCCGGTAGACCTAGGTTCCATGCTGGAAGCCTCCCGTCACCATTGAGGGGTGGGCTACCTTGTCGATTCTCGCAGACTGGGAGCTGAAACACCGTCTGAATTAAATGTTTCTAGACACAGCTGGGGTGAGCTAGATGGAATTGCCCAGTGTCTCCCATAGACAGAAGCCTTATTCAGTACCCTCACATGTGACCCAGGGATGCCTCATACCCCTGAAAAGGCAAGTTCCATTTTAGATTGTCTGGGACCCCGCAAACACTCTCGGGTGCCTCCTCAGCTGTCAGGATTGTGGCAGGGGGCTCCCTGCCAATGACTGAACCTCCATGCCCCCCCTTTACCTCCCTGTATGTTCTGGTTGCCCCTACATATTCCTGAGAGATGCTCCCGCACCCCTAATCCCCTTGGCTACCCATGGCAACTTGAGGTTCCCTTTTGTTCTGGCTGAGAGACTTCCCAGCGTCCTGGTCCAGAAAACTACTAGAGCTCGTCAATGAATTCAGTGAAGTTGCAGTATAAAAAATTAATATATAAAAATATATTTGCATTTCTGTACACTAACAGCATGTAGCAGAAAGAGAACTTCAGTGTATTAGCCATTTACCTTTATAATCCCATTTAACTGCTTCAAAAGGAATGAACTACTTAGAAATAAACCTATTTAAAGAGGCAAAAGACCTGTACTTGGAAAACTGTAAGATACTGACAAGTGAAATTGAAGACAGCACAACAAATGGAAAACTTTACCATGTTCTTTGATTGGAAGAATCAGTTTTGTAAGATGAATATACTACACAAGGCAGTCTATAGATTCAAATTACCAATGGTATTTTGCATAGAACTAGAAATTTGTATGGACACATAAGACCCCAAATAGCCAAGACCATCTTGGGAAAAAAGAACAGAGTTGGAGAGACTTCAGTGGTGGTCCAGTGGCTAAGACTCCATTCTCTCAATGTAGGGGGCCCAGGTTTGATCCCTGATCAGAGAACTAGATCTCACATGCAGCGACTAATAGTTCGCATGCTGCAACAGAGATTCACATGCCACAACTTAGAGTTCACATGCTGCGGCTGCTGCTAAAGACCCTGCATGACACATCTAGAAAGATCCCAGGTGCTGAAACTGAGGATTCTGAATGCTGCACCTGAGGATCCCACATGCCTCAATGAATATCAAAGATCCCATGTGATGCAACATAGACCAGACACTGTCAAAGAAAGTAAAGAGAGAAAAGAACTGAGCTGGAAGAACCAAGCTTCTTGACCTTAGACTATACTATGAAGCTCTAGTAATCAAAACAGTATGGTATTGGCACAAAAACAGGCATACAAATCAATGAAATAGGATAGGAATCATAGAAACAAGCCTATGCACCTATTGTCAACTAATCTGCATCAAAGGAGGCCAGAATACAGTATACAGTAGAGAAAATAGATTCTCTCCAGTAAGTGGTGCTGGGAAAACTGGACAGCTGCCTGGAAAACAATGAAATTAGAACATTATCTAATACTCTATACAAAAACAAACTCAAAATGGATTTGAGACCTATGTGTAAGATGGAATATGGAAAATTTCTGGATGAAATCTTGGGCAGAACACGTTTTGACAGAAATCACAGCAGCCTTGTTTTTGGATCCATCTCCTAAAGTAAAGGAAATGAAAGCAAAAATAACCAAATGGGCTTCCCAGGTGGCACTACTGGTTAAGAACTTGCTTGCCAAGGCAGAAGACAGAAGAGATGAGAGCTCAGTCCCTGAGTTGAGAAGATACCCTGGAGAAGGGCATGGCATTTATTGCAGAATTCTTGCCTGGAGAGCTCCAAGGCCAGGGAAGCCTGGTGGGCTGTAGTCCATAGGGTGGCAAAGAGTCAGGCACACCTTAAGCTACTTAGCATAGCACAGGGACCTAATTCAACCAAAAAGCTCTTGCACAGCAAAAGAAACCATTGAGAAAATGAGAATAACCAACTGAATGAGAGAAAATATTGCGAATGACTGATTTGGGGTTAATATCCAACATATATAAATAGCTCAAAAACACAGTGTCAGGAAAAAAGAAAAAACACTTTAAAAATGGGCAGAAAGACTGAATAGAAATTTTTCTTTTCTTTTTTTTTTTTTCTAGAGAGCCCCACTCCTGCATTTTTTTAATTTTTTTTTATTAGTTTTAGGCTATTTACTTCAAAACATTTCAGTGGGTTTTGTCATACATTGACATGAATCAGCCATAGAGTTACACGTTTTCCCATCCCGATCCCCCCTCCCACCTCCCTCTCCACCCGACTCCTCTGGGTCCTCCCAGTGCACCAGGCCCGAGCACTTGTCTCATACATCCCACCTGGGTTGGTGGTCTGTTTCACCATAGATAATATACATGCTGTTCTTTCGAAACATCCCACCCTCACCTTCCCCCACAGAGTTCAAAAGTCTGTTCTGTACTTCTGAGTCTCTTTTTCTGTTTGGTATATAGGGTTATCATTAACATCTTTCTAAATTCCATATATATGTGTTAGTATGCTGTAATGGTCTTTATCTTTCTGGCTTACTTCACTCTGTATAATGGGCTCCAGTTTTTTCCATCTCAGTAGAACTGATTCAAATGAATTCTTTTTAATGGCTGAGTAATATTCCATGGTGTATATGTACCACAGCTTCCTTATCCATTCATCTGCTGATGGACATCTAGGTTGCTTCCATGTCCTGGCTATTATAAACAGTGCTGCAATGAACATTGGGGTGCACGTGTCTCTTTCAGATCTGGTTTCCTCAGTGTGTATGCCCAGAAGTGGTATTGCTGGGTCATATGGCAGTACTATTTCCAGTTTTTTAAGAAATCTCACACTGTTTTCCATAGTGGCTGTACTAGTTTGCATTCCCACCAACAGTGTAAGAGGGTTCTCTAAGTTAGATGCACAGATGGCCAACATGCACATGAAAAGATGCTCAACATCACTAACCCATCAGGGAAATGGAAATCAAAATCACAATGAGCTGTCACCTCATACCTGTGAGAATGTCAATCATCAAAAAGAACACAAATAAAAAATGAAAGCAAGAATGTGGCAAATAGGGAATATTGGTGCAACATTGGTGGGAATGTAAATTGGTGTAGTCACTGTGGAAAACAGTAGGGATGTTTCTCAGAAAACTAAAATTGAGCTATGTAACCCAGCAATTCCATTCCTGGGTATATATCTGAAAAAAACAAAAACCCTAATTTGAAAAGATACAAGAACCCCAATGTTCATAGTAGAATTGTTTCCAATTGTCAGATACAGAAGCAATCTAAGTGTCCATCAATGGATGAATGCATAAATAAGGGGTGGTATGTGCACACACACACACACACACAAACACACACACACACATACACATAATGGAATAATACATAGACATAAAAATGAATGGCATTTTGCCATTTGCAGCAACATAGATGGACTTGGAGGGCTATTTGCTAAGACAAATACTCTATGATCTCAATTTGATGTTGAACTTAAGAAATAAAACAGACTAATAACCTCAGATACTCAGATGACACCAACCAAATGGCACAAAGCAAACAGGAAATAAAGAGGCTCTTGATGAAGGTGAATGAAGAGAGTGAAAAAGCTGGGTTAAAACTCAACATTCCAAAAACTAAGATCATGACAACTGGTTCCCTCACTTCATGGCAAATAGATGTGAAAGCAATGGAAACATTGACAGACTTTATTTTCTTGGGCTCCAAAATCACTGCAGATAGTTACTGCAGCCATGAAATTAAAACATGCTTGCTCCTTGGAGAAGGAAATGGCTACCCGCTCCAGTATTCATGCCTGGGAAACCCTATGGACAGAAGGGCGTGGCAGGCTGCAGCCCAGGGGGTGCAGAGATTCAGACATGACTGAGGAACTGAACATACACATGCAAGGCTGGGGTAGGCCGGGTGGTGGTGGTGGTGGATACAGTGTCTGTGAATGTTCATCCACTTGGGTTCTTACTGGTGTGCTGGATATTTTCAAAAATTGACTGTGGTTGTGCTCGTCTGGCTCTCCAAACACACTAACAATGACTGAATTTTACACTCTAAATGGACGAATTGTGAGCTATATGAAATTGTATCAATAGACATATTTCAAACAATATTTAAAAAGAAGAAAGAGAATACCTAAATAAAACTATTAAAAGTCAGGACTTGGGGGACTTCCCTCGTGGTCCACTATTTAGGAATCTGCCTACCATAGTGGGGAATGTGGGTTTGATTTCTGGTCTGGGAAGATTCCACATGCCATGGAGAAACAGGGCTCATGTGCCACAAGTACTGAAGACCGTGCCCCCTGGAGCCCATGCTCTGCAACAAGAGAGTGGCCTCCACTAGCTGCAACTAGAGAAAGCCTGCAGGCAGCAACAAAGTCCCAGGACAGCCAACAAAAAAAGAAATAAAATTCTTTAAAAATTAAGAAGTTTTAATTAGTATGTAAAACTTCTTTCCACAAAGAAAAGCCCATGCTCAGATGGCTTTACTAGTGAATTCTACCAATCATTAAAAGAATGAACACTGATCTTCACACACTGTACCAAAATCTTAAAGAGAGGGGAACACTTCCCAATTCATTTTACACAGCCAGTATTGTATACCAAACTGAATAAAGTCAGGACAAGGAAAGACAATGATAGGCCATGACAAATGTACAAAATGCTCAACAATATGCTGATCAACTGGATCCAGCACCACATAAGAGGGATGATACACCATAGCCAAGTTGGGTTTATCCCAGATATGCAGTTGTTTTAACATGTGGAAATCAACTAATGTCATATATTATATTCATGGAAGAAAGGACAAAAATCACAAGATTACCTTCATATATACAGGAAAAGCAGTTGGTGAAATCCAACAGCATTTTATAATAAAAACTGCTCAATGAGTTAAGAAGAGAAGCATAATTCCTCAACCTGATAAGGGTATCTATAAAGAAAAACTTACAGCAAACATCATACTAAATATGAAGATGCATTCAATGATACACTGAAAATGAGTGAAGAGTAAATTCTCTGGTATGTAATATATATGTCAATAACATTGGTAGGCCAGATGTTCATCTTGGTCTCCTGGGTGCTATCTCTGATTGGTAGAGAGAAAGAGCAATTACCAGGAACTTATGGCTTGCCTCACTGGAGAGTAACTGAACTTGGTAGTTTCCATCACCATGGCACTTTCTCTTCCCTTCACCCTTTCCCACCCCACCGCCTGTTGTCCACAGGTACCATCTTCGCCAGGCACTGTGTGACCCTGGGAAAGGGGAGCAGAGAAAAGGAAAGGGAGTCATATGTGGGGGAACGGGGCTAGGAGACATGTCAGTATGAGAGAAAGGATGCTTTTAACATTTCCACAATGGCTGCAAACCATTTAAAATTGGGAGAGGCCACATCAAAATCTGGATTTACAGCTCAATTAAAAAAAAAAAAAAAACGTTCAGGGGGAGCATGGACAATACTTGGCCCCTGTGCTGGGCGAGTGTTTCTCCTGCAGTTGGGCAGTTTCATTCATTTTTATCAGTCAGCGAGCTCCCACCAGCATCTGTATTTGTGTGTTCCTTTTGTCTTTCCCTGCTCCACAACCTTCTGTTCTGGCCACAGAATGACCCTATTGGGACTTCTCACATAGGACTGTACTTCCCACTTCTGGGTTAGCGGTGCAGGCAGTGACCTTCCCCTCTCTCTCCTATTGTTAGCTCTTCCATGAAGCCGCCTCCCGTTCTGCCCTTCATTCAGTGTCTCTTTTGAACCTTGTTCAGAGTAGGCAAACTCCACACCTGCCTCTGCCCTAGGTATTTGCATGCTTTCCTAGGGCCTACACTAGACTCTCATGATGATTTCTGTCTTACTGATTGCCACCTAGATTGCCATACCCTCTAGATACCCTGTACATAGTCAGTTCAGTTCAGTCACTCAGTCGTGTCTTACTCTTTGCGACTCAATGGAACTGCAGCACACCAGGCCTCCCTGCCCATCGCCAACTCCCAGAGTTAACTCAAACTTATGTCCACTGAGTCCGTGATGCCATCCAACCTGCTCCTCAGTGGGTGCCTAATACTTTACAGACTGGATGGTCCTGCTGGCCTGGCCTGATGCTGAGGAAGGAAAGTTGCTATCATAAGAATAGATTCAGCACAGAAAATCATGCTACACTAACTCAGAGGAGCAGTGACAAGTGAAGGAATTTAGCAGCAAAGGCCATGGGAAAACACTCCTTGCTTGAACTGAGCTAAGCCTGTTCAGAGATATTCCCATTCAGAGATATTTCACAATGTGGCTCAGTGGTAAAGAATCTGCCTGCAATGCAGAAGATGAGGGTTTGATCCCTGGGTCAGGAAGCGCCCCTGGAGGAGGAAATGACAACCCCCTCTAGTATTCTTGCATGTGAAATCCCATGGACAGAAGAGTCTGGCAAACTGCAGTCCAAGGGGTCACAAGGAGTTGGACACAACTGAGCGACTGAGCATGTAGGATCTCACTCAAATTGGAAGTGGCCTCATTCCTTGCAACAGCAATGCTCTCCTGACGGTGGCTGATAAATGGCGTGTTGGCAGCTGGAGGAGTGATAGGTGGTCTGGCCTGTGCGGCCAGTACTTCCAAGTCTGACAGTCACGTTTTCTGACAAACCCATGGGCAAAGCGCTACTTCCCCCTCCCACTAGAACAGGCTAGACTGCAGGGTTGATGTGCAGAGCACAGAAATCACTGTTTATTGCCTGTGTCCATCTGTGAAACCACCTGGAGAGTAGAGAAAAGGCCAAAAACAGAGGTTTGGATGTGGGGTGGAGGCTGGGAAGAGAAGTCCTAACTTCAGTTTTCCTTTAAACCACTAAAATCATTTTTTTTCCTCCACGGTCCTTGCTGTTCAGTCATGAAAAAATTTCTTCTCCAAAATGAATGAAATCACGCTTCTAGGGAACTGAGAACAACTCTTGCTAGGTGAGTAACTAACTGGAGCTTCTAGAAAGTCTCCACTGAGGAAATTAGGCTCGATTACTTCTGACTATGCGTGTGTGCTAAGTCGTTCATGGACTATAGCCCACCAGGTTCCTCTGTCCATGGAATTTCCCAGGCAGGTATGCTGGAGTGGGTTGCCATTACCTCCCCCAAGGAAGATTCCCTTCCCAGGGGTTCTCCTGCAGCTCCTGCACTGCCAGGGAATTATTCACCACTGGGTGGCAGTAGGGATTAAAGAGCCCGCTTGCCGACGCAGGACTGGACTGAAGCGACTTAGCAGGCACGCGGGAGCCACTGGGGAAGCCATTCCTGACTATGGAAGACGCAATGACCCCGCATTCACAGACTATACAAGGCAGAGGACCACAGCACCAGGCGCAGTGAACACGTGGTGACTTGCCCCCTCCCCCTCCTGAAAGTGAAAGTGTGAGTCTCTCAGTAGTGTCAGATGCTTTGCGACCTCTCGGAAGCCACCAGTCTCCTCTGTCCATGAAATTCTGGGGTTGCCATTCCCTTCCCCAGGGCATCTTCCCGACCCAGGGATGAACCAGGGTCTCTCACACTGCAGGCAGATTCTTTACCATCTGAACCACCGGGGAAGCCCCTCTCCCTCCTGGAGATCTCGTTAATATGCAGATCTTGGCTATGTAGTTGGGTGGAGCCTGAGATCCCCTGTCTCTTCTCTGCACCCAGGTGATGGGGGTGCTGCTGGTCCAGAAGCACTGGTGGGCAGCAGAGGAGGGCAGAAGTTGGGGTGGGGGTGGGGAGGGTGGGTTGCAATGGAGACAAAGCAGCCATAGTTGGGCTTGGGTCACCCTAGGCACAGGTGGATGCACTCTAGTGGTCCTCGAGAGGGCGCGGGATTTGTTCAAGCAGCCCTGGCCCATCGTGGCTACTTTTGGCTTCTCCCTTCTTAGAGATCGGAGATCCCCTGTTGTCTAGGAATCACGGTAAAGAACCTGCCTGCAGTGCAGCCGACCCGGGTTCGATTTTGGGGATCCAGGAAAATCCCCTGCAGAAGGGAATGGCAATCCATTCCAGTGTTGCCTCAAGATTTCCATGGATGGAGGAGACCAGCAGAGAATTGGACACAACTGAGCGACTTTCACTTTTCCTTAAAGATCCAGCAAAGATGTTGACGGTCCTGGAATCAGTCACTGTGTGTAGGAAAATGTCAGTGTGTAATACTGGGCGTGGGATGGGATGGGAAGGGACTAGCATATGACTTCCCCAATGTGTCCTAACCCATCGTGCCAGAGAGATGAGTGGGACAGTCTTTTAGGGATGGCCTGGGGAACATAGGAGAGACCCCCACAACTCTCCCCAGTCTCTCTCCTCAAGGAGACCCTGGGTCCACTCTGGAGGTGCCCTGTGGCGCCTGGCAGTTCTCCCTCAGTCTTAAGCTTCTTTGATTCCCACTGACCAAGGGCAGAGCTTCCCAGCTGCACCACGGTGAAGGAGTCACGGGCTGGGGATTCAGGGGACCTGGAATCTCTGCCAGACCGGGCACACCCTTGGCCCCAAGCGTGCAGGCACCCCAGGGATGCTGGCCTGCAGAAATTTCCTTCCTGTCAGGGCGTCTCTCCACGGGTGCAGGTGGCAGCCCACACAGCTCTTGTCAATGTCCCTCCTTCAGGAGCCCGCAGCGCCCAATCGGCAGGACCATGCAGGCCCTGGTGTCTCCGATGACCAAGGGCATCTTCGTGGCTCTGTTCCTCTTCACTATGCTGCTCATCCTCTGCGTAATCCTGTGGTATATTTGCCGGGACCTGTACAATGACTCCATCTGAAGCAGTTAAAGCACTGCCTCAGCCCTCTGAGGCTCCAGCCCCGGGACCCTGAGTTCGTCCCAGAATCCACGTCTCTTCCCAGGACCCCGTGCTCTTCCTATGGATTCTGAGTTGCTCCCTGGGACCCAATGCCCTCTCCCACTCCCACATCCTTCCCCGGATTCTTGGTTCTCCCATCTCTGACCCCGTGCCTCTTCCCCAGACCACTTGCCCTTCCCTTGGACTCGAAATTTCTTCCCTGACCCCAGTGCCCTTCCCCAGATTCCTTGCCAATGACCCAATTCCATGCCCCACCTCTCACCCCGTGTGCTCCTCTCCCCAACCCAGCACCCATTCCCAGGAACCTAGCACCCTCTCTTAAGCATGGCATCCCTTCCCTGCACCCCGTTGCCCTCCCCAGACCCCCAGAGTCCTCTGGGAAATCCCAAGGGCTCCATGTTCTTCCCAAGACCCTGTCGTTCCATCCTGATCTGTGATCCTGAGCCCTCTCCCTGGACCCCCACCTGTTTCTTGGAACACTCTCCCCTATCCCAAGCTCCAAGGCCCTCTCCCCATCTCTGAAATCTGCTTATTGCCCCTACTCCCCAGCACAGCCCCACATCCTTTTCTGACCCCACACTCTGCAGCTTTCTCCAGACCCTGGAGAAACCAAGTGTCTTCTTCAGAAACCCATAGCCCATCAGCCAGCACCCCTCATCCCTCCACAAGTCCGGAGCCCCCCTCTGTCGTGACCTTCCCAGGACACCTGGGCCTTCTCCCAAGCTTGTGCCCTTCCCAGGGTCCTTTGCCCTTCTCTGGATTCTGCCCCCACCCACCCCTGTCCACAGCCCAGGACCTGTTCCCCTTTCCAGCTCCTGCCAGGTTCATGGGCTCACTTCACTGCCCCTTGCCACTCTGCTGTTGGGTTTTTGTGTCTGATCAGCAGGTGACTGAAGGACAGTGGGGGAACTTTTGGTGGCCAGGGGCCTCTTGTCCCCAATCCCCCCAACCTGGTAGGCTAGGGTGGCCCACTTCTTGACTGCCCACTTCCCCTGGGAGTGGCAGCCAACTCCGTGCCTTGTTTTGCCCTTTAGGCAGCGGGGTGGAGCCCCAGAGTGGCTGTCCAATGCTGTTGATGTGGACTGTTTTCAACTGGAGACTTCCTCCCCTTACCTACAGAAAGTCCAGAGACTTTCTCAGTGGTCCTTTCAGTGCTTCTAGATAGTTCCTCATCAGCAGTGTGGAGCACAGATTTGAGGTCCTGGGAGTAGAGAGCAGTTAGAAGACCAGAAAGAATGAGGGCCTGAATTCAGCCCGTGGCCATGGGAGAAAGTGGGGTCGAGACATCTCTGACTTAGAACTGGTGGACCTTGGTGGCTGGATGAGGGTGGAGCCTCAGGTACTGGTGTGGGTGGGAAAAGGACAGGAGACACAAAGCTGATCCAGTTCAGACTGGGTAAGAAGCCAGTGATGTCATTCACATGTCAGTGACTCTGGGAAAAAGAGGTTCCCTAGGCCTGTGCTCCTTGGCTCCTGATAACATTGCCTCCTGGATTTTCCTTCCTCTCATCCTACTGCCCAATGTGTCTAACCAAGGGCCTGGCTCAGAGAAAGAGCTCAGAGAGCAGTAGCCTAGTTATATCTCTCAAGGCTTCACTTGTAGCTTCGGTTTCTGCAGAGGCCACTGGCTTTGGTCTCACTTGGCAAAGTTTTTTGTGCCCATAGATGGGGTCTATGGACAGCCTGTGGCATATTGAGCAGAATATGTGTGAAAATCAGCTTGTACACACAAACAGGTCCCTGTCTGACTGTGCAAACCAGAGCCTACCCAGCTCCTAACTCAGCTTAAAGAACAGCCTCTGAATCAATTACTACTGTGTGTTCAAACCTTGGTGTGTGACATGGATTATGGAGTTTTCCTTTCTTCCAGTTCCTCCTCGAGAATCAACTTGTGTCATGCAGCATCAAACAGGGGATTTGAATCCCTGAAGCAGGTCATTGAGCTTAGAACTTCAACTCCCCCAACCCGAAAACCCCACACAGATGCTATCACCCAACAGTACTGATCCAAGGCTGGGCTACACTATCGACTGCTGGTGCTTGTTCAGGGAAGTTAACAAACCCAATGGGTGCAAGGGAACCACACATTTGGGTTATCGATATTACTCTTGACTCTGCAGCTGAGAACCAATCAGCGGATGGCTCATAAAGGCCTTTGGAATTCCTGCCTTTTTGCTATGTCCCTTCAGCATTTAACAGCAAGATACCTGGGGATTCTGCTGCCCTATCAAGGATTGCAGGCTTTAATTGACTTGCAGCTGTTATCAGAGACAAGCAAATGACTAAAGCTATGGGTTGCACTTTCTTCATATCTTTCCAAAAGTTATCCTTTTAAAATGTTATATCCTCCTCTAGGTGCTGTATCACTAAATTCAACCAAAGAGAACCTTTCACGTGTGTATGAGTGTAATACACGTCTACCCCCAAGCCCTCCCCAACATCTGAATCCCCCTCTAGAAAATCACTAGCTAGAAATTACCCATCACATCCTTCTCTAGAAAGAAAAACCATTCTATGTACCCTACCCCCATTCAAATAGTTAGAGGTTGGTTCAGGTTGGAACAAGTATCAGTACATCCTTCTTTCTTTCCCCTTAAGTCTTTATTTCAATCCTATTTAATGGTTAAATAATATGTCACTGACCAACTGAGCTATCAGGGAAGCCCTGCATAGATACATATTCTGTCTATTCATCAATTATTGTACATTTGGATGTATATCAGTATAAATTGTTACACTGGTAGATACCAATATATTGGTATACACTACTACTTTGGTATTGATATACATATATCAGGAGTGACCAGCAAACTGTCTGAAGATTAGATCAGAAAAGTCATAGAGAGTCAGTCATGGAGGACCAGAATAACCTAGACTTTCCTGCCATACACAATCTCCCAAGGCCTTTCCAGGTTCAACATCACATACATCTAAAAGCAAAGGTGGCAGGGAAGATGGAAGGAGCAGTTTACATTATGTTATAAGTGAAAACACAAGTGTGGACAAACCTACTAGCATGCCTTTGATTCCTGCAGCTCCTCCACCAGCCTGACATCTCCCAGGAAATTGGGTCACAGTCGACTGGTTACCTCCAACGTGCCTGAAGTGTGGCAACTCTTTTGACATGATTCAGGAATTAAGCCCCAAGGTGAGGTCTGCAAAGTTTCTTGAGGTACTGGGCAATTTTAAGTAATGGCAGTTGTAATATATTCACAGATCCTTATAAAGCAACTTGTTTGGGGTCCCTATAGCAGAAGTGGCCCCTACAAAGACCTGTTTTTCTGAGAGCATCACAGGAAGCTGCCTGTCTGGCTTTCCTCGCTGGCACTCCTAACCTGTAGGGAACTGTCTTTGCAGGCGCTGGGTTAGTCTGTCTACCCTGGGCTGCTGACCACCAGTGCTGGAAAGCAACATGCATCTTCAAGTGCCAGGGGAACAGACAAATGAAAAACCCAGAGCTGGGCTCAGAAGAGCACAAAAAGGATGGGACTAATTAGAAGCTGATCGCAAATAATGGGTATTCCTGTTGACGTGAATTTCCCACTCAGGCCAAGGCTCCCAGTTACCTCTGCTATAGCAGCAGGATGTGTTTGATGGCCAACAAAAGCACATGCCCATGAGAGGGTGGTGGAAAAAGCATAAATGAGTGTTTGGGGATGAGCAGCACATGTCAGGATGTTGATCTACTGATACTTATTTATCTAAGTGAGAAGAGGCTAGGGAATACCAATCATCTGGTTTCAAATCATTACTGTGACCTCTGTGATCTGAAATTGCAGCAGAGATGACTGGGAGAGTGAAATGCAAGGTATACCCTGCAGTTTAGCTATTGGAGGCTTAAATCATGGCAAGGCAGGTCATCCATGTAGAACTTTGGAGAGGTACAATAGCACCGTCTGGAGCATGGGAGGATCTGAGGGCTTCCAGGCCTCTGTCAAGGATAAGGATAACCATACACCATGCTTTGCAGGAGGCTAAGAGTTTCAAGTTCATCACATCTAAGGGGAGCACAAATTTTAGCCCTGTTTTACAGACTTTCCAAGTTCTGTTTATTGAGCTGAATGACAGAATCCTGAGGCTACACAGCAGTGTCTGGTGAGGTCAGAAATTGCTGATTTAATAAGCACTCACTGGGCACTTACTATGTGCCAGGTGCTGTTGGAAGTGTTTACAGATATTACCTCGTTTTGTCCTCCTAACTGCCCAATGAGTTAGGTGCTATTGCTATCCATGCTTTACAGATGAGGGAACTGAGGCACAGAGAGGTCGAAAGCTACACAAGATCACTCAGCCAGGAAGTGGAAGAGTCAGGATTGAAGTCTAGGCTGGCTGGATTCAGAGTCCCTGTTTATAGCCATGTGCTTTGCCAACTCCTTTAAACCTAAGTCTGACTAAGTATTCTCACCCAAACCAAATATATTTGTGATTATCCATTTTTGTTGTCTATATGCCCTGGAACTTCTAGAACATAAAGAAGGAAATTTGTTATGTGGCCATTTATTGTTAACCAGACCTACAGCAATACAGAAAAGTATCTAATAAAAATCAACATCCAGGCATCACAAAAAGAAGAGTTAATCCAAAGTATTCAACTGGAATAGTGAGTTTTGGGGAGGAAGACCAGAGAGACAAAGTACCATTCTTATCACATTATATCAAGGGTATATACTATCCACATGATTTATCTCCATTGATATTTACTTTGCTTACCTAGCTGAAGTAGTGTTTGTCACGTTTTCTCCTCTCTTGAGCCCAGATGCAGAAATAAGGAAGAGAGAAAGCTAGCACTTGGAAAATTTCCTAAATAACCAGCCAGAAATCACTGCTAACTGTGGCTAACTTGTCACACAGATCACAATCCAACAAAAAATATTCAGCCCTATTTCCTGCAGTGAAACAGAAGTCTTCCAACATGGGATACAATAAATGGGATCATGGTGTAAATAGAGAATATATGGGGGTTTGTGTCCAAATTAGAGGGACCCTGAATAGCAGAGGAAAGGGTGTGGACCTTATTTTACATGCTAAGTCGTTTCAGTCATGTCAGTCTCTTTGCGACCCTATGGACTGTAGTCCTTCAGGCTCCTGTGTCCATGTGATGCTCCAGGCAAGAATACTGGAGTGGGTTGCCATTTCCTTCAACAGGTGATCTTCCCAACCCAGGGATCGAACCTGCATCTCTTATGTCTCTGGCATTGGCAGGCAGGTTCATTTCCACCGGAGCCACTTGGGAAACTTTTATTTTATGGGTAGTAGAGAATTAAGCAGCAGAGTGACATGATCACACCTGGGCTCACTCATCCTCCTCAGTTCCTTTTCTAAGTGGGATTTGGATCTGTTTTCTTATATACTAGCCTCACTGGATGTGAGAAAGGCTTAAATGTTCTGTTTGTGATGTACTTATGAATACCTCAAAAGAAGGGCACCATTTAAACTCCCATCTAAGAATAATCCTTTACTCATTTTGACATCAAGCTGTTTCAATAAGACACACTTTCAGTTCACCTGTGTTCTCTTTATTCTTTCAGATCAAACTCCATTCAGTGACTGCTCGTCATCATGGCCCCAAACCCAGGAAAGCATGAAGTCTTGATGAGGAGCTGAAAATACCAACTGAGCATCCTCATTGTGTATAATGGACTCTCTAACCTATGGTCATGTGCATCATTGCATTTCCATCTGAATTTTGGTCTTAGGCCTATTTTTGTGCTTAGGTTTCTATCACCTTAATGTCTTGACCTCTCTGTTGCTAGAAGGGTGGATTTGCTAACCAAACGCAGTCTCAGGTCCTTTGAACTTAAGCAAAAGTGAAACAGAATTACTAAACACTGGATGCATGCACTCACTTTTGTGTAATAGTGACAGGAAGGCCAGGCCTGGAATTCAGACTGTGCGGGCACTTGTTTCTTGTGTACTGACATTTAACACATACACTATCAGGGAATGATCAGAATGTTTATGCTGTTAGAAGAGTCAAAGGTCTCTGTGTCTTGAATGTGCCAGAGGATTTTTTAGGAAAGGACTGGGTTTTATACTTCTGGAAGTCATCAGAATATTGTACTCCTCCAAACCGAAATAGCCTTCCTATTGTGCCTGGTTGGTCATTTCCTCCTAAATGCCACTTCGGTTCTCCCAGCACTTGGAGGACATGGGCTCAGCTAGTCATTCTATGAGCTCTTTCTTGCCATCATTTTGTTCTTTCACAACACTGATCAGATTTTCATGAAAAAAAAATTGGATGTTTTAAAGCTACCTATAGGCTCAAACCCTTCTGTCTCTGTTGGCTGTGTAAGTGTCAGGCACCTCTCCACAGATGTCTGCAGAGATGTCCTTGTGTCACTGCTCCCGTTTGTGTTTATGGTCGTGTTGGCCTGTTACATGTATTAGGGGCCAAATAGAGTTGATCCAACCAGACTGCAGGAGCTGTGAGTAAGACATTATTAACAAACACTTTCTGATCTCCCACTGAGTGCCAGGGCCCATGGTGGACACCAGGACCACAGAGCATGACCAGTAACCCTGACCCAGAGGAGCTCACAGTCTTGGCGCTTAGCTGCTGCAAACTTTTGACAATTCTTCAGAGTTCTGATAAAGTTGGTTCTGAATATTTGTTTGAGTTTTTTGAGATTTCTGAGGTTCTAAAGATTTTCTTCTTAGAAAATTTTAAAATGTGATATCCATAGTTGGTATCAAATATCCATGTGATATCTAACAGTTGTAGTACCATAAAGGATATACATTTCATCAGGAGTGAGTTGGGTAGTTTCTGGATTTTGAGGAATTTTAAAATTCCACTTAAGTTCTTGAATTTATGTACTGTAAATAGATTTGTTCTTAGTGTTTCCTTTTTATCCTTCCAACATCTTTAGTGTGGGGCTTGTAGAATTGTAGTGATAATATTTCATTTTTGATATTAGGCATTTGTCTTTTCTTTTTTTATTTTGTTTATCTGGCTAGAGTTTTATCAAATTGGTTGATCTTTTCAATGAACCAGTTTTTTTACCATGATTTTTTTTCTTTATTTTGATTTCAATTTTTTTTCTCTTCTGTTTTGGTTTGTTTGTTTGCAGATTGCTTTAGGTATAGTTTTCTTTTCTTTTTCTAAGGTAACGTGAAAACATAGATTATTGATTGAGGTCTTTCTTCTTTCTTAATCTAAACATTAAATGCTATAATTTTCCCTGTTAACACTGACTTGGATGCACCCCATAAATTCCAATATATTGCCCTTTCATTTTCATTCATTCCAGTGCAGTTTCTACTCCCTTGAGAACCTCTCTTTTTCCTGGGATGGTTCTTTAATTTCCAAGTGTTTTGAGACTTTTCTTCTTCTTCCATATTGTTTCACTACTAGTTTGATTCTTTTCTTGTCAGAGAGTATACTCTGCATCATTTAAATTTTTTTTTATTTTTTTTAGAGGATATTGGATTCTATCTTGATGAATGTTTCCCACGTGCTTGAAATAAACGTGCATTTTGCTGTGGTTGATGCAGTGATATATCTAGATCCACAGTATTTGTGAATCACGCAGGGCCCAGGCTGCCCCTAGGGCAATGGTTCAGTTCTCCATGCTTTTGATATTCTGTCTCTGGTGAGATTCCTGCATGGACAGCTCAGGTTGAACTCAGGAGTTCCTACAACTTGCTGGAATCCCTTGCTCATATTTGCTCTTGCCCCCTATCTGCCCTCACTCTCTGCTACCAGGAGACTCTCCTTCTGGTCCTCTCGCACAGATTGGGTGGTATTTAGTTTCCTCTGTTGGGTACTTCCCTTGAATGGATCCACCTAGATGTCTAAGCAGTTAGATAATACAATAATAGCACAACAGTGTGGGATCTTAGCTCCCTAACCAGGGATCAAATCCATGCTCCCTGCATTTGAAGTGCAGAGTCTTAGCCACTGGACTGCCAGGGAAGTCCCCGTTTGTCCTTTTCAGATTCCACATGTAAAGGATAACAAACTGTACTTATCGTTTTCTGTCTCACTTATTTTACTTAGAATAATGCCTTCAAGCTTCTTCCAAGTTGTTGCAAATGGCAGGATTTCCTTCTCTCACATGGCTATATCCTGAATATGTTGCATCTTCTTTATCCATTCATCCACTAACCGACAGCTTAGGTTGTATCCATATTTTGGCTATTGTGAACAATGCTGCGATAAATGTAGGAGTGAAGATATATTTTCGATATCCTTTTTCATTTCCTTTTGAATATACACTCAGAAGTGGAATTGCTGGATCATATGGTAGCTTCCTTGATTGTGTTCTTTGATGCAGAGACTTTTTTGTTTTTTTTTTTTTGATGAGGTCCAATTTATCTATGTTTTTCCTTTTCTTGCCTGTGCTTTGGTGTCATCCCCGTGAAATCATTAGCATCTAATATATTTCTAGATATATAAATAAGCACAGGTTAAGAAGTACACCTATAATTCTTTGCCCTGTCTACCAACGGGTGCCCAGGAGCAATGACCCTTCAGTACCAATGAGCACACTTAGGGCACAGATCTAGTTTTGTCAATACCATTCGATAATTAAAGGAACAAGGGCTCCATGATAAAATTGATGATTCTAGAATTGGGACAGGAAATATGGAAAATGAGCCTGGAGCATCTTGTACAGTGTGAAAATAATAAATAGAAAAAGAAATGCTCAAAAAATTTTCAAAAGAGGAAGCAACATTTCCAGGCGTATGACAAAGGTATATACAAATTGAATGACAGGAAGAGTTCCTAATGGCCAATCCGAGAACAATTTGAAAATAAAAATATATAAAGTTCTATTGGATTGTAACCCAAGGTGTAATAAAGATACCATGATTCCATACTGAGAAACATAAATAATTTCTTAATTACACAAACAAGCATAGGCAAGTGTTCCACACAGAAATATTCCAGTTTATGCAGACACTCCCACTTGTAGAAAGGGGAGCATAACTCCCCACCCCTGAGGCATGGACTGCACATCGTGACTTTCTTCCAAAGAGGACAGGATAGAAAGGGGGCATAAAACAATTACTTTATCACATAGACACATGACAAGCACTACCTCAGCCACATGATCAAGGAGAGCATCATCAGTGATCAATTATGCTAATAGTATAAAGACTTGATAAAATGTGATGAGAATAGGATTTTACATCTGTAAAATTCCTTCCCCAAACTTGTAATCCCAGGCTAGTCACAAGTAAAATATCAGACAAATACCAGTCAAGGGACATGGTAAGTAACATCTGCCAAGTACGCCTCAAAACTGTCAAGACCATCCAAAGCAAAGAAATGTTGACGCTAAAAGGGACCCAAGGAGACATTACAAGTAAATGTTAGGGTATTTTCCTTCCCAGGTTCTGGGAATGGGTAAAATCTATAGAAGTCTGAGTAAAACATGGGCTTTAGTTGATCATAAATAATGCAATAATAATTAATAATTATTATTATAAAAATTATTTATAAATATAAATTTATTTATATTTACATATATTATTATAAATATATAATAATTATAAATATATATAAATATGTATTTATTATATATTGTATTATATTATTCATATTACATATATTATATATTATATATAAATAAATAATAATTTAATATATATAATATTGTAATATATAAATATATAATATTTAATATATAAATATATAATAATAAATATATAAAAATATAAATTATATTATTATACATTATAGTATATATACTATATATCATATTATAGAAAAATAAAGATATATATTTATATATATAAATATAAATAAATTGTTATAATAATAATAAACAATGCAATATTTCCTCATTAATTGTAATAAATGTATCATATTACTGTAAGATATTAGGAATAGGGGAGACTGGCTGATGGCCATAAGAGATTTCTGCTGTTCTCGCAATTTTTTTTTTCAAGTCATAATGGGTTACAAGGGTTAAAAGGGTTACAAAGGAAAAGGTGAAAATAAAGACTATTTTCAAAATAAAAAAGGCAAGGAAATTTTGGGCACAACATGCTGAGTATGTTAAAAAAGGACATAGAAAGGAAACCAAACACAAACACATGGAACCTGTAAGTATGAAACAACCCTTGCTAAATTAGCTTCAACTTTTCCTCTCCCTTAACCTCCAATCCCATATAATATACTAAAACCGGGCTTCTTCCAGAAACATCTCTGGATCCACTTTTTTCTGAAGTCCCACAAACACTGCCCTAATCCAGCCTCATAGATGTTTTGCCTGGATATGGCAAAAGCCACCAACCAAGAGCAGGTGGAGACCTGGAACCCTGTACTTGCTCAAAAATCACTTTAAGACGTCTGCCAGTGTTATTTGCTACAGAGGCCTGTCAAGATCCAGGCAGGTGTCAATGTCTTGCCTTGAATACAAGGGTCCAAAGCAAACCTTTAGCTGTGCATACATGTGAGTCCTCATGTCTGACTCTTTGTGACACCATGGACTGTGGCACACCCCCCCCCCACCCCCGTCTCCTCTGTCCATGGGATTTCCCAGGCAAGAATAGAGGAGTGGGATACCTTTTCCTCATCTAGAGTATCTTCCCACCCAGTGATCGAAGTTGCATCTCCCACATTGCAGGCAGATTCTTTAACACTGAGCCTCCAGGGAAGCCATGAGGAAACACAGGGACTTCTCAGAGGAGCAGAACACTCACTGAGAATCCTTTACCCAAGGGAGGTGCTTGTCCAATCTGTGATGCCCTGGGAAAGATCAGCTTGGGAACAGGGTGGTGTGTGTCCACACAGCCGCTGCTGCAGAAGATCCTGGATCCTGGAACTGACCTCCAGATAAGTCGGTGGTGGTGAAGGTGAGTTTGCGCCTCCTCGCAATCAAAGGACTCAGGTTCTTATGTACCCAGAGCAAGAACCCAACCACACCTAACAGTCATAACCCATAAGGAGCATGAGGAGAACCTGCCATGAGAGCTGCCACATACACATCCTGGAGTGCCCCCTGGGGCTGTGGTCCCAGCCTTGGCCCCAGAGCACAGACGTCCTCATGGAGGCCAGAGCGGCAGCTCACCAACAGTGGCACCTGCTCCCCCTCCCTCTCCCGGCCAGTCCCAGGTAAGTCTGATGGGATCTCCAGGGGCTTGCTGCTTCCATGTCTCTGGGGCTGTTGACCCTCTATGCAGCCTGCACCCGTGGGCCCCAGATTCCTCTCCTACCTGGCTCCTTTCTGAATCCTCATTGGAGTCTGGGACCTCTGGCGCCTGGAGTAGCATCATCCCAGCCATCTGCTAGAGCTTTTCCTCTGCTCAAACAGCCCGACTGGGGACACCAAAGTCCTAGCTAGCTATGCCGGTGGCTGACCAGACAGCCCTCTGCCTCTCACACTCAGGCTCAAAAGCCAGGACCTCACAGTCACATTCACAAGACCCTGAGTTTCCTCCAACACACTCCACAGGGATTCCACAGGGAATGAATGGTCTGATACACCTCAGGACCTTAGAGATGTGCCCTGCAATTCCATGGCAATGACTACTACTGACCCCCCACGAGGAGTCTTGCCCAGGGGCTGCATCAAGACCTGCTGGCTCCACCTGAAGCACAGTGGAAGGTGATGCTGCTCTGGGATTTCCAAGTAAAGTTACACACATGAGGTCATCAGGACCAGGGCCTAATCCACTCTCAGTGGGGAGTGAGGGATGGGGCGGAAGCAGGACAAAACCCAAGGCAACATTCTGGCAGAGAGGGGGCGCTGTGGGCAGCAGTGGTGGGGGGGCCTCGGGGCTGGGCGCCACCAGGAGGATGCCCCCAACAGGGGACTTTGGCAGCTGGCTGCTGCCCTCCTGATGGAGACGGATCACAGCCCCAAGGGGGCTGACAGTGCAGCTCGTGGGGGGCGGGGGTAGGCTGTGGGTCTTTGGTGGGAGTGGGTGGAATTCCTGAAGCCAGTTCCCTGTGGGGCAGCCTCTCTCAAGTGTCAGAGGTGAGGGGTTTGAGTCACTGGAATAGAAACCACACTTGGATTGGTCTATGTCTGTGTGTTGTCCTGACTTGAGTATTAACCCCCAGGTGCCCATGTCCCTTCAGAACAAATGGTTGTTGACAAAATGCTTCTGCTCAAAATTCACTGGTCCTGGGTCATCATATGACCCTTCCTAAATGAAGAGGCCTGGCAGGGTCATGTCCCCATGAGTGCAGGGTGAGAGGAAGACAAGAGGTGACTGAACACCTGACATCTCTCCAATTCCACACTGCCTAGCAGATGCTCCACAAAGAGCAGCAGTTAAAAATCTCTTTTGTTTTGGGGAGGAGAGTCTGAGCAGGTCACATGGGTCTTGACATTTTCCACCTTTTCCAAGTGTCCACTGACTATGTGGCTGCTACCTTGTATGTGGCCAGAATCACATTTATTGTTCCTGTTGTTCTCTGACACTCAGCATGGAGAGCTGCCCCTTCAGCCCCCTGCACCCATCCACACCCCCACTGCAGTGACCTCACCACCTCCTTAGGCCCGGAAGTCGCTCCTGCCTTTTCATGCCAGGCACAGCCTTGACCTGGGTCTCTGCTGCCTCTGCACTTCTGAACCTGCCTGAATCCGGGGACGCTGCTGGATGTTGCATCTTTACTGGTTACTACATATTTCTCGTGTTATTCGCATCTCAGACTCTGTCCCTTTCTCTTCTGGAAATGGTTTTGTTTTCAGGACACCTCAGAGAATTGGCAGCTTAGTTAGAAATGGAATAGAAAACCCCTCAGAATTGCTGTTCTGTTTTCCTCCCAGAGAATATATGTCAATTTCGGTGTTTGTCTGTGTTTCGGGGTGGACAGTAGTGTGTCCAGCTGGGCACAGCTCACTCAAAGATCCCAGGATTCTCATCACACAGCAGGTCCTGTTCACTTTTGCAGCTTCTCTTTACTCATTTCATCCAAATGAAATCTAGATCATGCTCACAAGTGAAAATCATAAAGTCCAGATGACCAAAGACACTGTTATTTCCATGTACTTGGTAATCAGCTTTCGAAGGCAGAGACAAGAAAGCTAGCACACGGAATACTGAGCCATATATCAAAGAGCAAGATTCACATTTCCTAGGATTCCAAGCAGATGGTGGGTAGAAAACACCTATTTCATCCCTGTGGTCAATACCTATGGGACAAGAGCCAGGATCCCTTCCTGGCTGCCCTGGGGTTTACCCAAGAAGCAAAAGGAAACCTCACAGCAAAGATCCATTTCAGAGATTCCCCTCACCCCCAAACAAACCTCATGTGACTGCGGATCCTGGACCATTGCTGTAAGTGTGGGGGTGCCCTGCTGCTCCTAGTGTCCCCACTGTTAACATGGCCTTTCACGGAGCAGAGAATCTGTACACGTCTTTGGAATAACTGAGCCAGTGAGCAGGGGTCTCAGATTGTCTGCTACTTTCTTTAATAACCCAGGAAAATTCAGTTAACTGAGATGATTTAGTTATTGTGAATGACAGACAAGAAGGCCATAAGCATGAATTCACTATGATTACTTTATTATCCAACTCTTCTTCATACAATACTATTGCTACAGAAGTTCATATTTTCAAACATTTCTAATTTCGATTCCATTGCATTCTATTCAGGACCACAAAACAAAATGGAAGACTTTCTAATCTCTTTTAGAAAACAGCAAAACTCTTTTTTTTGAACTGTGTAACATCAAATACACTCGGATCAATATCATTCACAAAGCTAAGATATGGAAGTTTCTTTAGCCTTCTTTGAAACCAAACCTTGAAAAATTTCTAAAGAAAACAGAGATGAATCCCCATGTCATCATAGAGAACAGGAACCAAAAGATGCTACAAACTGGTTCCCCCAACTACCCCGGGCCCTCACATTTTAGAAAGCTGACTACCCCCTCTTTAATCACAGAGAGAAGGAACAACGTGGCTGCTGCTCTGTCCCAGGCCCCCTATTCCTCCTCCCTCGCATCTTATGCAGACAGGAATGGGAAGGCCCTCAAAGCCCTTTGGTTGACCGTGAGCATAAATGCCATGACTTGCCACTTGCTGGTCTCCACATAGGCCCGGGGACCCCACAGGAACTCATAGCGAGCAGGGTGGCTGTCAGGCACCTGCTCGTACCGCAGGTATCCCTCCCGCACCCACACTTGGGTCAGAAGCTCCCTGGGCTCCCCAAAGACACATTGCTCACTCCCAACATACACCCCCATCCTGCTGAGTGCTCCCCAGACCACCTCCTCAGGGGCCGGGTCTCCAAACCGCATGATCATGCTGAGGACCAGCACCAGGAAGCCGGCCTTGGGCAGACCCACCCCATCGCTCAGCATCTCATCGCAAGTGAGGCCCAGGATGGGGACCAAGATGTAGGTGTGCTCCGCTGGGTCCACCTCTTCCACATCCACGCCAAACAACAGCTGCAGGCACACTGAGACCTCCCTGAAGACCACCGGGAAGTGCTCCTGGTTATCCCTGAGGACCTCATTCAGCATTTCTTCCTGGGAGGTCAGCTCCTTGGCTCGATACTTGAGGAGCAGGAACTTCATCAGTTTACCTATCATCCTATGCAGAATTTCTTGGGGCAAGGCCTCCACAGGAGCGGAGGAGGATGCTGGGGGATAGGAGGCCAAGTGGGATGCGGACTCCCCCACCTCAGCCTCCAAGAGCGGCACCTCAACAGGGCCCTGGTCCTCGCCTAGGTCCTGAAGGTCATCTTTGGGTTTGCTGAGCTCACTCATCTCAACCACGAGCACAATGCCTGAGGTCAAACAAGACACGGAAGTGAGGCAGAGGTACAGATGGGGACCAAGGGCCTCTGGGAGAGAGGAGGTGTGAGCAACCTGGGCTAAGAAACACATCCTGGATGGTACAACACAGGCCACTTACAGATCTCCCATTGAGGGGTACTCTCAGACCTCACAGGATTGCTCCTCCTGGGAGGCCAACCCCTGGCTACCCGAAGGAGAAACGGAGGTGACTCCCAAGCATGTCGCCAGCACAGCCTGAGATTTCCAGGTCCAAAAATGTGGGAGGAATTGGGGCCTTCTGGGGCCCCCCTATGTTCTGGGATAAGGAGCCTCTGGTTCACTTCAGGTCACCCTCTCACCTTGATTCCTGATACTGCCTGTCTGAACTCAGGACACAGGCTTCAGACCTCTGCCTTCGCCTCCTGGTTCCTGGAGCTCCTGGGAGAGAAATGGAGTTGACATCTAAGGGCTATACTGTGGCACAGCCCTGGGCCTTCTGTGCTGGTAGGTGGGGACGGACACTCGGATTACACCCAGTTGTGTTGTGGGTACCTTGTAATGCTCACCTTTCCCCTGGCATGACCTGGACCTACCCCTTTCAGGAGTAGAAGGAAACTCAAAACAAGACACAAGCCTGAACAGAAAGCACTGAGGGGCACCACATGCGGCCGCACCTGTTCAGGGTCTCGCGCGGGACCTAGGCTGGGGAGATGCTCGGTCCCCAGCTCCTCCTCACGTCCTGCCTGGCCTGCAAGCACTCGCCACAGGGGCGGGGCTCTGCTCAGTCCAACCTTGGGGTTGGGGTGTTCAGCCCCTGCCAACGTGAAGCCTCCAACTCTGCCCGTAAAACCTCACCTCCCGAGTTCCCTAAGCCAGGGGTCAAGAAACTGCTCACCCTGCTCACCCCACTCTGGGCCCTGCAAGACCCTCTTGCAAGGGTCAAGATCCCTCCATGTTGGGTTCGAACTGCCTCAATCCTTCCTCACATGGAGCCTGGACTGCAGGCAGGACTCGCGTTTGTCCCGTCCGCCATTCTGAGACCCCGCCAGTCCCTCTGAGACCCGCATGTGAGGAAGTCAGACAGACCTAGTGTGCTCTTCTCACCCCAAGGGCTTCCAGGACCGACTACAGGGAAGGGGATCTGTGGGGTTCCATAGGTCCTCACCCAGGTTGCCCAGAGTCCTCCTTCAGGAACCTCACCTTGCCTCCGAGTAGGACCTGGATTCTCGCCTCTTCGCAACTGAAGCCCCGCCCCTTATACCACCCCAGTCTCCTGAAGACCCGGATGTCAGGAAGTCAGCTCATGCCTGTGGCGCTCATCCTGCCCCCACGGTTGCCCTGGACTGACAACAGAGATGCGCTTCTCTGAGGTCTCCTCTGATTAGGGATTCAGGGTCCTCTAGTCCCTCTTCAGGGTCCTCAAGGTCTTCAACCCTGCAGGACCTGGGACTCGGCCCCCCTGAGGCCCCGCCCCATATGTGACGTCCCCCGTCAGAGACCGGGATGTCAGGAAGTGAGAACATGCACTTTGGGCTCATCGTATCCCAGATCGGGCAAGGACCAACAGTAGCTCCAGGATTTTCCGAGGTCTCCTCTGATTTGGGTCCAGGGTCCCCTCAGTCGTCCGTCAGGGTCCTCAAATTGAAACCCTGGAGGAGCTGGGCTTCTTCCCTCTGCTCACTTGAGGCTACACCCCCTTTCCCAGGTCCCCAGTTTCTCTGAGACCCAGATGTCAGGAATTGCAGCATGTGCTCATCCACACCCTGTGCTCCCTGAGACTTCATGTGAACGTCCCGCCTCTGGTCAACACAAGGGGCATGCCCAGATCTGCCAGGGCTCAAGATGAGGTTCCTGAGGGAGGATGTAGGAACCCCACAGATTCCTGACCCTGCTGTCATCCCTGGGCCACCCTGGTGGTGGGATGAGCGCTTGGCACCGTCTTCTGACTTTCGCATCTGTGTCTCAGAAACATTAGGCAATTGTTAGAAGGGGCAGGGCCTCAGATGGGCAGTGGGAAAGGTCTTCTTTCTTTTGAGAGTCAAGGTGAGGACACTGAGGAAGGACAGAGGGGACCCTGGACCCCAGAGCAGAGTGGGCTCTGGGAGGACATTGGGTGGATGAACGTATGCTGGATTTCCTTACTGGGTCTCAGAGAGACTGGGGACCTGGTATGGGGGCTGACTTCCTAATATACAGATTTCAGACTGGTGTCCTAGTATACAGAGATGACTTTCTGACATCTGCATTTCAGAAAGACTGGGTTCCTGGTATGAGGTTTGGTGCGTTAGTAGGGGAGAGGAGAGAATCTGAAGTCCTACCTGGAGATAAGGTGAGGTCTCTGAGGGAAGGCTGATGGGACCGCAAGTGAAAACTCAAGGAATCCCAAGATAAGAGTGATGGAACCCCACAGATCCCTGCCCCTGCCATCGGCCCTGGGAGCTCTCGGGGTCAGAAGAGCACACTAGGTCTGTCCTGAGTTCCTGACATCCAACTCTGTGAGACTCGGGACATGGTTTGAGGAGCAGGGACTATGGTGGGGAGAGGACAGAGACTAGGTACTCCTGGAAATCACGGTGAGAACCCTGAGGGAGGACTGAGGATAGCCAGATCTCAGAACAGAGGGAACCGTGGTAGTCCCTTGGCAGGATAACCTTGTGCCGGATGGCCTGACAACCCTGGCAGAGAGACTGGGGCCCTCTTGAAAGGAGGGGAAACTCCAAATGGCAGATGGGACACTTGCAGTTCTTGTCTGGAGTCTAGGCTCCATGCAAGGAAGGACTAAGGCAGTTAGACCCCAACAGGGAGGGATCTTGGCCCTTACAAGAGGGTCTTGGAGGGCGCAGAGTGGGGTGAGAAGTTTCTTGACCTCTGGCTTAGGGACTTCGGGAGGTGAGGTTTCTCAGGCAAAGCCTAAGGCTTCCGGTCAGCAGAGGCTGGACTCCTCAAACGCAGTGGAGGACTGAGCAGACCCCCGCCCCTGTGGTCAGTGCTGGGAGGGCAGGCAGGACGTGAGGAGGAGCTGAGTACCAAACATTTCCCTGGCCTAGGCCCCACAGGAGACCCAGGGCAGATGCAGCCGCACGTGGGCCCCTCAGCGCTTTCTGTTCAGTCTCAGGTCTTGTTCTGAGTTTCCCTTCAGGCCCCCAGAGGAGAAGTACCAGGTTGTGGCAGGGGAAATGTAAGCACTACAAGGGAGCTCTAAGGGGACCTCTCACCACACAACTGAGGGGACCTCACAGTATGCACCCCTCGTACCGTCAGAGAATGCTCAGGGCTGTGCCACAGGATAACACTGAGGTGCCCCCTCCATTTCTCACAGGAGCTGTAGGACCCAGGAGGTGAAGACAAATGTCTGAGGCCAGTGTCCTGAGGGCAGTGAGCAGAGGAGGTCTAGGCAATGCCAGGAGTCAAGGTGACGAGGGTGCCTGAGTGGACACCAAGTACTGCCCATCCCAGAACAGAGGGGACCCCACAAGGGCCTAATCCACTCACCTTGTCAGTCCCAGAAATCTAGGGCTGTGCTGAACACACTCTGGGGAGCCACCTCACATCTTTCTTCAGGTAGCCAGGGGACTGGCCACTCCAGAGGCATGTCCCTGTGTGGTCTGAGAGCACTTTTCAAGAGGAGACCTGCAAGTGGCTTGTGGCCGCCCAGGGTGCAGTTCTCATGTGCGGCCATTCACAGGCCATCTATCCACCACCCAGGCCCATTGTCCCCATCTGTCCCATTTGCCCCCATGCCTCACTCCTGCCTCACTCTGTAGTTTCATCTCGGGATTCATGCTCATGGTCAAGATGACTGAGCTGAGCAAGCTCGAGGAAGACCTTTAGAACCCAGGTGAGGCCAGAGACCTGGAGAGGTGCAGCACTCTGGGGCTGAGGCAAGGGAGGCTGCATCCCCCTCAGCCTCCTCCCCCACAGTCTCCTGCTCCGCCCTTGTGGAGGCCTTGCCCCCGGGAGCTCTGAATGACCTAGTGGCTAACTTGATGAAGTTCTTGCTCCTGTAGTATCTGGCCAAACATCTGACATCCCAGGCAGAAATGCTGAAGAAGGTCCTCAGGGATAACCAGGAGCACATCCTGGTGGTCTTCAGTCAAACTTCAGAGTGTCTACAGGTTGCCGTTGGTCTGGAGGTAAAGGAGTTGGACCATCTACATCATGGTCCCCACCCTGGGCTTCACCTGCGATGTGATGCTGAGCAATGGGCAGAGCCTTCCCATGTCTGGCCTCCTAGTACTGGTCTTCAACATGATCATGCAGAATGAAGACCTGCTCCCCTAGAAAGCAGTCTTGAGAGCACTCAGCAGGATGGGGGTGTGTGTTGGGAGTGAGCACTGTGTCTTTGGGGAGCCCAGGGTGCTGCTGACCCAAGTGTGGGTGCGGGAGGGATGCCTGGAGTACCAGCAGGTGCCTGACAGCCACCCTGCTCGCTTTGAGTTCCTGAGGGGTCCCTGGCCTATGTGGAGACCAGCAAGTGGCAAGTCATAGTGTGTGTGCTCAGCATCAAACAGAGGGCTTTGAGGGCCTCCCCACTCCTTTCTGCAGAGGCTGCGAGGGAGAAGGAATAGGCGGACTGAGCCAGAGCAGCAGCCAGGGTAATCTTTCCCTCTGTGATTGAAGAGGGAGTAGTCAACCTTCTAAGAAGTGAGGGCCCGGGCCAGTTGGGGGATCCAGTGCACAGCATCTGTGGGCTCCTATTCTCTACAATGATATAGAGATTCATCTGTTTTCCTTAGAAAATCTTCAAGCTTTGATTCTTTTCCCTAAAAGCTAAATAAAGTTCAGTGTCTTAGCTTGGAGAATGAGGTTGATGACTATGTGTTCGTGCTTACACAGTCCAAGAACTTGAGTTTTGCTGTTTTGTAAGAGATTGGAAACTCTTCCATTTTGTTTTGTGACCCTGAATGGGACACAATCGAATTGGAATTAGAACCGTTTCTGAAATGTGAGCTTGTGGTGGAGTGGTGGTGTCCCTCAGGCATGTCTGACTCTTTGCGACCCCATGGACTGTAGCCCACAAGGCTCCTCAATCCATGTGATTTTCCAGGCAAGAGTACTGGTGTGGGCTGCCATTTCCTTCTCCAGGGGATCATTCTGACCCAGGGATGGAACACCGGTCTCCTGATTGTAGACTGACGCTTTACCGTCTGAGCCACCAGGGAAGCACTAATATTAATGGGGCAAGAATTAGATGATAAAAGTAATTGCAATGAATTCATCCATCTGTCCTTGTGTGTCATTCTCAAAAACTAAATTATCTTTATTTGGGTTTGCCTGGGTTATTTAAGGAATTAGCAGACAATTAATCTGAGGTCCCTGTTCACTAGCTCATATATTCCGAAGACCTTTATGGAGTATCTGCTCCAGGAAAGGCCATTTTAGGAGTGGGGACACTAGGAGAAGCAGGACACACCCACACCTACAGCAATGGTCTAGGAGCCGCAGTCACACAAGGAAGGTGGAGAGACCTCCCCTAGTCGCACTGAACAAGGCAACACGAGGTAGGGCGGTGGGGCTCTAGCAGGAGACTCGAGTTTCAACGCCTGAGCCAAGGTGGTTTGGGGCTTTGGAATGCTGGGTTCCTTTGTGGGAGGTGGGCGAGGTGAGGCAGGCAGGTGGCAGCCCTCAGAATTGCAGACAGTGTGTCTTCGGGGTGATGGCAAAATCTGAAATGGATCATTGCTGTAAGGTGTCCTTTTGCATCTTGGATAAAGCACAGAGAGGAAGGAAGGGGTCCTAACTCTTGTCACATTGCTGTTGATCACAGGGGCAAAGGAGATGTTTTTTACCCCACATCTGCTAGGAATCCTGCAGAACTTTGGTCGCACTCCCTTGAAGTGGTGCCCAAGAACTGCATGGAACAACGCATTCTTTCCTGGCCCCGGACATCCAGAACCCACGGTGTAAATTAGCTTTCAATTATCTTGATTGTAATTGGCCATTGTAATCAAGGACTTGACCTTAGTTGGGGCTGCAAGAAAGGAAAGTACTGTTTTGGATGGAAGACCAGCTAGGGCAGAGGCAAAGAGTGGATCTTGCTTCTATTTCCTGGAGCAACTTGGGTCCTGTTGGAACACTCCTTCACACCCAAATTTAACAAGCCTTCTATGGAAATGGGGCTTGCCTGGTAGCTCAAATAATGAAGATTCTGCTTGCATTGTGGAAGACCTGGGATGGATTCCTGGGTCAGGAAGACTGCCTGAAGAAGGGCATGGCAACCCACTCCAGTATTCTTGCCTGGAGAATTCCATGGACAGAGGAGATTGGCAGGCTACAGTCCATGGAGTAGCAAACAGTCAGATACAACTGAGCTACTAACATTATGGTCCACTATGGTCTAAGTTGCAAAGTTTCTTAGTTTTATTTGTGAAACATCTTATTTGGCTGACTAGGTATCCCACATCCTATTGAGGTGCACATTCTCGGACAAGCCCTGGACCACAACGTAGCCAACCCCTTCCCACAGTGGAGAGTGGAGGACAGTCTGGGGGCAACATTGTGACAGATTCCTGCCCCGACATCATAGAGGCAATGGAGTCCAGGCCCTGGCAGCTGCATCCCGTCTCTCAGGTGCATCCCAGAGTCCAACACATGGGCTCCTCAAACCGGCTGGCTTCGCAGGAGAAGAACTGAGGCCACGGGGCTTGGGATCTTCCCAGGCCCACGTGCTATTGAGGGATGAGTTGGGTTCAGAGCCCTGCTCTCAATTCCTCTGGAGCCCCCGCCCTTCTGGCCCACTCCAGGCAACAGGCAGACCTTCCGTCTTCTCACACCTTCCCCTTCTCAGTGCTACATGATGCCTCTGAGATGACAAAAAGCAGGCCCATGGATGGAAGGGGATGAAGAGAATCAGAAGCATTCTGGGGCTGCTGTGTGGTTTGCTGAGAACTGACTTTGCTGGGGGCCAGCATCTCTGTCTAATCCCAGTGCTTCCCGCCAAAGGGCGGAGCCATGTCCCTGCTGCTGCCATGGGGCGTCCTGCCCAACTGCACCTGCCAGGCTGACCAGCTCCTCACCGAGCAGGAGGGAGGGAGTGTCTGACCTTATGGCACCAATGCCCACTGGGATAAGGCCCCTACAGGCGCCTCTTCAGATACAGGAGGGAAGGTAACACAACCCTCGAAGCTCCAGGTCTCCCCAGGCCCAGTGAGGGAGGGGAGCAGCTGGAGGGCCTCTGGGCTGGGGACACTGGGGCAGGGATGCCAAGCACAGGGGCAAGAAAGTGAGGCTGAGAAAGGCAGGCCTTGGAAGTCATGAGGGTTTGTGTGTGCACAGCATGGGTGTCCTGAGTCTGAGCTGAAAATACTCCTCAGTGGATGCAAACCCACTGCCCGGGCCCATGTGGTGCCTGGAGGAGGGGGACCAGAAAAGGCAGCTCCCTCAGGACCCAGGGATGAGGAGGGGCCCTGGGTAGGGTGGGGTTGTGAGCAGGAAAGCCCACAATAGCCAGGCTGCCCACAGATAGCACGGTTTTCGGTCCCCTTTGGAGGAGCCGTCAGATGAGGATCACAGCTTCCAGGATCATGTCCCAGTCAGATGAACCAACCTGATGAATCCTTTATCAACCTGTTTAGGAGCTCAAAGGCCAGGGAGCAAGCCCAAGTCAAGGCCTGTGAGCTCCATTCCGGCTGCCAGTCCTCAGGCTGAGTGCCTCTGGGAGAGCCTCTTCCAAATACTCTTAGCTCTCCCCTTTCAGACACCAGGCTGTGGCCCTCTCACGGCACAAATGACCCTGCTGAGTGGCAGACCAGGTGCACAGTGCCCTAGGGTACTCGACACACATAACTTTCCAAGCTGCCAGTCTGTCCCCTACATGGTGATTTTGAAGAACAGTGGCCCACAAAGGTCAGAGAACATGCACCTCCAAACCCACCGCCCCATCATCCATATGCACTAAACACAGGTGACTCTCACTCAGGTTGTGTCCAGTCCCACACCCGTACTCTCATGCATTTTCAAATACAGGTAGTAAGGAGCTCACTTTGGTCATATCTAGCTCAGTTACTCAGACATGTCCCTGAGAGTGAGTGTGTGAAAAGAAGGCCCCTTGGAAAACACCTAACTTGTGAGCCAACAAAATCATTCGATGTTCCTGCCATCTGGGTAAGGGAGAACTGGTCCACAGTGGTGGTGGGGACAGGGGCATTGGCGGAAAAGATCAGAGCTGGCCTCGGAGAGGATCAGTGAAGTGCCTGTTTTCAACAGAACAGGCTGTATCGTGAGCCCCCTACCAAGTCCTTGAAATGGCTGGTAACCAGATATATCCAAGTTGCACATGGGAGTCTAGGACCGGGGGTGGCAGAAGCCCAGCCACCCCACTGTCCAAAGGAAAGAGAGCTTTCGAGGCAGCCTCCAGGGAGGCATAATCCGAGTCTGAGACTCTGGGAATGGGTTGGGAAAAGCATACACACAGATGTTCCCAAAGTGAGGACTCTAGGGCCACGAGAGTGGTCTTTATGGGAATGAATGGAAACTGAAGACAACAGCCTGTGATCTGCAGCGGGATGCCATCTGGGGGTGGGCAGAGCTCAGGAGGCTGTAAGCTCAGCAAATCCCTTGGCTGTGCCCTACCACAAGGCCTCCAGGGGAGTGTGTGTCTGAGGTGCTTGGGGAACAGTCAAGTGGAAATTGAGGTCACACCCACTGTGCTCAGGCAGGGCCCTACACTGAGGAAAGCTCGACCTGGGGGGCGATCGGGACAGGAAACAGGACTCTGACTTTGGGGCTGTCTGAGTGGAACCTGCCAACTGGCAATACTAGTCAGAAGAGACCAAAGCCAGAATAGGGACAATGCCTGGGGACGAGGGGGACCATCAACTCAGGCTAGGCCAACCAGCCCACTATGGACCCCATCTTCTGGGAGGGACCATCACCAGGGCCCCATCTGGCCCCTGGGGACTCTCTCGGTGGTAGATGAGCCAGGACTCACCAGGGCCTGCCCCTTTAGCAGAAGGCAGTCACAGGCCTGTCCGTTGGAAGGGGAGGGGTGGAGCCAGGGGCATGGTTCTCAACCGGTCCAGGGCTTGTCCCCCTGAAACAAGGCGCATGGCAGCAGATGGGAACCTTTGCAGGCAAACTGAAACACCCTTTTCTGTACTTTCAGACAGGAGATAAGCTGGGGATCACAGTGCCCATATCTCCTCTACCACACGGGGCCATGGCTGCTTCTCCACATCACCTGTGACATCATGAATCAAGTAAGGAAGTGGACCACTTAATTGGCTGCCTGGCCCATGACCCAGATTCTAGAATTCCCAGAGAGTATTTATTGGGCACTACCACCCTTCGCTGAGGCCCTTCTGCCCTGACCATTCACTGCTTGGGTAGAAAATGCTCCTGAACTAGACTGGCTCCATGGATAATCAGAATTCCAATGAGGCACGTGCAGCCCCATTCGCCCCATCCACTGATGGAGAGCCCGCAGCAGGGCCCCCCTACCTCGATGTCACCAAGATCCAAATGTGGATTCAGAGGAGGCTTTGGAGAAGTGGCGGGACCAACCCAAGAGCCCAGATCCCGGCTCCCAAGACAACCCGCCCCACAGGGCCCGAACCCAGCAGCAGCCAATGAGGAAGGGAACAATGCCATCCTTGGGCTGTCCTTCCCCAGGAAGCTTGGGATGAGCTTGGAGGATGTGGCCTTCACCTCTGTGCACGGGAATGACAAGGCAGACATGGTGGTAATTGAGGCATATCTCTTCGAGACGGAGGTCCTCCAGCACAGAACACAGATAGGATCTTCAAGATAGCATCAAAAGCTTCATCTACGAACTGAACCTGCATGGGTTCAGTAAAATCCACCATTCGGGTAGCTCTGCAGGGAAGAAGAGGATGACGGTAATGTAGAAAGCCCTTCTGGGGAGACTGGATTAGACAAGCCAAGTGCTGGTTGGATTTCAATTTCCAGGAGAACTTTCCTCTCATGAGAGTGTGGTTAAGGATAAAGGAGAAAGCAGGCCTTGTCGTGTTTCACAAATCCCCTTAGACAGGATGCACAGGGGTGACTCCACACTCTGAGAGGCCACTTGATTTCAGGGAGTCCCCATAACACCTGCCAGGAATGAGAAGACCTTGTTTCCATAGTTTGGCCAAGTCGGGACAGTAGTGGGAAGGAGGGTGGTGAGTAAAAGCTATTCTCCTCCATGATGGCTAAAGTGATTCATCTCCTTTCAGATTTATCACTACTCCAAGTTCCAGAGAGACAAGCCTCTCCTCCTGCAGAACATCTAGAGGAAATGCGACACCAGAAGAACTGATCAGCCTGCCACTGGCAAAACAGCGACCCCAAAGAGAAAGAAGCAAGCAGTGGTGACCAGATGTTCTCCTCGATTCCACCTCTAGTGCACCGAAGAGTCTGACAAGCAGGTCGAGAGGGTACCTCAACTGTACACGGAACCCTCGGCCAGCACTCATTTGTGTTCTGTGGCCTTTGGTTTATGGGCAGTGGAGCCCGGGGGTCCAGGTCAACCCATCTCCTCAGCAAGCAGGGCTGCCCCAGTGGAGAGGGTCCATCCAGCAATGGCATGTCTGTAGCCCCAGCTACTGCTGGGAGGGATGGCGCATGGGAACTGCCCCCAGAGCTCCCCAAGGTACCCAGATTATGGTTCGGCGATGATTTTGTACAACAGCTATGATTCCATCATGAGGGGAGCCATTTCAGTGGTGGCGCCAAACTAGGCCGCTGAGGCAGAGGAGGAGCAGGAGGAGTCCTCAGATTACAAGTGTGCCCTCTGTGAGGAGTTTAACGACAAGCCCAATCCCTGAGCTCCCAGATCCCCAGGGACACTCAAAAGCACTCTTTTATAAAAAACAATCTCTTTTTGGCTCTAATAAAGTACACCAAATCTTCACGGGAGTAGATAGAGAAGCAAAGGAGAACTTCTAGTCTGTGTTCTTTCTGTCTGTCCATGCTATTCACAGGGCCCTGGCTGAGCCAGATGAGGCTGGAAGGTCATGCCCCAGGCAGGCCTCAGTCTGGTCCCCATGGTCCCTTTTCACCTGAAGCAGGAGCATTTCACACGTGCTGCCAAGAATGTGGCTTCTGAGACATTCGCTGAGGCCATGCCAGAATGGGTGGTTCCCTGGGCCTTGCCTGCTGCATAGCAGAAGACCAAGTCTGGCTCCTGACCAGGGGGGTGTCACCTTCCATGAGTCCTGCACCCTGAAACAGAAGGGGCTCCTCCTGGGTCCCTGATGATGCCACAAGTTGCTGATCAGCAGCTGAGCATTGGCAGCTCCCAATCCAGGGGCTTCCCCAAGAGCCTCACTGGAAAGCATGGTCACCCCAACCGTCAAGGGCCTTGCAAACACATTGCCCCAAACCTGAAAAGAAATGCAAGATTTCTACAAGGTGAACACCAGCTGGTGTTGCTCTACCCTCACAGCTTTATTTAGAATCCAGGCACCTCACCCAACACACAGTTCCTGGTCCAGACATCAGCCGCTTAGAGGATGCTCCTGGTGACACAGAAAGGGGGTGGTCACAGACGGCAGGCTCTTTCCATCTGCCTCCATGCTGTCCACTGACAGGATGGTGGCAACACAGAGGACCCGTCCATCACTTGCAGTCTGCAGGGAAGTCAGGAAGGAGGGCTGGACAGGTGGAGAGAAGCACATGGTTAGTTCCAACACAAAGAGCCCTGAAACCCTGGGAGCACTGAGGAGGGAGGGCGGGTCCCCCTGGCTTTGCAGGTCAGTGGCCGGGCTCTGGTCCTTTCTCAGCACAAACAGTCACAGTCCTGGGCTTGGCTACCCCCCCAGACCCCATCTCACCCCTCATCTCAGGCCCCATCACTGCTGACTCTGCAGATCCCCCATGTTACCCCAGGCCTGCTGAGGGCAGATCTGTGCTAACCAATCTGGCCTTGGCCCTGGGGCTGCCCTTGACGGTCCTGCCAGGTGTCCTCCCCTTGCATTTGGGACCCATCTTTCTCCCAGCCCTTCGCACAGCACTGCCTCCACAGTCAGCAGATTCCCCGGCCCCTGCCCAGGGCCTACAGAAAGAATAAAGAAGAGCAGGGACTGCTGGGTCGGGTTTTCTCCCTATCCTCACCAGGGCCTGGGATGGCACCAGGCAGGGATCACAGAATTGAAACGTCAAATAACCCGCTTGGATACTGTCACACCTTTCCACGGCTGAGGCACTGCAGAGGTGCCGAGAGATAGAGAGATAGCCCATGCCTGCAGGGGACCTGACCACAGGCACCTCCATCCTCACTTCTATCCTTGTACGTGGAGAGGGGTCCCTGTTTACTGGAGGCGGGGTGAGGCAGAGGAGCAAAGCCACAGGCCTGAACCTCAGCAGGGTCTCAACACCTCGCAGAATCTCCATTTCCACATGGCTGTAAGAATGGGGCCAAGGTTTCAGAGGAACCCAGCCCGGAGCCTCCCGGGCCTTTCCATCCCGAGCACAGCAGAGCCATAGTTCCTACAGCCCTCATGAGAGCCAACGTCAGCCAACATCTCAACCCCAGCTTCTGGCCTCCTGAAACAACAGAGTTCGTAGTCTGAGTCACCCAGCCCATGTGACCCTGATGCGACTGCCAGCAAATGAAGCCAGAGAGTCAGCCCTGTCCAGACAACCCTACCCAGGGGCAAGTGGGGAGTGGGGGGCTGTGACTTCTACACTCCCAGCACCTCGAGCACACTCCTCCACCTCTGCACAACTTCATGTGTCTGTTTACACCTCCCAGTGTTGGGGGTCCCACAAGTTACTGATGGGAGGGAAGGGAAAACGCATTCTGCCAATACAGCCACTCAAATTGACCACACACTCACTGCCTGAAGAGCCATGCAGGAGGAGGCCCAGAGCACCGGGTACACACCCAAGGTGCTAACAGACACCAGCACACATCCTTCCACAAACGCTCCCCCATGTCCATTCCCCCAACCACAGACAAGGGCGCCATGTCCTCATGCACTGCCTGGCTCCGATCACCAGCATCATCATCCCACTGAATCTCTGTCCACCTGATGGGTGACAAAGTGTCACCTTCCTCACTGGGTCTGGGTGAGTTACCAGGGAGCCCGGCTGGCCCCTGTGGTTTGGCTATTGCTATGTCTTCTACTGGGGTATGTGACTGGTCCCAGGCTTGCCCAGTTTCCACCACTCCGTGTCTCAGCCAACCCAACCCCTTCCTTCTGGGCGCCACTGAAGCTCAACTGTGTGGGTGGGATGCCTGAGCAAGAAGGGGCTGCAAGCACTCCTATCCCTGGAAACAGAGGGTGCCTGCTTGGTGGCCAGAGAAGAAAACACACTTTTGCCTGCTTGTCTGGGCAACCTCACCTGCATGAGCACCAGAGGAACAGGGAGAATATCACCTGTGACTAGACAGCAATGTTGGACAACAAGCCACCACTTTTCTTCTCGGCAGGAGACTTAGACCACAGGGACACAGGAGAGCCGAACAGATGTGAAACACACGTGCAGGTATCTTCAGGGTGGGTTCTGCTCATCACAGCAGCTGGCCTGTCCTCACACGGCTGGGACAGGGACCCCACGATGCCTCAGCATGCATCCTCCAGGAATGATGGTGATTTATAGCCCAGGACACCCCACAAGGAACAAGAGAAAATGACTCCTTCCCTCACACTGCCACTCTGGAAGAATCTGGGGGCAATCACAGTGGGTGGGCTGCCCTCCATGGAATCATGGTTGAGCCCCACCAGGAGGGGAACTGCGGACAAGCCACTGAGTCCTGTGGGTCAGGGCTTGCTTGGTGGGGGCGGCTTGCAGGGATCAGGTGGGGCTCGCGTGAAGTCACAGTCTGGGGGCGGAGCGGGAGGCTAGAAGGAGGTCAAGGACTCCTTCGCATGTGTCCCAGGGCATTGCTGGGACACTAGCATCTAGCACCCTGCCTGTAAGAGAGGGTTCCTTCATGTCCGTCTCAGTCCCTTGGTTCCTGACTAGCTTCAGTTCCAGGCCTTGGACTCCCACAGGACAAGCCCAGGAGCAGCCGTGTAGCTCTGGGACATCAGCCAGGGTTCCCGTCTGTCCCCAGGGCAGATGTTGGCTCTGCCCCTCTCCATATGGCCCAGATCAAGGGGCCAGCATGAGAACCAGATGCGTTTCTGATTTCATCTCAGTTTCTCTGCAGTTCTTTGAGAGGACACAGGTGTCCACTTTGCTACCACTTCTTGGGGTGATGCCTGCCCAGCGCATGGGGCACCACCCAGGGTACGCCAGGAGGTTCTGTGAACCTCTGGCAATGCCCTGCTCGCATTCACATCATAGGCCTTTAATCGCATCTGACCTGGGAGTAGGACGTGCTGGTTTGCGCGTCTCCATCACTCCTGAACTCTGGGGTCTACTGCTCTTCACTGTCCTCCATCTGGGCAAGTTGGCCATGACACGGGTGCCAGGCCCCCCAGCACTGCAGGGGACTTCTGGACAGCAGGCTGCAGCCCACTGAATGGGTCCAGCTGTTTGTTTCTGAGATTGAGGAGCAGGGACGGCGATCTGGAGTGCACATTGCCATCCCATACCCATGGCGAGAAAATTTCAGCGGGTGGACTCTTGTGCTCTGGGCGGGAGCCCCATCTGCCTACCCTTTGAGTACTTGCATGCCCACTGTGGTGACTTGGCCGAGCACAGAGAGTGTGTGAGGAGTAAAGAGCAGAGAGTGGACCATAGCAAAAATCAACAAAGCTGGAAGCTGGTTTTTTGAAAGGATAAACAGAATTGACGGACCATTGGCAGGACTCATTAAGAAACAGAGAGAAGAACCAAATTAACAAAATAGGAAATGAAAAGGGTGAGATCACGGCAGACAACACTGAAATCCAAAGGATCATAAGAGACTACTACCAGCAGCTCTATGCCAATGGAATGGACGGCTTGGATGGAATGGACAAATTCTTGGAAAAGTATAACTTTCCGAAACTGAACCAGGAAGAAGTGGAAGATCTTAACGGAGTCATCACAGGCAAGGAAATCGAAACTGTGATCGGAAATCTTCCAGCAAACAAAGGCGCAGGACCAGATGGCTTCACAGCTGAATTCTACCAAAAATTTGGAGAAGAGCTGACACCTATCTTACTCAAACTCTTCCAGAAAATTGCAGAAGAGGGTAAGCTTCCGGACTCGTTCTATGAGACCACCATCACCCTGATTCCAAAACCAGACAAAGATGCCACAAAGGGGGAAAACTGCAGGCCAATATCACTGATGAACATAGATGCAAAAATCCTTAACAAAATTCTAGCAAACAGAATCCAACAACATATTAAGAAAATCATACACCATGACCAAGTGGGCTTTGTCCCAGGAATGCAAGGATTCTTTAATATCCGCAAATCAATCAACGTAATACACCACATTAACAAATTGAAAGATAAAAACCATATGATTATCTCAATAGATGCAGAGAAAGCCTTTGACAAAATTCAACACTCATTTATGATTAAAACTCTCCAGAAAGCAGGAATAGAGGGAACATACCTCAACATAATAAAAACTATATATGACAAACCCACAGCAAGCATCACCCTCAATGGTGAAAAATTGAAAGCATTTCCTCTGAAATCAGGAACAAGACAAGGATGCCCACTCTCACCACTACTATTCAACATAGTGTTGGAAGTTTTGGCCACAGCAATCAGAGCAGAAAAAGACATAAAAGGAATCCATATAGGAAAAGAAGAAGTGAAACTCTCGCTGTTTGCAGATGACATGATCCTCTACATAGAAAACCCTAAAGACTCTTCCAGAAAATTATTAGAGCTAATCAATGAATATAGTAAAGTTGCAGGATATAAAATTAACACACAGAAATTCCTTGCATTCCTATACACTAACAATGAAAAAACAGAAAGAGGAATTAGGGAAACAATGCCATTCACCATTGCAACAAAAAGAATGAAATGCTTAGGAGTATATCTACCTGGGGAAACAAAAGACCTATACATAGAAAACTATAAAACACTGATGAAAGAAATCAAAGAGGACACAAACAGATGGAGAAACATACCGTGCTCATGGATTGGAAGAATCAATATTATCGGGGTGGCTGTTCTACCCAGGGCGGTCTATGGATTCAGTGCAGTCCCTATCGAGTTACCAACGGTATTTTTCACAGAACTAGAACAAATAATTTCACAATTTGTATGGAAATACAAAAAACCTCGAATAGCCAAAGTAATCTTGAGAAAGAAGAATGGAACTGGAGGAATCAACCTGCCTGACTTCAGACTCTACTACAAAGCCACAGTCATCAAGACAGTATGGTACTGGCACAAAGACAGAAATATAGATCAATGGAATAGAATAGAAAGCCCAGAGATAAATCCACGAACATATGGACACCTCATCTTTGACAAAGGAGGCAAGGATATACAATGGAAAAAAGACAATCTCTTTAACAAGTGGTGCTGGGAAAACTGGTCAACCACTTGTAAAAGAATGAAACTAGAACACTTTCTAACACCATACACAAAAATAAACTCAAAATGGATTAAAGATCTAAATGTAAGACCAGAAACTATAAAACTCCTAGAGGAGAACATAGGCAAAACACTCTCCGACATAAATCACAGCAAGATCTTCTATGACCCACCTCCCAGAATATTGGAAATAAAAGCAAAAATAAACAAATGGGACCTAATGAAAATTAAAAGCTTCTGCACAACAAAGGAAACTGTAAGTAAGGTGAAAAGACAGCCCTCAGATTGGGAGAAAACAATAACAAATGAGGAAACAGACAAAGGATTAATCTCAAAAATATACAAGCAACTCCTGAAGCTCAATTCCAGAAAAATAAACGACCCAATCAAAAAATGGGCCAAAGAACTAGGCAGACATTTCTCCAAAGAAGACATACGGATGGCTGACAGACACATGAAAAGATGCTCAACATCACTCATCATCAGAGAAATGCAAATCAAAACCACAATGAGGTACCATTACACGCCAGTCAGGATGGCTGCTGTCCAAAAGTCTACAGGCAATAAATGCTGGAGAGGGTGTGGAGAAAAGGGAACCCTCTTACACTGTTGGTGGGAATGCAAACTGGTACAGCCACTATGGAAAACAGTGTGGAGATTTCTTAAAAAACTGGAAATAGAACTGCCATGTGACCCAGCAATACCACTTCTAGGCATACACACTGAGGAATCCAGATCTGAAAGAGACACGTGCACCCCAATGTTCATTGCAGCACTGTTTATAATAGCCAGGACATGGAGGCAACCCAGATGCCCATCAGCAGATGAATGGATGGGGAAGCTGTGGTACATATACACCATGGAATATTACTCAGCCGTTAAAAAGAATTCATTTGAATCAGTTCTAATGAGATGGATGAAACTGGAGCCCATTATACAGAGTGAAGTAAGCCAGAAAGATAAAGAACATTACAGTATACTAACACATATATACGGAATTTAGATAGATGGTGGCGATAACCCTATATGCAAAACAGAAAAAGAGACACAGAAGTACAGAACAGACTTTTGAACTCTGGGGGAGAACGTGAGGGTGGGATGTTTTGAAAGAACAGCATGTATATTATCTATGGTGAAACGGACCACCAGCCCAGGTGGGATACATGAGTCAGGTGCTCGGGCCTGGTGCACTGGGAGGACCCTGAGGAGTCGGGTGGGGAGGGAGGTGGGAGGGGGGATCGGGATGGGGAATACGTGTAACTATATGGCTGATTCATGTCAATGTATGACAAAACCCACTGAAATGTTGTAAAGTGATTGGCCTCCAACTAATAAAATAATATTTAAAAAAAAAAAAAAAAAAAGAGCAGAGAGTGCCCCTGAGGCACCACCAGAGGTGAGAAGGTTCTCCAGTTCATGAGTGGGAAGTGCATCCCCCCTCTTTTTCTATGCATTTCTCCTTTACTCACTGGAGTATATGCAGGATTTCCGTTAGGCCTTACCATCTTTCACTCACATCACATGTTCTCCCAGGTATCACTAGCCCTGCACTAGCTCTGGGGGATGCTGCATTCAAGGCTCTCCCACCTCAAGACCGACTAAAGATTTTTTGGGACTGGCCCTGTGTCCCTTGCCCATTGACCCCCTCTGCTCAGAAACCCCAGCCTAGGGGGTCCTGCTGAAGTGACTGCAGAGTCAGAGTTAATGGGGTCTCTCACATCAGTGTCAAGTTGACCCTGTGTCTAGAAACCTCCACCCCTCTGAAGGTCCCACCTCCCTATGTGGGGTCACTGACAAGAGCCTGAGGTCCCTTTGGGAGGGGCTGGGGTCATTCCCTTGTCTGTTTGCTCTGGTGCTGCAGTGTCCATCTCCCATCCCTGTCCCTCCCTTCCAGATCTGAGAATTGGCTTGGGGGCCGAACCTGGATGAGGGATCTTGACCTGTTTACTGGGGTGGCTGCCCTTGGCCTCCATGTCATTTTGGAGTGCACCTGAATCTGTTGCCCATCCATCGAGCCCCCACGAGGCCATGATGTACTGACCACCTGCCCCACCCTGTGGGTCCAGTCTTCTCGGTGGTGGCAGCCCTCGTCATGGCCCTTGTCTCCTGTCCACTCAGTGTGACCCTCCAAACACTGCTGCAGTGCCTTGGGAGTGGGGATGAAGAGTGGGGGCTGTCGTCCTTCTCCTCCATCATGAGACCCAGTGAGCCCGGCCTGTGTTGTGTGGTGACTTAGCTCTGCTTGGTGGCTGGGCAGTGGGTGACCAGCTCTCCCCATGGTTCCTGGGCTCTCCTGCTGGTAGTGCTGTGGGTCCTCCTGCAGCTCAGTGCAGCCAGCTCCCCTGCTTCCTGCGACAGAGGGCACCTGTGAGGGAGGACTCTGGTCCCGTTTGCTCTCTTGCGGGAGGGGGTGGGGGATCACCAGCTCTTTGTGGGATGGGGCGGGTGGGTTGCTGCTGCAGGCTCAGAAGTTCAGAGACATCTGGGTAGTCCGGGTCTTCAGGGGCCTGCCTGCGGTCTCCCTGGCCCTCATATCAGGGATGCACATTTTCCCAAGAGGATCTCTGATGCCAGCAGGTCTGGCCTGCCTTGGTGGAATGTTTGTGTCTTTGAGGTTCAGCAAATCCTGTCAAATCCTGGTCTGATGTTTGTCCACTGCCTGAAGCTTTGTCAGATACTGGGGAGACCCTGGCCCACCTGCCCCCGGTTCTCACTATATTTCACCCTAAGCTGCTCAACCCCATGTGGACAGCAGAGCAAAGAAGTCACTTGCCTCTATTCCCCCCTTGTCCCACACTCCTGGATCTTCTCACTTGCCAAGGAATTCCTCTCCCCTTGCCAGCCCAGTGAAAGTTCCAGCAGCTGGGCTGTGGCCTTGAGCACAGGGCTGAGTGCACACCGACTACCCACAGGATAGAATCTCATAATCACTGGGGCAGGGGTTGCCAACCACATACAAAGGCCCCATCCCTCGACCTCTCCTCGGACCACTCCAGGGCAAGCCTTCTTGGGATGGGTCCTTCGTGAGGCTATTCCTGGGGGTGGGGGGTGTTGGTGCAGCAGGCGGGCTGGGGACTCACCACCCAGGGGACGAGGAGCAGGCAGGGTTGGGGAGGGCATCACTTCACCTGCAATGCTGACCTGACAGTTCCTGCCAGCTCATCTGGAGGTGCAGAGCACAGATAGGCATTGGAGGTATCCACAGTGGGCCCCAGTGGTTCGGCCCTCACAGTGCCTGAGGCCGCATGATTGCTATTGACCAAGCAGGAGAACTGACACCTGGAATTGGTACCTGAGCGGTGGGTGTGTGTTCACACATGATGCCAAGTGCGATTGGCTGGGTGGCACCACGCTCTGCCCTGCTCGCAGCCTGGTGTGAGGGGCTCTTGTCATCTTTCACATCAGACAACAGCTGGGTTGGGCAGGAGAACTGCTTCCAGTGTGCTGGCCACCTGGCCATCAGCTAGACCCAGTGTAAGCACAGCCTGATGTGAGAGGGCAAGTCTGGGTGCCAGACCTCAGGAGGCAATACACATTCAATTCCATGGACACCCATCCTGCAAGAGTGTCCCCCACTGTTCAAGGCGACAGGTGTTCACTCAACCATGTCTCACTCAGGGCTGGGGGTAGGAAGGATAGACCGCATCTTCCAGGCAGATGTATAAAGTGCAGAGTTTGAAACGAGGCAGAGGTTGGGGAGCATGAAATGTGGGGAACCAAACACTGACTTACATCAAGGGACCGTGGAGGGCTTTTTAGATGGGAGTGTCGTCTGGGCTGGGTCTCATAGTGAAGAGGGTCTCCTTGGCTCAGAAATGGAGAAAGGGCCACCAGAAGGGTCAGACCCATGAAGGGAACTGAGCCTAGTTGTGTAGCTGGAGCAAGGTCACCGGAAAGGGCCTGGGATACTAGCCTGGGTCCAACTCAGGGCGACTCTAAGGCATCTGGCCATACCCCTGCGTACAGTTGATTAATGCCCTTACTTGCTATTTGGAAGGCAAGACATTGCATCTCTGCCTGAGAAGAATTCACTAATTCAATCATTTGGTTAGACAGTGATTTGACAAAACTTTGTGTGCCTCATGTACACAGGGTCAGGCAGCAGATAGACAAGAGTGGTGCACAGGTGACTCAGGCCACCAGCATGGCTCTTTCCAGGATGAGCGGCTCTGGCAACTGGTGCCTGTTCTCGCTGAACTGGGCATGGGCACCTTCTTCCACAGGCTGACTTCTCCTGGCTTGTGATGAGGTTTCCAATTCTTGTTCTTGAATCCAGAAAGAAGTTTAAGATATGATATTAGGTCTTTAAGTTCTGAGAGTTATTTCTCGGAAGATGGTTAGATACCATCACCAACTCGGTGGACATGAATTTGAGCAAACTGGGAGATGGTGAAGGACAGGGAAGCCTGGCATGCTGCATTCCAAGGGGTCACAAAGAATAGGACATGACCTGGCTACCAAAGACACACAGAGGTGAGGGCATTGGTCCCAGATTCTCCTGGCCCCCAGCAGGAAGTTGATTTGTCCCCTGTGGCACCCAGTGTCCCCCAGGCTGAGCAGAGTGGCTGCTGCTGGTGCATTGTGCAGAGAAAGAAGAAATGGTGCAGGATTGCCCAGACCAACCCCCCAGTGGCCTGAGCTGTGGAGGCTTCAAGTGCCAGGAGGATTTTAGCAGTGTGGGCCCCTCACTTACTGCCTTTGAAGGACTAGTGCAGGCAGTGAAGACAAGATGATGTGGGAGGGTGACCTTGACCTGTTGTATGGCCCACCTGGTGTTCCCAAATGACACTTGGAAGCAGCTTTAGGAAAGGGGCCAGCTTTGTGCCTGAAATGAAACTAGAGTTTGACAGTAATGTGCTGCTTGCTCGTGCCATCTGCTGGCCAGCTCTTCCAACTTCACCTTTTTTTTTTTTTATTTGAAGTATAGTTAGGACTTCCCTCATAACTCCGTTGGTAAAGAATCCACCTGCAATGCAAGAGACCCCAGTTTGATTGCTGGGTTGGAAAGATTCCCTGGAGAAGGGAAAGGCTACCCACTCCAGCATTCTGGCCTGGAGAATTCCACAAACTGTATACTGTAGAGTTCATGGCGTCACAAAGAGTCAGAGACCACTGAGTGACTCTCCCTCACTTTCACATGGTTGATTAACAATGCTGTGTCCATCGTTTCTGGTGTACGTCAAGGTCATTCACTATATAAATACTTCCAGATTCTTTTCCATTATAGGTTATTGTAGATAGTGAGTATAGTTCCCTGTTCTATACAGTAGGACCTTAATTATGTATTTTATACACTGTTCTTCAGTCACTCAGCCGTGTCCGACTTTGTGACCCCACGGACTGTAGCACACCAGGCTTCCCTGTATTTGACCCTCTCCCAGAGTTTGCTCAAACTCACGTCCATTGAGTCGATGATGCCATCCAATCATCTCACCCTCTAGCACTCTCTCCTCCTTCTGTCTTCAGTCTTTCCCAGCATCAGGGTCTTTTCCAGTAAGTTGGCTCTTCACATCAAGTAGCCAAAATATTGGAGCTTCAGCTTTAGCATCAGTCCTTCCAATGGATATTCAATGTTGATTTCTTTAGAATTGACTGACTTGGTCTCCTTGCTGTCCAAGGGACTCTCAACTTTCTTCCGCAGCACCACTGTACTACTACTTTATACATAGTTGTGTAATCCCAAACTCCTAACTTATCCCTTCCCCTGTTTTTCCCCTTTGGTAACCAGAAGTTTATTCTCTGAGTCTGTTTCTGCTTTGCAAATAATTTCATTTGTATCATCTTTTTAGATTCCACATATAATTAATATCATAGGATATTTGTCTTTCTCTTTCTGACATGCTCCACTTAGTATGATAATCTCTAGGTCCATCCATGTTTCTGCAAGTGGTATTACTCCATTATTTTTCATGACTGAGTAGTTTTCCTGTGCATGTATGTGTGTGTGTGTGTGTGTGTACCACATCTTCCTTATTCATTTATCTGTTGATGGACATTTACATCGCTTCCATCTTGGCTACTATAAATAGTGATGCAATGAACACTGGGATGCCTGTATCTTTTCAAACTAGGGTTGTTGTATTTTCCTGGTATATATCCAGGAGTGGGATTGCTAGATCATATGGTAGTTCTGTTTGCAATTGTTTAAGGAACCTCCATACTGTTCTTCATGTTGAATGTACCAATTTACTACTGTTCAACCAACAGTGTACAAGGGATTCCTTTTCTCTACAGCCTCCCCAGCATTTATTCATCATAGGTTTTTTTCAATGATGGCCATTCTGTCCAGTGTAAGGTGATTCTTCTTTGGAGTTTTGATTTGCATGTGTCTGATAATTAAGAATATTGAGACACTTTTCATGTGCTTTTTGGACATCTGTGTCTTCTTTGGGGAAATGTCTATTCTGTGCTCTGACAATTTTTTGATTGCCTTTTTTTTTTTTTTTTGCAGCTTCAGTTATAATTAAATATGGTTAACAATAAGAGCTTCCATGGCAGAAAGCTCCATGCAGTGCTTGGAGGGTGTGAATATAACAATGAGGCACTTAACCTAATATGTAATACATTGTAAAGTACTTAATTTCCTATTCCTCTTGACCATTTCTGCCTTCTTAATCCTTCTATCTTTCCCAAGGCATGGAGATGTCAGATGCATAGCAATGAATATTAAAATGGATTCTTAACTCTCATTCCCACAAAGATATAGCAACTGAATTTGCATGTTCCATGCATTGAGCTCAGAGCAGGAGCCCAGACATAGGCACAGAAGCCCATTATTTGTATCCCACGGGTCCACGAGGGTGGATGGCTCCTTTTCTGAGTGGATGTGTGTCCATGTAGCTCATAGGCTGGGCCAGTGCATAGGGCACACAGAGGGGCTGCCTATTTGTGCTCATGATGTGAATGACAAAATCCAGAGTCTGGGCTTTTGGATCCAGGGACCTGGGTTTGGACATCAGCTCTTCTCTTGCTGTGTAGCCTTGGCACTTACTATCTCTGGGTGTCTCTCTCCTCTGTTGAAAACCAGGTACCCAAAATGCTGCTCATGTCACAGGGGCTTTTGCAGGGCATAGCCGTGGACGTCATGTTGTCTCCCACTGGGGCTCAGGGTCTGTCTTTGCTTCTACTTCTGCAGTTGGGAGGTTATTCCAGCAACACTGCCTATGAAGATTTTTCTTGATTCCCAGACTTTGTAAATTTCAGAATTCTCTAACAATGTTTAAAGGACTATAATATGATCTTGTTGAAATTCCCTTATGCTATTTGGAAGTTGTCAGTTGTGCATGTAGAAAATTAGGTGATTGGTCCTGAACAGTGATTCTCCAACCTTTGTGTCCATGGGCTATCTAACTGGGGTTGGAGTGGGGTTCAGCCTCCCAAACAGATCACAGGCAGGCTGCTCAGCTGAAGCGAGGCCTGTTCCCTCTCCCTCTTTTTCCTAATGTCTTCCTGACCCACTCTTCCTGACCCAACGTTGCCACAGAACACAGTTTGAAAACTAGATCTCAGATTTCAGTGTGCATTCAGATCCCTCGGTGATCTTGTCAAATGTGATTTCTGATTCAGATGTTCTCCGGTGGGCCTCAGATTCTGTACTTCTGACCAGATCCCAGTTGATGCCTAAGTGTCTGGTCCGTGGATAGCATTTTGAAAAGCAAGGGTCTGATCATAGACTGCCTTTGACGTTTCACATTCTTTGATTTGGAGTTCTTACTGTTACTTTGATTGTGTCATAAAATAAAAATCTGTTTTGAATGAATGTTTCTATTAAGGGCAAAATACTCAACTATATAGATCTGGAAACTGACCTGGGATATGAAGAAGAGAAAGTATTTGTTTCTCAACTGCGACTGTCTGAAACATCTGTCAAATATTTTCTGAAGAACACAATTTGGGTTAAGAAGCTGTTTCACTTTGTCAGGAAGAGTTCCACTTTGGTTTGCTTGTAGTTTGGATCATATGGAAAGCGTTAGTTGATGAGTTGTGTCTGACTCTTTGCAACCCCATGGACTGTAATCCACCAGGTTTCTCTGTCCATGGAATTTGCCAGGCCAGAACATTGGCGTGGATAGCCATTCCATTCTCAAGGGGATCTTTCCAACCGAGGGATCGAAACTGGGTCGTCTGCATTGCAGGCAGATTCTTTACCATCTGAGCCACAAGGTAAGCTAATGAACACTTTTCTAAGGGAACATCTTACGGAAACAAGCAACCTGCTTTCATACCCTGGCTGAGGCCTGTCTCCACACTCTAGGTCTAAGTGAAGGTTCAGAATTGTGGACAGCTGTTAGTGTGTCTGGCATCCATGTGCTTGACGGGCTACAGCCCATGGGGTGGGAAAGAGCTGGACATGACAAAGTGGCTAAGAAAAAATATAGCCATAGAAGGTTTATAGGTTACATTAAAAAAAAAATAAACTGTTCACAGTTGGAAAGGTTACACTCACTTAGCAAAATTGTCTACATATGAGAAGGGATTTCTTTTTAATTTTATTTTTTGTGATGTGGGTAACATAGACCATTGTATTCATTTCAAGCTTACAACATATTAACTTCGGTATTTGGGTATATTGTAAAATGATAACCACAGTAAGTCTAGTTAACCTCCATCACCACACCTGTTATAAATTGTTTTCTTCTGAAGGCTTTGAAGATCTATTCTCTTAATAACTTTTCAATACATAATATATTATCGTTAACTCTAGTCAACATTGCATCCCCATGATTTATTAATTTCACAACTGCAGGTTCATACATTTGACCATCTTCAGCCTTAAACTAAGCGGGATTTCCTGTTCATCATGACCCAGTACCATCCGGCACCATTAATTCAGGGAGATGACATCAATCCTCAGCTTGACTAGATTGGTTTTTCATCCTGCTCAAGGTGTTCTTGATGGCGGAGGGTTGTCCACTGAGAAGTGCCAGTGTCTACACAGGGCTGTGACAGTCACTCCCTCTCCACAGGGCGACGTCCCGACCCGGGAGTGCATCCACATGTACTACCAGAACCACATCATGAACCTTCCCAGGGACTCAGGACTGGACACCATCTATGACTGTGCTGGCACCACTGCAGGCACACAGACTGCCCCCAGGACGGACAGCTTGGATTCCCATGACAGCATCTCCAGGTATGTCACGTACTCCATGGTGGTGCTGCTTTCCACAGGAATGACAGAGGTGCAAGATGATGGGAGAGGTGCAAGCTAATCAGAACCTTGGGGGTGCCAGCTGCTCTGGGATTGTCTACCTGGGCATGGCCCAGCAGAGCATTACTGCCCCTGCTCCAGGCAGAGAGAAGCAGCAATCAGTAATAAATTATTAGAAAGACCCAGATGGCCCATGGGAGCAGGACGTGTATTTCCAAGCTGGAGTCAAGTCACACGAGCCTCCTGACATAAAATGAGTAATTGTATCAAGAACTGCATCTTCAATGGCTTTAAAATGTTGTTCCACAAAGTATCTTCTGCTCTAGAATATTCTGCCACCTGTTGCTGTTCTCCATCTTCTCCTTTCAGAAATTTTATTTTATGATTCGGAATGGTAAAAATTTGAGAAATGGTTCTATGGGCTCCACCTTCCGAGTTGTGTGGTCACACCCCAGCTACAAACAGGCACCAGCACTGACCCTTTCCTAGGGCTACACTGACAGTGTGGTTGGGTTTCCTCATTTCTTCCTTAACAGACCCCTTGCAATGTACTGTTATCATCCCCATTTGACGGGGACATGAACTTCTCATGAAATTTCATGAGGCTGTAGACTGGTTCCCACAGTGGAAAACTCCACATAATTACACATTTTTACCCAAAGAAATTCAGGCATTTCTCAGGCTTCCTGAGTAATATGCATGAGCCTGGCTTAAGAATAGTGGCTCCGGAACCAGCCTCTGAACCAAATGAATCAAACAGAAAATTAGAAAGTGAGCTGAAAATCAGTCGTTCATAAAATAAATATACACAGTTCCTGTATATGTAACTTTCAGCTGTGTAACAACTAATAGTATGGTCAGCGAAGAAAGTAATTGTATATTGTAAACCACAACCTTAGCAGGGAGAATAAGAAAAAGAAAACAAAGACTGGTTAAAATAAAAATCAAGTAACTGCCTTTAAATCTGATCCAAGATGACAAATCTGCACCCATCATCAAAAACTGTGAGTTGGGAGATATTAAAATTCATTGATTGTCTCTTAACAAAGACTGAGTGTCAACATATTCCAACATTTTAAAATGGTCAATCCTTCCATAAATTTACTACTAGAGAACCAATACCTTTAAAATTATTTTTAAGGTCCTTTTACTCATTATTTGTAACATAAAGAAAAGGGAGACACACTATAGGTCATTTGTGCCCTTAGTAAGTGAGTGAACTTATTTGCGCTCTTCTTAAAGGCCAAGGAGAACTTCCATTTTGTTTGTTTGTTTGTTTAGGAAATTTTCATATTTTCCAAACAATTGTGCGTCTGCAATAGAGTCCATAGGAATCCACACTGATTTCTGAGGAGACAGCAGTCTTCTCTGGGAGGGAACCCAGTGTGGACATTTGCTGTCAAAACTCCCATGCCCTAGGGCAGGTAGCATCACCCCCAGCAGGGAGGCAGGGGCCCACATGCTCTATGTGGCCTGGACCCTCAAGGACACAGCCTGCAAGGAGTTGCCCCACCTGCCCCATCACACCCACTTTTCCGTCAGCAGACAGTAGAGGGGATTAGGGTAGGAACCTAACAAATGTGCTTATGTTCCCTTTGAATTCTTGGAACAGTCATGATTTCTTTCAAATTCAGATGTAAAAAATGGCTGTTTTATGAAATCAGACATCCTCTACCTTACCAGAAAATAAATTAAAGTTCCTTCATGAAACATTGGTGACATTCCAAGGAACATTCCTAGATACATTCAGAGTGGTTATTATTTGAGCCTCCATGTCAAGAGCTTCAGGGGGTGTTCCTCTCTGGGGTTAAACTCTGCATGTGAGCTGTGATTATGCCTCCATCTGAGGTGTTAGGTGCTACTGGGTAGCAGCTCAGCCCTGAATCTACCTCGATTTCCTCCCAGACTGTTGAGTGACAGGCGCTGAGGATTCAGTCCGTAGGATCTTGCTCTGCTGACACCCGCTTAGACCTAGAATGTGATCACAGAGAAAACCTCTCATTAGGCCCAATGAACAGTTAACAGACAAAATGACCCTGCCACTTTTGGACTTCCTATGTTGCTGCCTTTGTACCATTTCTTTTCTTTTCCTTTTGATGTTGGTTTATATCCAGTTGCATATGAAACCAGACTCTCTTCTTCAAGCCATCCAGTTTCGTTCAACTGAAAATCACTCAGAAGATGGGGTGGGAAATTCAGTTTGTTGCAGTCAATCCAGAGCTTCCTTCTTTTCTTTTGGAAACTGTTTTCTTAAAATGAGGTTTTATATAAATGTTACTTGAGCAGGTATTTCTGCATAAGATCTGAACTCAGGATTGGAGAAAGGGGGCTCTGAATAAAATATATTTCCTGTCATTAAAAAAAATCCCTCAGCTATACAATTGTAAAGATGAATTCTGCTCAGTGAGAGGTCAGGATTTGTCATTATTCTAGTTCCCTGTCCCACCCAGAGAGCGACACTTCATTCTTTATCAACAGTTCTGTTCTCAGCCCAGTGCTATCCTGTCTTCTTCCCCTCTCTGTCCTGGAGCCCTGTTTCCATGGCCACTGTCCGTGGTGCTGGAGTGGTGGGTGGTCTGCTTCATGGCACCATCTGGGTTTGACGTGTGTGACTAGTGTTCTGGTGCTCTTTTGACACTGTGCCTCTGTAACTGTTTGTGCTGCTAGCTGCTACACGGGAGCAACCATGTCTCAAGACAGTCCACACTTGATGATTTAGATGGACCAGAAACTGTGCCTAAAATGAGTGAGCACACTTGGCCTGGTCTCCATAAAATGCTCAGCATGGATGTGTCCTGATGAGGTGCTTAGCCTCCAGGTGCTCACCCTTGCATGCTTTGTCCATGACTGTGTGAAACCCTTCCTCTGTCATTGCACAGATGAGTTATTGTGACCTGTGTGTTTTCGTTCACTTTTGTCTTAAGAAGGTGCATGACTCATGATAGAATAACAAGCATCTTTCCAGGGACACAACTGGTCGTTCCCAGGACAGCATTCTATTCAAGTAACTGCTCTTTGCTTTTTCTCTGTTAGGAGTTTCTTAAAAATCCTACTATAAACATAGTCCTCCATTTTGGTAATATGTCACACTTCTTATTTGCAAAGGAGCAAGCATGTTTCCTCCTTGGTTGAGGGTGACAGTAGGCAGTCCTCATGGTGAGAAATGAGTCAGGAAGTGCAAGAAACTTTCTCATAATTTTGTCCAGAACTCCACACTGCTGCTGCTGCTGCTAAGTCGCTTCAGTCTACACAGTAGGAGATAATCCCCAATCCTGTCTGTAGTCACATTTGGTCAATACAGAATGAAACTCTCCACACGCTACATGCCCAACTGAGATGAAAGTTAGAATATATTCAACCACTGTTTTTAAAATAATATTATTATGCAGTAGAGTATATTACCTTGAGAGACATTAACTTGTTTTGTTTGGGAAAGGTTACTTTGGGCTGTGCTTTCTCATTTAATCCCATGATAAAATCTATGATCATGCATAGAAATGAAATCACTTGCTTAAAATCCAAAATCTCTTCTTTGAAAAGTCAACAGGAACACAGAAACACAAGCTATATTGTGCTTATTATGACAGCGAACAACCACCCAAATAACCCAATCCGAAACTAAGGGCCGTGTTGGCAACTCAGCCAGAGATTTTTCAGCATTACTTTACAAGTATTTGAGGAAAGTGCAATCGTGCAGTAGTGTGAGCATTCTTTGGCATTGCCGTACTTTGTTATTGGAATGAAAACTGAGCTTTGCCAGTCCTGTGGCCACTGCAGAGGTTTCCAAATTTGCTGGCATATTGAGTGCAGCACTTTCTCAGCATCATCTTTGAGGATTTGAAATAGCTCCACTGGAATTCCATCACCTCCACTAGCATTGTGAGTAGTGATGCTTCCTAAGGCCCACTTGACTTCACATTCCAGGATGTCTGGCTCTAGGTGAGTGAACACACAATCGTGATTATCTGGGTCATGAAGATCTTCTTTGTATAGTTCTTCTGTGTATCTTGCCATGTCTTTTTAATATCTTCTGCTTCTGTTAGGTCCACAAGTCCTTGATTAATGGCCAATTACAAAAGAAGATATTTTAAAGTTCATTAACACCTTGTTAATGTATCCCCAGTCCCAGGAAAGAGAGGATAGTTCCATGAATTTCTTGGGCATCACTTCCAAGGAGTGTGACCAAAGTTCTGCAGGATTCCTAGAAGATATGGTGTGGAAAACACCTCCATTGCCCCTGTGGTCAGCAGCAATGTGACAAGAGCCAGAACCCCTTTCCTTCCTGCCCCATAAACACATCTTTTTGGGGTTTATCCAATATGCAAAAGGACACCTCACAGCAGTGGTCCCTTTCAGACATTCCCTTCAGCCCTAAGTCACAATGCAATACTGAGGGATACCACCATGCAGCCCATCACAAGAGCCCTTCCTGTGAGAGCCCTTCCTCTCACAGAAGGAATCCAGCTTCCCAAAGACCCAAAGAGCCCTGGTTCATGCACCAACCCCAGGGTGCTCCTCCTGGAGCTTGTCCTGTGTTGCTTGCTCTGTGGGAATAGGGGAGGTCTCTGCAGATTCCTTGAGTGACTCTTGCCCCTAGACCATCACTCTAGGTGTGGGGGTGCCCTGCTTCTCCTTGTGTCTTCACTGCTAACACAGCCTTTCAGGGAGAAGAGGCTGTGCAAAGGTCTTCAGAATAAATGAGCCAGTGGGCAAGGGCTCAGATTAATTGTCGGCTACTTCCGTAAATAAGCCAGACAAACTCAAATTAACAGATAACTTAGCTTTTGAGAGTGATATCCCAAAAGGACAAGAACATGAATTCACTATGATCACCATGATTATAATCTAAATCTTCCCCCATCAGTATTGCTGCTAAGTAAGCTCACGTTTCCAAAACAGTTCTAATTCACATTCCAATGTATCCCCTTCTGGGTCACAAAACAAAATGGAAGACTTCCCTATCTCCTTTACAAAAGAGCAAAACTTTTGTACTTGAACTCGGTAACTACAAACACATTTTGATCCTCATCATTCACAAACTAAGACATTACATGTTATGTAGCCTTCTATTAAACTATCAGAGTTTGAAATGTTTCTAAAGAAAGCAAGGAAGCTGTGGTACATATACACCATGGAATATTACTCAGCTGTTAAAAAGAATTCATTTGAATCAGTTCTAAGGAGATGGATGAAACTGGAGCCCATTATACAGAGTGAAGTAAGCCAGAAAGATAAAGAACATTACAGTATACTAACACATATATATGGAATTTAGATAGATGGTAGCGATAACCCTATATGCAAAACAGAAAAAGAGACACAGAAGTACAGAACAGACTTTTGAACTCTGGGGGAGAACGTGAGGGTGGGATGTTTTGAAAGAACAGCATTTATATTATCTATGTTGAAACAGACCACCAGCCCAGGTGGGATGCATGAGTCAAGTGCTCGGGCCTGGTGCACTGGGAGGACCCTGAGGAGTCGGGTGGAGAGGGAGGTGGGAGGGGTGATCGGGATGGGGAATACGTGTAACTCTATGGCTGATTCATGTTAATGTATGACAAAACCCACTGAAAAAAAAAATTTAAAAAAAAAAAAAAGAAAGCAGAGATGAATCTCCATGTCATCGTAGAAAAGAAGAACCCAAAGATGCTACACACCAGTTCCCCAAAGTTGCCCAGTCCCTCACTCCTGAGAAGGCTGACCACTCCCTCTTCAGTGACAGAGGGAAGGATCACCTGACTCCTCCTCTGGCTCAGGCACCCTCTTCCTCCTCCCTTGCAGCCTCTGCAGACAGGGGTGGGAAGGCCCTCAAAGCCCTTTGTTTGACCCTGAGCACACATGCCATGACTTGCCACTTGCTGGTCTCCAGATAGGCCCGGAGACCCCACAGGAACTCACAGCGGGCAGAGTGGCTGCTCTCCCCAGGGGCAGAGGAGGCCAAGGGGGATGCAGCCTCCCCGACCTCAGCTCCCAAGAGCTGAACCTCCACCGTGCCCTGGGCTTCGCCTGGGTCCTGAAGGTCTTCCTCGTGCCTGCTTGGCTTGCTCAGCTCACTCATCTCGACCATGAGTGCGTTGCCTGTGATGAAACCACAGAGAGGGGTGAGGCAGGGGACAGATGGGGACCACAGGTCTCGGCTGAAAATCACACCCGGGATGGTCTGACACAGGCCACTTAAAAATCTCCTCTTGAGGGATCCCCTCAGTCCTCCCCCAGGGTCCTCAGTCCTCCCTCAGGGTCCTCAACTAAACTCCTTCAGAACCTCAGAATCTCCTCTCCAATCTCCGAGGCCCTGCGCCTTATATCACGTCTCCAGTGTCGCTAGACCCTGTGCCCATGCAGCCAGCAGAGTCGCCCCGGGCGGAAAGCGGGTTCTAGGACCTGTGGGGTTGCCTGTGTCCTCCCTCAAGGTCCTCATCTCGAGCCCTGGCAGGTCTAGGGATGCCCCTTGTGTTGACCAGAGACAGGGTCCTCACTCTAGGCCATCACTGACCTGACACTCTCAGGGGGAGTCTGCAGACATGACATCAGGGCTCCAAGCCCAGGGCTTCCCAAAGGTGAGATGTTGCCCTGACATTCCTCAACCCTCCTCCTGCTCTTCATTTTGACTCTCAGCAGGTCTGGGTACCACACTCTTACCCCGACATTGCTCCCCTTAGAACCAGACCCTCCCCAGCCGGAATCCCTGAGAGGCAAGCAGGAGTAGGGTGCTCATTACCACAACCCTGCTGGGGTCTCCCAGGGCTGAGAGCATTGATGACCTTGATGTCCTGGGGTCCCAGAGCCCCCCTCAGGGTTCCACCTTGACTCTTGACACAGCTGGACTCCTTCACTCTGCTGACCTTAACACGGGCACCTGACCCAGGCCCTCACTTCTCCCTTCCCATCAGGATCAGTGACGTCACATCTGGATATCAGGATGCATGGTCCCCCAGGGCTGTCGGGAGGGTGGCACATGCATCCCCTGGGGAGCCTCAGTCTCCTCTGGTCCTCACCTCGAATCTGGGTAGGACGTGTGCACCTTCCCTCTGCCCACCTGTGACTGTGCCCCAAGCCTCTGAATCCCTGAGTTCACTGAGGAAGTAAGGGGGCTTGGGGGTCTCAGCCTGACAGCCCAGACGGGGCCCCCAGGAGGCCCAGGAGTGGTGGAGTTGTGTTCTATGGGGCCCTCTGTTCCGGGGCGCCTGGACCCCCTCATCCTCTCTCAGGATGGTGCCTCCTTAACACTTGAGAGAAGACTGCAGTCCCAGCACAGATGCTGGATGGGAGGCTGCTGCACCCATGACAGTCAGGGACCATTCACCTTCCCATGGGGGCCCCTCAGGAATCACCATAATTGTAAAGTTTTGTATTAAAGATGTTGTTTTAGCCAAAGAGGGTGAGGAATGGCACATGAGTTAGCAAGAATTCAGCAGCCTGGAGATGGCCTTGGCCGCGCATAGTGACTTCACACTCCTCCTCTCCGGGGTATCCCCAGGGTTGTCTCCTAGTGGCTCTCTTTCACTGGTCTACATGGATGTCCCCTCACCATGGACCATTCTTGTGCAGAGTGGCCAGAGGGGCTCTTGGAAGCCACGAACTCCTTTGTTTTGGGTTCTAAGTCATCACTGCTTGGGTGACCTTAGACTCTTCTACCAGGAAGGAGAGGCATTCGGGAGGAGGGTGGGTGGCTGAGCTGCTGTGCCCCTGGGGCCTCTGAGGGCCAAGGATTCAGCCTCACTGCCGTCCAGTCCAGCCCCCATGATGGCCTGGCTGACCCCAACCCCCCAAAACTTCCCAGAGCACTGCTCGAAGATCAGAGGTGCTGCCTGAGTTAGACATGGGCATCCCCATGTTTGCTCAGGGCGGGGGCATGCAGAGCTCATCGTCTGGACGGTTTGCATGGGGCCTCAGGAATCCCCTGGCTGGGACCTCAGACCCTGGAGATGGGGACCTTCCCTCCCTTTCCAGAGGCTCAGCGGATGGCTGAGCACCTTGCTGCCCATTCAAAGGCCTTGTTTGTGGGGCTGGGCATGGACAAAACCCAGGCCATGGTGTCTCATCAGTCTCCCCTGCCAGTTTGTAGCTCGACTCATCCCAGGGCCCTTCGTCATGACAGTTCCCACAGAGTCCCAGTCGGTTCCTCCTGCAGAGAGCTGGCATTCCAGACCACCGCCAAGTTGGCTCTTCACAGGTTAAGCGTTGTCTCTGTCATCCAGTAATCAGACACTTCCAGCCTCCCCACCTCATCCCTGTTTGGCCATGGCACCGCCCTTTGTGAAACGACAGAGCAGGGGAGCCCAGGGGACGAAAGAGCCACTGAGGACCCAAGATGAGCACTTGGCCGAGGGAGGCTCAGGCAGAGCTGGTGGGAAGTGAGTTGGCCGTGGATTACCGGCTCCCCGGGGTCTGCCCTATTGGGCCCCCAAGGTCACCCTAACCTAGCTGGAGCACCTGTGAGGCAGGACCCCTCTCTGAGACACCCTGTCTGGTTGAATTGCGTTTCCACTCTCCTCGACAGTGTTGCCTGGGCGGCTTCGGGGACAGAACAAAACCCATGCCTTTAGAGCCACCTGGCCTCTCCTCGGATGACCAGGGCATGCCTGGGGCTCGAGATAGCTTGACTGTCCAGGGCCAGCCCATAAGGGCCATGCTCCCTCCCTCCAGTCTTTTGTGACCTTACGCTGCTCCCTCTGCCCGGCCTAGAAAGACCCATGCTTAGCCACTTCACTCCACAGACATCAGTTGAAAGCTACCAAGGACTGAGTGGGGGGAGTGATGTACCCCATGGGTCTCTTTGGATGTCAGGCAGCCTTGGCTTTGTAAATAAAAGATACCTTTGGTGACAAGCAGGTGACTTGAGATTGCAATCAGCACATCTCCACTTTATAGACTGACAGGTAAGCAGGTGCCACACATGCTGAGATTCCTGGAAATGTGGTTTTTAAAAGCAGCATGTGAATGTAATTCCAGGTCAGGAGGCATACGGAAGTCAAGACAAAAAAATCAAATGAAACCTTCTGAAAAGGTAAGGTGTTCACCAGGCAGCGAACCTTCATATGGAGCTGTGATTTGACTTGGAAGTGAGTAGCTTGGTCAGGCGTCATGGCAGCTCAGTGCTGGGGCTGACAGAGGTCTGGCCTGCACCGCCCTGTGCCCTTTCTCAGGGGCCTCCTCTGCCTGCACCAGACTGCCAACAAGGAGACCCAGCCTTTCGGTTCTGGTGGACTGGTGTGCGCGCTCTCCCCTCTCCTGACCTTGGAGCCCTTGTCTCTGCAGCACGACCCTGGAGGACTCTTTGCTATGCTCCTCAGGACAAACACTTTTTTAAGAGAAAGCGTGTTATAAAATGGACACCCCAGCAAGCAAAGGGTGCTGAGGTGTGACACCCTTGGAGTGTTTAGCTGAAAAGGGGAAAGAAAAGAGAAACAAGAAAATGTCACCAGATGCAGGCCGTGCAATGAAGCCAAAGCTCGGGCCTGCTGTCCAGACACCAGCGAGTCCCCAAACTGAACACCTGCAGGCCTTGGGCAGGGACCACAAGCTCCAGCCCTGTGCATTGCAGGACAGGAAGGGCTCTTTGGGGGCCCCCGACAAGGGCAGGCTTAATTTCTCCTCATATGTCAAGTGAGGAGCCTGCTGGACATTGTTCCTTTTTCCATGGAGCCACTCCACCAGGCTCTTGTCAAGCCATTGATTGGTCTTTTCAATGAGTGGGTGCAGAGTATCTGAGGGGCTTCCCTGAGTGTGTACAAGGTACTCACATTGTGCTTGAGGTGGACAGCCATATGTCCTACCTTCCGAGCAAGCAGGTGCCTGAGGGGACTCAGATGCTCAGGCAGGCCCACGATGGAGGCGCTGAAGACCTGTGCTGGGTGGGAAATCCCTTGTGTTTTCAGGCTCCTTATTCCATGGAGTGTTCTGACCCCAGGACCGCCTCTATCTGTCTGAATAGGTTGCATATTTGGGGTCCTCTAGGGGTGAACGTGAATGCTGTGGGGATTATGGGAAACAATGGCTGGTGTTTATGGGAAAGAGCGACTGCCTGAACAGCAATAGAAGGGGTTCTGGGCCTGAGCCATGATGGGCATCCAGATGGCGCACAGAGGTGCCAGCATGGCCACTGGGAGCTGCCCAGGAAGCAGGCTGAAAATCTGGGTGGGCACAGTGGTCAGGCCCACCACCACCACAGGAGAAGGCATGTGTTCAGGAGGCCAGGTGAAGCAGAGCTACGGGCCCATGTAAAATCGGGAGAGGCCACATCAAAATCTGAATTTACAGCTCAATTAAAAAAAAAAAAGTTTCAGGGGGAACACTGACAATACTTGGCCCCAGTGCTGGGCAGGTGTTTCTCCTGGAGCTGGGCAGTTTTATTCATTTTATCAGCCAGCGAGCTCCCAACAGCATCTGTATTTGTGTGTTCCTTTTGTCTTTCCCTGCTCCACAACCTTCTGTTCTGGCCATGGAATGACCCTATTGGGACTTCTCACATAGGACTGAGCTAACCAAACACAGTCTCAGGTCCTTTGGACTTACGCAAAAGTGAAACAGAATTACTCAATACTGGTTTCATACACTCACTTTTGTATAATAGTGACAGGAAGGCCATGCCTGGAATTCAGACTGTGCAGGCACTTGTATCTTGTGTACTGACATTTAACACATACACTATCAGGGAATGGTCAGAATGTTTATGCTGTTAGAAGAGTCAAAGGTCTCTGTATCTTGAATGTGCCACAGGATATGTTAGGAAAGGCCTGGGTTTTATACTTCTGGAAGTCATCAGAATATTGTATTCCTTCAAACCAAAATAGCATTCCTATTGTGTCTGGTTGGTCAATTCATCCTAAATGCCACTTCTGTTCTCCCAGCACTTGGAGGACATGGGCTCAGCTTGTCATTCTATGAGGAACTCTTTCTTGTCACCATTTTGTTCTTTCACAGCAGTGATCAGATTTTCATGAAAAAAAAAAAAAAAGGGAATGTTTTAAACCTACCCATGTGCTCAAACAGTTCTGTCTCTCTTGGCTGTGTGTCAGGCACCTCTCCACAGATGTTTGCAGAGATGTCCTTGTGTCACTGCTCCCGTTTGTGTTTATGGTCGTGTTGACCTGTTACATGTACTGGGGGCCAAATAGAGTTGATCCATCCAGATTGCAGGAGCCATGAGTAAGACATTATTTAGCAAACACTTTCTGATCTCCCACTGTGTGCCAAGGCCCATGGTGGACACCAGGACCACAGAGCATGATAAGTAACCCTGACCCAGAGGAGCTCACAGTCTTGGTAGCTTAGTTGCTGCTAACTTTTGACAATTCTTCAGATTTCTGATAAAGATGGTTCTGACAATTTCTGTTTTGAGTTTTATTATATTTCTGAGGTTCTAAAGATTTTCTTCTTAGAAAATTTCAAAACGTGATATCCATTCTCTAATAGCTGTAGTACTATAAAGGTTATACATTTCATCAGGGGTGAGTTGGGTAGTTTGTGAATTTTGAAGAATTTTAAATTCCACTTAAGTTCCTGAATTTATGTACTATACATAGATTTGTTCTTAGTGTTTACTTTTATCCTTCCAACATCTTTGGTGTACAGGTTGTAGAATTGTAGTAATAGTTCTTCATTTCTGATATTAGTCATTTGTCTTCTGTTTTTTAGATTTTGAATATCTGGCTAGAGTTTTATCAATTTGGTTGATCTTTCCAATGAAGCAGTTTTTATCCCATGACTTTTTTTCTTTATTTTTGATTTCAATTTTTTTCTCTTCTGTTTTTGGTTTGTTTTTTTTGCAGATTGCTTTGGGGATAGCTTTCTCTTTTTCCATGTAAGATTTATGACAAAGGTAACTACGAAAGGAGATGACAGGAAGAGTTCTTAATGACCAATCCGAGAACAATTTGAAAATAAAAATATATAAAGTTGTATTGGATTGTAACCCAACATGTAATAAAGATACCATGATTCCATACTGAGAAACAGAAATAATTTCTTAATTACACAAACAAGGATAGGCAAGTGTTCCACACAGTAACATTCCAATTTATGCAGACATTCCCACTTGTAGAAAGGGGAGCATAACTCCTCACCCCTGAGGCATGGACTGCACATCGTGACTTTCTTCCAAAGAGGACAGGATAGAAAGGGGGTATAAAACGATCACTTTATCACATAGACACATGACAAGCACTACCTCAGCCACATGATCAATGGGAGCATCATCAGTGATCAATTGTGCTAATAGTATACACCCTTGATACAATGTGATGAGAATAGGATTTTACATCTGTAAAATTCCTCCCCCGAACTTGTAATCCCAGGCTAGTCAAGAGTAAATTATCAGACAAATATCAGTCAAGGGACATGGTACAAAACATCTACTGAGTACTCCTCAAAAATGTCAAGACCATCCAAAACAAAGAAAATATAAAGCTAAGAGGAACCCAAGGAGACATTACAAGTAAATGTAGGGTATTTTCCTTGCCAGGATCCGGGAATGGGTAAAACTAACAGAAATCTGAGTGAAGTATGGGATTTAGTTGATAATAAATAATGCATCAATACTTCCTCATTAATTGTAATAAATATATCATATTACTGTAAGATATTAGGAATAGGGGAGACTGGGTGAGGGGCATAAGAGATTTCTGCTATTATCACAATATTTTTTTTTCAAATCATCATGGGTTACAAGGGTTAAAAGGGTTACAAAGGATAAGGTGAAAATAAAGACTATTTTCAAAATAAAAAAGGCAAGGAAACTTTGGGCAACACATGCTGAGTATGATAAAAAAGGAAATAGAAAGGAAACCAAACACAAGCACACGGAACCTGTAAGTGTGAAACAACCCTTGCTAAATTAGCTTCAACTTTTCCTCTCCCTTAACATCAATCCCATATAATATACTCACCGGACCACTTCCACCACAGAAACATCTCTGGATCCACTATTTTTCTCAAGTCCCACAAACACTGCCCTAATCCAACCTCATAGATGTTTTGCCTGGATGTGGCAAAAGCCACCAACCGAGGCCAGGGGTCGACCTGGAACTCCATACTTGCTCAAAAACCATTTTAAGACGTCTGCCAATATTATTTGCCACAGAAGTCTGTCAAGATCAAGGCAGGGGTCAATGTCTTGCCAGGGATACAAGGGTCCAGAGCAACCTTTAGTTGTGCATACATGTGAGTGCTCAGTCGATCAGTCATGTCTCACGCTTTGCGACACCATGGACTGTGGCACACACCCCTCCACCCCATCTCCTCTGTCCATGGGATTTCCCAGGCAAGAAGAGTGGAGTGGGATGCCTTTTCCTCCTCTAGAGTACCTTCCCACCCAGGCATTGAACTTGCATCTCCCACATTGCAGGCAGATTCTTTAACACTGAGCCTCCAGGGAAGCCATGAGGAAACACAGGGACTTCTCAGAGGAGCAGAACACTCACTGAGAATCCTTAACCCAAGGGTGGTGCCTGTCCAATCTGTGATGCCCTAGGAAATATCAGCTTGGGAACAGGGTGGTTGTGTGTCCACACAGAGGCTGCTGCAGAAGATGCTGGATCCTGGAAATGACCTCCAGATAAGTCGGTGGGGGCGGGGGACAGTTTGGGCCTCCTTGCAATCAAAGGCCTGAGGTTCTTCTGTACCCAGAGCAAGAACCCAACCACACTTAACATTCATATCCCATAAGGCGCATGAGGAGTACCTGCCATGAGAACTGTCACATATACATCCTGGCGTGCCCCTGGGGCTGTGTTCCCAGCCTTGGCGCCAGAGCACAGATGTCCTCATGGAGACCGGGGTGGCAGTTCACCTGCAGTGACCTCTGCTCCCCACTACGTCTCCCGGCCAGCCCCGGGCAAGTCTGATGGGATCTCCAGGGGCTTGCTGCTTCCATGTCTCTAGGGCTGTTGACCATCTTTACAGCCCGCACCCTTGGGACCCAGATTCCTCTCCTGCCTGGCTCCTTTCTGAATCCTCACTGAAGTCTGCGACCTCGGGCGCTTGGGTGAGTGTCCTCCCAGGCAACCGCTAGAGCTTGACCTCTGCTCAAACAGCCTGACTGGGGTCACCAAAGTCCTAGCAGGCTCTGCGGGTGGCTGACCAGACACCCCTCTGCCTCTAACACTCAGGCTCAAAAGCCAGGACCTCACAGTTACATTCACAAGACCCCGAGCTTACTCCAACACCCTCTGCAGGGATTCCACAGGGAATGAAAGGTCTGATACACCTCAGGACCTGAGAGATGTGCCCCACACTTCCATGGCAATGACTACTGCTGACCTCTCACAAGACTTGCCCAGGGGCTGCTTCAAGACCTGCTGGTTCCACCTAAAGCAGAGTGGAAGGGGATGCTGCTATGGGATTTGCAAATAAAGTTACACACATGAGGTCATCAGGACCAGGCCCTAATCCACTCTCAGTGGGGCATGGGGGGTGGGGGGTGAGAAGGAAAAAATCCAACGCCAGGTTCTGGGGGAGAGGGGGCACTGTGGGCAGCAGGGGTGGGGGGCATCGGGGCTGGGCCTCATGAGGAGGAAGCCCCCAAACCCAACAGGGGCCTTTGGCAAATGGCTGCTGCCCTCGTGATGGAGACTGACCACAGCCCAGAGGGTTCTGACAGAGAAGCTCGTGGGGGGCAGGGGCAGGCTGTGGGTCTTTTGTGCGGGTGGGTAGAATCCCTGCAGCCAATTCCCTGTGGGGCAGCCTGTCAAGGGTCAGAGGTGAGGGATTTTAGTCTCTGGAAGAGGAAGCACACTCGGAGTGGTCTGTGTCTGTGTGTTGTCCTGACTTGGGGATTAACCCCCAGGTGCCCGTGCCCCTTCAGAACAAATGGTCAATGACAAAAATGCTCCTGCTCAAAATTCACTGGACCCAGGTCACCATATGACCCTTCCTAAATGAAGAGGCCTTGACAGGGTCGTGTCCCCATGTGTGCAGGGAGAGAGGAAGACAAGAGGTGTCTGAACACCTGACATCTCTCCAATTCCACACTGCCTAGCAGATGCTCCACAAAGAGCAGTAGTTAAAAATCTCCTTATTTGGGGGGAGGAGAGTCTGAGCAGTTCACATGGGTCTTGAAATACTCCATCTTTTCCAAGCATCCACTGACTATCTGGCAGCTGCCATATATGTGACCAGAATCACATCACCTGTTCCCCTTGTTGTTTGGCACTCAGCATGGAGAGCTGCCCCTTTAGCCCCCTGCACCCATCCACAACCCCACTGCAGTGACCTCACCATCTCCTTAGGCCCGGAAGTTGCTACTACCTTTTCATGCAAGGCACAGCCTTAACTTGGGTCTCTGCTGCCTCCACACTTCTGAACCTGCCTGAACCCAGGGATGCTGGCGGATGTTGCATCTTTACTGGCTACTACTTATTTCTCGTTTATTCACATGTCAGACACTTTCCCTCTCCCCTGTGGAAATTGTTTTGATTTCAGGACACCTCAGAGAATTGGCAGCTTAATTAAAAATGGAATAGAAAACCACTCAGAATTGCTGTTCTGTGTTTTCCTCTCAGAGAATGTATATCAATTTCGGTGTTTGTGTGTGTTTCGGGGTAGAGAGCAGTGTCTCCAGCTGGGTACAGCTCCCTCAAAATTCCAAGGATTCTAGTAACACAGCAGGTCCTGTCCACTTTTGCAGCATCTCTTCACTCATTTCATCCAAATGAAATCTACACCATGCTCACAAGTGAAAATAAAAAATTCCAGATGACCAAAGAATCTGTTATTTCAATGTACTTGTTAATTAGCTTCCCAAGGCAGAGACAAGAGGGCTAGCAGAGGGAATACTACCAAAGAGCAAGATTCACATTTCTCTAGGTTTCCTAGCAGATGGTGGATAGAAAACACCTGTTTCATCCCTGTGGTCAACAGCTATGGGACAAGAGCCAGGACCCCTTCCTGCCTGCCCTAGAAAGAGATCTCTCTGGGGTTTATCCAAAAAGCAAAAGGACACCTCACAGCAATGATCCATTTCAGAGATTCCCCTCACCCCCAAGACAAACCTCATGTGACTGCGGCTCCTGGGCCATTGCTGTAAGTGTGGGGGTGTCCTGCTTCTCCTAGTGTCCCCACTGCTAACATGGCCTTTTACGAAGCAGAGAATCTGTACATGTCTTTGGAATAACTGAGCCAGTGAGCAGGGGTCTCAGATAGTCTGCTACTTTTTTTAATAATCCAGGAAAATTCAATTAACTGAGATCATTTAGTTATTGTGAATGACAAACAAGAAGGATATAAGCATGAATTCACTATGATTCCTTTTATTATCTAATTCTTTTCCATTCAATACTAGTGCTACGTAAGTTCATGTTTTCAAAACAGTTGTAATTTCTATTCCATTGTATTCTGTTCAAGACCACAAAAAAAATGGAAAACTTCCCAATCTTTTATGAAACAGCAAAACTCAAGTTTTTGAACTGAGTAACCACAAATACACTCGGAAAATATCATTCACAAAGCCAATGAAGCTTCTTCAGCCTTCTGTGAAACCAAACTTTGAAAGATTTCTAAAGAAAAAAGAGACGAATCCCCATGTCATCACAGAGAACAGGAACCAAAAGATGCTACACACCAGTTCCCCCAACTGGTCTGGGCCCTCTCTTCTGAGAAGGCTGACTACGGCCTCTTCAGTCACAGAAGGAAGGATCAATCTGGCTGCTGCTCTGGCTCAGGCCCCCTATTCCTCCTCCCTCGAATCCTCTACAGACATGAATGGGAATGCCCCCAAAGCCCTTTCCTTGACCCTGAGCGTAAATGACATGACGTGCCACTTGCTGGTCTCCACATAGGCCCGGGGACCCCACAGGAACTCATAACGAGCCGGGTAGCTGTCAGGCACCTGCTGGTACCTCAAGTATCCCTCCTGCACCCACACTTGGGTCAGAAGCTCCCTGGGCTCCCCAAAGACACAGTGCTCCCTCCCAACATACACCCCCATCCTGCTGAGTGCTCCCCAGACCGCCTCCTCAGGGGCCGGATCTCCACACCGCATGATCACGCTGAGGACCAGCACCAAGAAGCCGGCCTTGGGCAGGCCCTCCCCATCGCTCAGCATCTCATCACAGGTGAGGCCCAGGGTGGGAACCAAGATGTAGGTGTGCTCCGCTGGGTCCATCTCCTTCACATCCACACCAAAGACCAGCTGCAGGCACTCTGAAACTTCACTGAAGACCATCGGGAAGTGCCTCTGGTTATCCCTGAGGACCTTATTCAGAATTTCCGCCTGGGAGGTCATCTTCTTGGCTCGATATTTGAGGAGCAGGAACTTCATCAGGTTAGCCATCATCCTATCCAGAATTTCTTGGGGCAAGGCCTCCACATTAGCTGAGGACGATGCTAGGGCATAGGAGGCTAAGTGGGATGCGGACTCCCCCACCTCAGCTTCCAAGAGTGGCACCTCGACAGGGCCTTGGGCCTCGCCTGGGTCCTGAAGATCTTCCTCGGGTTTGCTGCGCTCACTCATCTCAACCACAAGCACAATGCCTGAGGTCAAACAAGACACGGAAGTGAGGCAGAGGTACAGATGGGGACCAAGGGCCTCGGGGAGAGAGGAGCTGTGAGCAACCTGGGCTAAGAAACGCATCCTGGATGGTACGACACAGGCCACTTACAGCTCTCCCCTTGAGGGGTGCTCTCAGTCCTCACAGGAGCGCTCCTCCTGGGAGGCCAGTCCCCTGGCTACCCGAAGGAGGAAGGGAGGTGGCTCCCCAGGCTGCGGTCAACACAGACCAAGATTTCTGGGTCCAATAAATTGGAAGGAATTGGGGTCTTCTGGGGCCCCCCTCTGTTCTGGGATAGGGAGCCTCTGGTTCACTCCAGGTCACCCTCTCACCTTGACTCCTGATTCTGCCTGGACCTCCTCTGCTGTCTGAACTCAGGACAAGGCTTCAGACCTCTGCCTTTGCTTCCTGGTTCCTGGAGCTCCTGTGAGAGAAATGGAGGTGACATCTAAGGGTAGTACTGTGGCACAGCCCTGCGCCTTCTCTGCTGGTAGGAGGGGGCGGACACTGGGAGTACAGCCAGTTGTGTGGTGGGTCCCTTGTAGTTCTCACCTTTCCCCGGGCATGGGCTGGACCGTCCCCTTTGGGGGAGTAGAAGGAAACTCAAAACAAGACACTGAGTAAACCAGATCTGAAAGAGTCACGTGCACCCCAATGTTCATTGCAACAGTGTTTAAAATAGCCAAGACATGGAAGCAACCTACATGCCCATCAGCAGACGAATGGATAAGGAAGCTGTGGTACATATACACCATGGAATATTACTCAGCTGTTAAAAAGAATTCATTTGAGTCAGTTCTACTGAGATGGAAGAAACTGGAGCCCATTATACAGAGTGAAGTAAGCCAGAAAGATAAAGAACATTACAGCATACTAACACATATATATGGAATTTAGAAAGATGGTAATGATAACCCTATATGCAAAACAGAAAAAGAGAAACAGACGTACAGAACAGACTTTTGGACTCTGTGGGAGAAGGCGAGGGTGGGATGTTTTGAGAGAACAGCATGTATATTATCTATAGTGAATCAGATCACCAGACCAGGTGGGATGCATGAGACAAGTGCTCGGGCCTGGTGCACTGGGAAGACCCAGAGGAATCTGGTGGAGAGGGAAGGGGGCGGGGGGATTGTGATGGGGAATACATGTAACTCCATGGCTGATTCATGTCAATGTATGACAAGACCCACTGCAATGTTGTGAAGTAATTAGCCTCCTGCTAATAAAATTAAATGAAAAAAAAATAAAAAATAAAACTCAACATTCAAAAATCAAAACAAAGCAATAATAAAGTAACATGACCAGTATTAAAATACATGGCTAGTATTAACAACATACACACACACACACACACAGCTAGTATTAACCACACACACACACACACACACACACACACGCCTGAACAGAAAATGCTGTGGGGCCCCACATGCGGCTGCACCTGCCCAGGTCCTCGCGAGTGTCCTAGGCTGCAGAGATGCTTGGTCCCCAGCTCCTCCTAACGTCCTGCCTGGCCTCCAAGCACTGACCTCAGGGGCGGGGGTCTGCTCAGCCCAACCTCGGAGTTGGGGAGTCCAGCCTCTGCGAATCTGAAACCTCTGCCCTCCGCCCGTAAAACCTCACCTCCCGAGTTCCCTAAGCCAGTGGTCAAGAAACTGCTCACCCTGCTCACCCCGTTCTGGGCCCTCCAAGACCCTCTTCCAGGGGCCAAGATCCCTCCCTGTTGGAATCAAACCGCCGCAATCCTTCCTCGCATGGAGCCTGGACTCCAGGCAGGACTCGCCTTTGTCGCGTCCGCCATTTTGAGACCCCACCACTTTCACAAGGCCTCCAGTCTCTCTGAGATCCGCATGTGAGGAAGTCAGACAGACCCAGTGTGCTCTTCTCACCCCAAGGGCTCCCAGGACCGACTACAGGGAAGGGGATCTGTGGGGTTCCATCGATCCTCACTCAGGGTGCCCACAGTCCTCCTTCAGGAACCTCACCTTGCCTCCACGCAGGACCTGGATTCTCGCCTCTCCGCAACTTAAGCCCCGCCCCTTATACCAGGAACCCAGTCTCTTGAAGACCCGGATGTCAGGAAGACAGCTCACGACTGTGGCACTCATCCTGACCCCACAGTTGCCGTGCACTGACACCAGAGTCGGACTTCTCTGAGGTCTCCTCTGATTAGGGGTTCAGGGTCCTCTAGTCCCTTTTCAGGCTCCTCAAGGTCTTCAACCCTGCAGGGCCTGGGAATCGGCCACCCTGAGGCCCCGACCCATATGCGAGATCCCCAGTCAGAGACCCAATGTCAGGAAGTGAGACCATGCACTTTGGGCTCATTGTATCCCAGGTCCAACAAGGACCAACAGCAGCTCCAGGCTTTTCTGAGGTCTCCTCTGATTAGGGTCCAGGGTCCCCTCAGTCACCCCTCAGGTTCCTCAAATTGAAACCCAGGAGGAGCTGAGCTTCTTCCCTCTGCTCACCTGAGGCTACACCCCCTTTCCCATGTCCCCAGTTTCTCTGAGACCCAGATGTCAGGAATTGCAGCATGTGCTCATCTACCCTCTGTGCTCCCTGAAACTTGATGTGAGGGTCCCGACTCTGGTCAACACAAGGATCATCCCGAGATCTGCCAGGGCTCAAGATGAGGTTCCTGAGGGAGGATGTAGGAACCCCACAGATTCCTGACCCTGCTGTCAGCCCTGGGCCACCCTGGTGGTGGGATGAGCACTTGGCAGCCTCTTCTGACACCCGCATCTGTGTCTCAGAGACATTAGGCAATTGTTAGGAGGGGCAGGGCCTCAGATGGACAGTGAGAAAAATCTTCTTTCTTTTGAGAGTCAAGGTGAGGACACTGAGGAAGGACTGAGAAGACCCTGGACCCCAGAGCAGAGTGGGCTATGGGGGGACATATGGTGGATAAACATATGCTGGATTTCCTGACTGGGTCTGAGAGAGACTGGAGACCTGGTATGCGGGCTGCCTTCCTAATATCCGGATTTCAGACTGGTGTCCCAGTATAGAGAGCGGAGTTACTGACATCTGCATCTCAGAAAGCCTGGGGACCTTGTGTGAGGGTTGGGGCATTAGAAGGGGGGAGGAGAGAATCTGAAGTCATCCCTGGAGATAAGGTGAGGTCCCTGAGGGAAGGCTGAAGGGACCCCAAGTGAAAACTCTAGGGATCCCAAGATAAGAGTGGTAGAACCCCACAGATGCCTGCCCCTGCCATTGGCCCTGGGAGCCCTCAGGGTGAGAAGAGCACACTATGTCTGTCCTGAGTTCCTTACATCCAACTCTGTGATACAGGGGACCTGGTGTGAGGAGCAGGGTCTACAGTGGGGAGACGACAGAGCCTAGGTCCTCCTGGAAGTCAAGATGAGGACCCTGAGGAATGAGTGAGGGTAGTCAGATCACAGAACAAAGGGAACCGTGGTGGTCCCTGGGCAGGATGACCTCGTGCCGCATTGCCTGACAACTCTGGCAGAGAGACTGGGGACCTCTTGAAAGCAGGGGAAACTCCAAATGTCAGACGGGACAACTTCAGGACTTGTCTGGGGTCTAGGCTGCATGCAAGGAAAGACTAAGGCGGTTAGACCCCAACAGGGAGGGATCTTGGCCCTTGCAAGAGGGACTTGGAGGGCGCAGAGTGGGGTGAGCAGTTTCTTGACCGCTGGCTTAGGGACCTCGGGAGGTGAGGTTTTTCAGGCAGAGGGTGAAGGATTCAGGTCGGCAGAGCCTGGACTCCTCAACCCCAATGAAGGACTGAGCAGACCCCCTCCCCTGTGGTCAGTGCTGGGAGGCCATGCAGGACGTGAGGAGGAGCTGAGCACCGAACATCTCCCTAGCCTGGACCCCGCAGTAGACCCTGGGCAGGTGCGGCCGCATGTGGGGGCCCTCAGCACTTTCTGTTCTGTCTCGGATCTTATTCTGAGTTTCCCTGCAGGCCCCCAGAGGGGACGGACCTGGTTGTGCCAGGGGAAAGGTAAGCACTACAAGGGAGCCCTGAGGGGACCTCTCACTACACAACTGTGGGGACCTCACAGTGTACACCCCTCGTACCGTCAGAGAATGCTCACGGCTGTGCCACAGGATACCACTGAGGTGCCCCCTCCATTTCTCTCACCGGAACTGCAGGAATCAGGAGGCGATGGCAGACGTCTGAGGCCCATGTCCTGAGGTCAGAGAGCAGAGAAGGTCCAGGTAATGCCAGGAGTCAAGGTGATGAGGGTGCCCTGAGTGGACAACAAGGGCTGCCCATCCCAGAACAGAGGGAACCCCAGAAGGACCTATTCTCCTTACCTTGCAAGTCCTAGAAATGTCGAGCTGTGCTGACCACACCCTGGGGAGCCACCTGACTTCATTCTTCAGGTAGCCAAGGGACTGGCCACTGCAGAGGCATGCCCCTGTGAGGTCTGAGAGCACTTTTCAAGCGGAGACCTGCAAGTGGCCTGTGGCCGCCCAGGGTGTGGTTCTCAGGTGAGGCTGTTCACAACCCATCTATCCACCATCCAGGCCCTTGGTCCTCAACTGTCCCATTTGCCCCCATGCCTCCCTCCTTCCTCACTCTGTAGTTTGATCCCAGGCATCATGTTCGTGGTCAAGATGACTGAGCTGAGCAAGCTCGAGGAAGACCTTCAGGACCCAGGTGAGGTCAGGGCCCTGTGGAGGTGCAGCTCTTTGGGCCTGAGGTTGGGGAGGGTGCATTCCCCTCAACCTCCTCCTCCACAGTCTCCTGCTCTGCCCTTGTGGAGGCCTTGCCCCCGGAAGCTCTGAAGGAGATGGTGGCTAAGTTGATGAAGTTCTTGTTCCTGTAGTATCTGGCCAAACATCTGACATCCCAAGCGGAAATGCTGAAGAAGGTCCTCAGGGATGACCAGGAGCACATCCTGGTGGCCTTCAGTCAAGCTTCAGAGTGCATACAGGTGGTCGAAGGCCTGAAGATAAAGTAGTTCGACCCCGGGGAGCACATCTACATCATGGTCCCTACCCTGAGCCTCACCTGTGATGTGATGCAGAGCAGTGGGCAGAGCCTGCACAAGGCTGGCTCCCTGGTGCTGGTCCTCAGCCTGATCATGCAGAATGAAGACTTGGCCCCTGAGGAAGCAGTCTTGGGGTACTAAGCAGGATGGGGGTGTGTGTTGGGAGTAACCACTGTGTCTTTAGGTAGCCCAGGGAGCTGCTGACCCAAGTGTGGGTGCGGGAGGGATTCCTGGAATACAAGCAGGTGCCTGACAGCCACCCTGTTCCCTGAGTTCCTGTGGGGTCCCCTGACCTATGTGGAGACCAGCAAGTGGCAAGTCTTGGTGTCTGTGCCCAGCGTCAAACAGAGGGCTTTGAGGGGCTCCCCACTCCTGTCTGCAGAGGCTGCGAGGGAGGAGGAATAGGGGGCCTGAGCCAGAGCAGCAGCCAGGGTAATCCTTCCCTCTGGGACTGAAGAGGGAGTAGGCCAACCAGCCCTCTATGGAGCCCATCTTCTGGGAAGGACAGTCGCCAGGGCTCCATTCTGATCCCTGGGGTCTCTCTCGGTGGTAGATGAGCCAGGACTCACCAGGGCCTGCCCTTTTAGCAGAAGACAGCCACAGGCCTGCCTGTTGGAAGGAGAGGGGTGGAGCCAGGGGCATGGTTCTCAACCTTTCCAGGGCTTGGCACCCTGAAACAAGGCGCATGGCAACAGATGGAAGCGTTTGCAGGCAACCTGAAACACACTTCTCTATACTTTCAGACAGGAGACAAGCTGGGGATCACATCTCTGTCCCCAGAACCCCTCTCCCACATGGGGCCAGGGCTGCCCCTCCACATCACCTCTGTGACATCATGAAACAAGTAAGGAAGCAGACTACCTAATTGGCTACCTGGCCCACCACCCACCTTCTAGAATTTCCAGACAGTATTTATTGGCCACTACCACCCTGCCCTGAGGCCCTTCTGCCCTGACCATTCACTGCTTGGGTAGAAAATGCTCTTGGACTACACTAGCTCCATGGATAGTCAGAGTTCCACTGAGGCACGTGCAGCCCAACTCAACCCATTCACTGATGGAGAGCCAGCAGCAGGGCACCCCCCTTATGTCACCCAGATCCAAATGTGGATTCAGAGGAGGCTTTGGAGAAGGGGCGGGACAACCCAAGAGCCCAGATCCTGGCTCCCAAGACAACCCGCCCCACAGGACCCGAACCCATCAACAGCCAATGAGGAAGAGAACAATGCCGTCCGTGGGCTGTCCTTCCCCAGGAACCTCTGGATGAGTTTGGAGAATGCAGCCATCACCTCAGTGCACTGGAATGATGAGGGAGACATGGTGGTAATTGAGGCAGATCTCTTCCAGACAGAGGTTCTCCAGCAGAGAAGCTCGGACAGGATCTTCAGGACATCATCAAAAGTTTCATCCATAAACTGAACCTGCATGCGTTCAGTAAAATCCACCATTCATGTCGCTCTGCAAGGAAGAAGAGGATGACGGTAGTGTAGAAAGCCCTTCTTGGGAGACTGGACTAGACAAGCCAAGTGCTGGATGGATTTCAATTTCCAGGAGAACTTTTTTCTCATGAGAGGGTGGTTAAGGGAAGAGGAGAAAGCAGGCCTTGTCGTGTTCCACGAATCCCCTTAGACAGGATCCACAGGGGTGACACCAGACCCTGAGAGGCCACTTGATTTCAGGGAGTGCCTATAAAATCTGCCAGGAATGAGAAGACCTTGTTTCCATAGTTAGGCAAGGTCAGGATAGTGGCGGGAGGAAAGGCGGTGAGGAAAAGCTATTTTCCCCCACGATGGCTAAAGTGATTCATTTCCTTTCAGATCTATCACTACTCCAAGTTCCAGAGAGACAAGCCCCTCCTCCTGCAGAACATCTGGAGGAAATGTGACCCCAGAAGAACTGCTCAGTCTGCCCCCAGCACATCAACGACCCCAAAGAGAAAGAAGCAAGCAGTGGTGACTAGATGCTCTCCTCGATTCCATCACTAGTACACTGGAGAGTCTGACAAGCAGGTCCAGAAGGGACCTCAACTGTTCACGGAACCCCCAGACAGTGCTCATTTGTGCTCTGTGGCCTTTGGTTTATGGCCAGTGGAGCACGTGGGCTCAGGTCAAGCCATCTCCTCAGCGAGCAGGGCTGCCCCAGTGGAGAGGGTCCATCCAGCAATATCATGTCTGTACCCCCAGTTAATGCTGGGAGGGATGGCGCAGGGGAACTGCATGAGAGCTCCCCAAGGTACCCAGATTATGGTTCAGCGATGACTTTGTACAACACCTATGATTCCATCGTGAGGGGAGCCTTTTCAGTTGTGGACCCAAACGAGGCCCCTGAGGCAGAGGAGGAGCAGGAAAGGTCCTTGGATTACAAGTGTGCCCTCTGTGAGGAGTTTAAGGATAAGCCCAATAACTGACCTGCCAGATCCCCAGGGACACTCAAAAGCACTCATTTGTAATCAAACATCTAGTTTTGGCTCTAATAAAATACACCAGAATTTCACAGGAGTAAATAAAGAAGCAAATGAGAACTGCTAGTCTGTGTTCTTTCTGTCTGTCCATGCTATTCACATGCCACTGGCTGAGCGAGATGAGGCTGGAGGCCCATGACTCAGGCAGGCCTCAATCTGGTCCCCACGTCCCTTTTCACCTGAAGCAGCAGCATTTCACATGGTCTGCCAAGAATGTGGCTCCCGAGCCATTCGCTGAGGCAGCCTTGCCTGCCGCATAGCAGAAGACCCAGTCTGGCTCTTGACCATGGAGGTGTCATCTTCCATGAGTCTTGCACCCTGAATCAGAAGGGGCTCCTCCTGTGTCCCCAATGATGCCACAAGTTCCTGAGCAGCAGCTGAGCATCACCAGCTCCCAATCCAGGGGCTTCCCCAAGAGCCTCACTGGAAAGCAGTGTCACCACAACCGCCAAGGGCCTTGCAAACACGTTGCCCCAAACCTAAAAACAAATGCAAGATTTCCACATGGTGAACACCAGTCAGTGTTGCTCTGCCCTCACAGCTTTATTTAGAATCCAGGCACCACACCCAACACACAGTCCCTGGTCCAGACATCAGCCCCTTAGAGGATGCTCCTGGTGACACAAAAGGGGGTGGTCACAGACGGCTGGCTCTTTCCATCTGCCTCCACGCTGTCCACTGACAGGAGGGTGGCAACACAGAGGACCCGTCCATCATGTGCAGTCTGCACGGAAGTCAGGAAGGAGGGCTGGACAGGTGGAGAGAGGCACCTGGTGAGTTCCAAGACAAAGGGCCCTGAAACCCTGGGAGCACTGAGGAGGGAGGGCGGGTCCCCAGAAGGGCAGGTCCCCCTGGCTTTGCAACCCAGTGGCGGGGCTCTGGTCCCTCCTCAGCACAGACAGGTACATTCCTGTGCTTGACTCCCCCCTGGCTCCCACTCCACCCCTCATCTCCAGGCCCCATTACTTCCAACTCTACAGATCCCCCATGTTACCACAGGCCTGCTGAGGGTAGATCTGTGCTAGCCAATCTGGACTTGGCCCTGCGGCTGCCCTAGACGGCCCTGCCAGGTGTCTTCCTCATGTGTTTGCGAGGCACCTTCCTCCCAGCCCTTCCCACTCCACTGTCAGCAGATGCCCCGGCCGCTGCCCAGGGCCTACAGAAAGAACGAGGAAGAGCAGGGACGGCTGGGTCGGGTGTTCTCCCTATGCTCACCAGGGTCTGGGATGGCACCAGGCAGGGATCACAGAATTCAAACTTCAAATAGCCCGCTAGGTTACTGTCACACCTTTTTGCGGCTGAGGAGGTGCTGGGGAGGTGCCGAGGGATACAGAGATAGCCCATGACTGCAGGGGATCTGACCACAGGCGCCTCCATCCTCACTTCTATCCTTGTACCTGGAGAGGGGTCCCTGTTTACTGGAGGCGGGGAGAGGCAGAGGAGCAGAGCTGTGGGCCTGAACCTCAGCACGGTCTCAGCATCTCACACAGCTTCCATTTCCACATGGCTGTAAGGATGGGGACAAGGTCCCAGTGGAACCCAGCCCAGAGCCTCCCAGGCCTTTCCATCCCGAGCACAGCAGAGCCACAGTTCCCACAGCCCTCATGAGAGCCAACGTCAGCCAACATCTCAACCCCGGCTTCTGGACTCCTGAAACAACACAGTTCGTAATCTGAGTCACCCAGCCCATGTGACCCTGATGCGACTGCCAGCAAATGAAGCCAGAGAGTCAGCCCTGTCCAGACAACCCTACCCAGGGGCAAGTGGGGAGTGGGGGGCTGTGACTTCTACACTCCCAGCACCTCGGGCACACTCGTCCACCTCTGCACAACTTCATGCGTCTGTTTACACCTCCCAGGGTCGGGGGTCCCACAAGTTAATGACTCGTCCCTCCTGATGCAAGGGAATGGAAAACTCATTCTGCCAATACAGCCACTCAAATTGACCACACACTCACTGCCTGAAGAGCCATGCAGGAGGAGGCCCGGAGCACAGGGCACACACCAAAGGTGCTAACAGACACCAGAACACATTCTTCCACAAAAGCTCCCCCATGTCCATTCCCCCAACCACAGGCAAGGGCGCTATGTCCTCACACACTGTCTGGCCCCGGATATCAGCATCATCATCCCACTGAATCTCTGTCCACCTGATGGGTTACAAAGTGTCACCATCATCCCTGGGTCTGGGTGAGTTTCCAGGGAGCCTGGTTGGCCCCTGGGGTTTGGCCATTGCTATGTCTTCTACTGGGGTATGTGACTGGATCCCAGGCTTGCCCAGTATCCGCCACTCAGTATCTCAGCCAACCCAACCTCCTCCTTCTGGTCGCCACCGAAGCCAAACTGTGTCGGTCTGATGTCTGAGCAAGAAGGGGCTGCAAGCACTCCTACCTCTGGAAGCAGAGGGTTCCTGCTTGGTGGCCAGGGAAGAAAACACTCTTCTGCCTGCTTGTCTGGGCAACCTCTCTTGCAGGAGGGCCAGGGAAACAGGATGAAAATCCCCTGTGACCAGAGAGCAATATTGGACAACAAGCCAACACTTTTCTTCTCGGCAGGATCCTCAGACCCCAGGGATCCAAGAGGGCGAAACGGATGTGAAACACATGTGCAGGTTTCTTCAGGGTGGGTTCTGCTAATCACAGCAACTGACCTGTCTTCAGGATTGGGATACGGACCGCACGATGCCTCAGCATGCATCCTCCAGGAATGATGGTGATTTATAGCCCAGGAAAACCCACAAGGAACAAGAGAAAACGACTCTTCCCCTCACACTGCCACTCTGGAAGCATCTGGTGGCCGTCATAGTCAGTGGGCTGCCCTCCATGGCCTCGTGATTGGGCCCCACCAGGAGGGGAACCGCGGATAACCCACTGAGTCCTGCAGGGTCAGGGCCTGCCTGGTGGGGGCGGCTTGCAGGGATCAGGTGGGGCTTGCGTGAAGTCACAGTCTGGGGGCAAGGCGGGAGGCTAGAAAGAGATCGAGGACTCCTTGGCATGTGTCCCAGGGCATTGCTGGGACAAACAGGTGGAAGGAAAGTGGGCGGGGACTCTGACCATGGAAGGGACTGGAAGTGTGGCTTGGCCTTCTGGCAGGCGCTCCTTGTCCCAGAGCCTGGAAACCCCTGCCGGAGGTAAGGTCAGCACACAAGGCACGTCCCGCTTTCCTGCAAGCGGAGCTAGTCCCAGGTGCTTTGGGATGGCCGAGTTGTATTCACTAGGCAGGACAGTGTTCTGCCACCAGGGCTGGAGACTGTTGACAGGTGACAGCGCCGACTGGCCTTAGTCCCGTCGCGGCCACACACACTGAAGCGCCTGATTTTCAGTGTGTATGGCTTCCTATACTCACGTAGGCACAAAGGCACGCAGTTACGTAGGCACTCATGTTGGCACAAACACACATTCTCCTGCCAGCCCTGTCCCTCAGGAGACAAAATAGGATCGGCCATGCTCTAAGGCACCTGGATATAGTGCTGGGAGGAGCCTCCAGACCGGCTGGCTAGAGCGGGACCTACAGGAGGACCAGAAAGTGATCAGTCAGGCGGAAGAGAGGGGAGGAGGTGGAAGAAGCAGGGCCAGAAGTCTGTGGCTGAAGTGTGGGAAACACCTGGGTGAGTAAGAGCTTCTGGAGAAGGAGGCAGGGCTGGGGGCAGGGCTGGGGTGGGGCCGGGCGGGGCTGGGCTGACAGGGATGGATCTGTGGGTACTAGGAATGCACGGAGGGTAGGCCTGCCCCACTCAATGTGTAGGCCAGGCTGTGCCCTTTTGAGTTTGTCATAGGGGTCCAGTCCGAGAAACTCGGCAAGAGTCAAAGTGACAGGGACTGCATCTGAGCTTTAGCATGGACCTCAGGGGCCAGGGAAGCGGGGAGAGGCGGGGCCTCTGGGCAGAATTCTGCATCTCTCCGCTGAAAGCCCAGGCCAACTCCCTTCCAAGCCACAATGGGGCTGCTGCCTACTGCTGACCAACAGACTTTATCTGCATTTTGTTTTTTGCAGATGAGAAGGAAAATCCTCACTGTGTTTCCTGCTGCCCCTGGGACCTGAGATGTCCCAGAGAAAGGCAGCTTCACCTTCAAAACTGTTTCCTGTCCTCTTCCTCTGGTCTGGGGGCTCCGCCCACCCAGGGCAGCCACCTGACTCTGCTCTTGACTGCTGCCCTCCCTGCTGTGTCCCTGCCTCCCAAGTGCCTGATCAGAGGAAATGTTCCTCTTCCTACCTCCAATGCTACCATCTGAGCTCAGACAGCATGGCCTGGGGCCAGTGCTGTCAGTCTAAGCTCCGCCCACCGGCCTGAACCCCCTCCTGTCTCTCCTCCTCCCACCAGTGTTTCACATACCATGGTTCTGTGTCACACCGCAAGCACATCTGTCCTCGTCAAGCCCGGATGGAAAGCACAGCCGAGCCCTCTCCTTTTTCAGCCCCAACGTGTCCATGGTTCCCTGGGGGGTTTCCAGTGGTCCTAGGTCTCCTTCCTCGTCGCCCAGCACTCTGGGTGGCTGTGCTGGCCATGCACTCTGCACAGAGCTCATCCAAGACCCAACACTTTCTCATGAGGTTCTGCCCCTGGACGACTGACTCCTCTTGACCTGACCAGCTACTGTCCTCCTTCCAGGCAGGACCGTAACATCCCTTTCTCCGAACGCCTGAGTGTCAGGTGCTCTCGGAGATCTGGGAGTTCTGGGGCACCCTGCGTCTTCCTGCAGCCTGCCTTTGCCCCCCTCTACCTCCCAGGCTGTGGCTGCTGTGGACAAGACTGAACCCTCCCAAGCTTAGCCGAGTCCCTGGAAGGCAGGGTCGGTGTCTCACTGGTTCCAGTTACACAGGCACCAACACAACTGCTGCCATGGGAATGTTGAGTTGGCGGAGCAGTGCTTTCCCTTCCCGCGTGCAGCCTGCTCTCTCCTTGCAGAAGCTTCCCAGCCACAAGTTGAGGGGCAGAGGCTGCCTCCTGGATTTGAGTCCTCAACATTGCCAGGAATTGAGCGGTCACCAGATACAACTCCCTCATGCTGGCATCCTGCTCCTCACCCCCAAGAGTAGTTCCCAGCAGGCTCCAGACACCCCAGAATCACTTGGTAGTGGTTTAAGATCATGAGGGAGGGACCTGTGAACGGTTGGTGGGCTGCCGGTGTTCCCCCTAATTTTGGTTTTGAAGTAGACCTTGCCCAGTGAACTGGAGACCTTTGACATGTGGTCGCTGATGTGGCAGCTGTGAGGACCTGCTCCGTGACATTTCTCTGCACTTGTCCCTTCCCTGCTGCTGGCCCTAGCTCTCGTCACGTGCCCAAGTGTGAGGACCGAGCCACAAGGACTGCTGCCTCCTACTCCACCTGGGTCTCTGAGGCTTGGTGAGGGTTCCAGTTTGCTCCTGCTGTCTGTTTGCAGACAGCACTGACCTGGGGCGGGCTCGACCCTGATTCTCGGGTTCCCTCGTGTCCACCTTGGCCGATGTGCTTTCCTCTCTGAAACGCGTGTTGCCCATCTTTATGGTGAGCTGTGTGTCCTTTCGGTGCCGAGTTGTGGGCACTTCTTTCAGGGTCTCGGTGCTCATCCTGCCCTGGACTACTTGTGTTTCAGATTTGCCCTGTTCTGTTTGCAGCCTAGCGACAGGCTCAGTATTCGCCTGGTTTCTCAGAGCCATAAGTGCCCCAGAGGTCAGTGAGTGTCCCTCAGGCCCTCCCGCTCGGGGATGCAGTCCATCCCCAGGCTTGGCAACAGGGGAGAGCAGTCCCTGAGGGGATGCTGCCCTGGCATCTAGCACTCTCCCTGTGAGAGAGGGCTCCTTCATGTCCGTGTCAGTCCTTGGCCCCAATGTAGCTTCAGTTCCAGATCTTGGATTCCCACAGGACAAGCCCAGCAGCAGCCGTGGAGCACGGTGACATCAGCCAGCCTTGCCCTCTGTCCCCAGGGCACCTCCTATTGGCTCTGCGCCTCTCCATATGGCCCAGATCGAGTGGCCAGCCTGAGAACCAGACGTGTTTCTGATTTCATCTCAGTTTCACCGCAGTTCCTTGAGAGGACACAGGTGTCCACTTTGCTGCCACGTCTTGGAGTGCTGCCTGCCCAGGGGAAGGGTCACTGCCCAGGGGGAGGTCAGGACATTCTATGAACATCTGGTGCTGCCCCACTCGCATTCACATTACTGTCCTTTTTACTGCATCTGACCCGGAAGCAGGACATGCTGGTTTGCGTGTCTCCATCACTCCTGAACTCTGGGGTCTACTGCTCTTCATCTGGGCAGGTTGGCCATGACACGGGCGCCAGGCCCCCAGCACTGGAGGGGGCTTCTGGACAGCAGGCTGCAGCCCACTGAATGGGTCCAGCTGTTTGTTTCTGAGATTGAGGAGCAGGGACGGCAGTCTGGAGTGCACATTGTCATCCCATACCCTTGGTGAGAAGATTTCAGTGTGTGGACGGGAGCCCCATCTGGCTACCCTTTGAGTACTTGCATGCTCACCGTGGTGACTTGGCCGAGCACAGAGAGTGTGTGAGGAGTAAAGAGCAGAGAGTGCCCATGAGTCACCACCAGAGGTGTGAAGATTCTCCAGTTCATGAGTGGGATGTGTATCCCCCTCTCTTTTTCTATGCACTTCTCTTTTACTCACTGGAGTTTATGCAGGATTTCCATTCGGCCTTACCATCTTTCGCTCACATCACATGTTCCCTCAGGTCTCGCTAAACCCTGCACTGGCTCTGGGGGATACTGCATTCCAGGCTCTCCCAGCTCAAGACTGACTGATAATTTCTCGGGACTGGCTCTGTGTCCCTTGCCCCTTGACCCCCTCTGCTCAGAAAGCCCAGCCCAGGGGGTCCTGCCAAACTGACTGCAGAGTCAGATGTAACCAGGTCTGTCATATCGATGTCAAGTTGACCCTGTATCTAGCAACATCCACCCCGCAGAAGGTCCCACCTCCCTATGTGGGGTCACTGACCAAGAGCCTGAGGTCCCTTTGGGAGGGGCTGGAGTCATTCCCTTGTCTGTTTGCTGTGGTGCTGCAGCGTCCTTCCCCCCATTCCTGTTCCTCAGTCCAGATCTGAGAATGGCTTGGGGGCTGAACCTGGACGAGGGATCTTGACCTGTTTACTGGGGTGGCTGCCCTTGGCCTCCGTGTCATTTTGGAGTGCACCTGAATCCATTGCCCATCCACTGAGCCCCCAGGAGGCCGTGTTGTACTGACCACCTGCCCTGATCTGTGGGTCCGGTCTTCTGGGCTGTGGCAGCCCTAGACACGGCCTTTGGCTCCTGGCCACTCAGTGCGACCCTGCAAACTCTGCTGCAGTTCCTTGGACGTGGAAATGGGGAGTGGGGGCTGTCGTCCTTCTCCTCCATCATGAGACCCCGCGAGCCCGGCCTGTGTTGTGTGGTGACTTCGCTGTGCTTGGTGGTGGGGTAGTGGGTGACCAGCTCTCCCCACGGTTCCTGGGCTCTCCTGCTGGTAGTTCTGTGGATCCTCCTGCATCTCGGGACAGCCAGCTCCCCTTCTTCCTGGGACAGAGGGCACCTGTGAGGGAGGACTCTGGTCCCGTTTGCTCTCTTGGCAGTTGGGTTAGGGAGTCACCAGCCCTTTATGGGGTAGGGAGGGTGGGCTGCTGCTGCAGGCTCAGAAGTTCATAGACATCTGAGTAGTCCTGGTCTTCGGGGGCCTGCCTCACTGTCTCCCTGGCCCTCGTATCAGGGATGCATGTTTTCCGAAGAGGACCTCCGATGACAGCAGGTCTGGCCTGCCTTGGTGGAACATTTGTGTCTTTGAGGTTCAGCAAATCCTATCGAATCCTAGACTGATGTTTGTCCACTGCCTGAAGCTTTGTAAGATGCCGGGGAGACCCTGGCCCTCTGCCCCTGGTTCTCACTGTACTTCACCCTAAGCTGCTCAGGCCCCTGTGGACAGCAGAGTGAAGAAGTCACTTCCCTCTGTTCCCTACTTGTCCCACACGCCTGGGTCTTCTCACTTGCCAGGGAATTCCTCTCTCCCTGCCAGCCCAGTGAAAGTTCCAGCAGCTGGACTATGGCCTTGAGCCCAGGGCTGAGTGCACCACAGACTACCACCAGGATGGAATCTCATAGCCAGTGGGGCAAGGGATGTCAACCCCGTAGCAAGGCCCCATCTCGCCATCTCACCTCAGACCATTCCAGGGTCAGCCCTCTCGGGATCGGTCCTTCATGAGACTATTCCCGGGGGTGGGGGGTGGAGTTGGGTCAGGAGGCTGTCTGGGGACTCACCACGAAGGGGACAGGGAGCAAGCAGGGTTGCGTAGGGCATCGCTTCAACTGTGATGTTGACCTGACAGTTCCTGCCAGCCCATCGGGAGGTGCAGAGCACAGACAGGCATTGGAGGTGTCCACAGTGGGCCCCGGTGGTCGGGCCCTCACAGTGTCAGAGGCCTCTTGATCGCTATTGATGAAGCAGGAGAACTGACACCAGGAATGGATGTTTGAGCAGTGGCTGTGTGTACAAATATGATGCCAAGTGCCTTTGGCCAGGTGGCACCATGCTCTGCCCTGCTTGCAGCCTGGTGGGTGGGACTCTTGTCAGTTTTCACATAAGACAACTGCTGGGTTGGGAAGGAGAACTGCTTCCAGTGTGCTGGCCACCTGGCAATCAGCTAGACCAGTGTAAGCACAGCCTGATGTGAGAGGGCAAGTCTGGGTGCCAGATCTCAGGAGGCAAAGCACATTCAATTCCACGGACACCCATCCTGCAAGAGGGTCCCCCACTGTGCAGGGCATCAGGTGTTCACTCACCCCATTCTCACTCAGGGCTGAGGGTGGGGAGGATGGACTGCATCTTCCAGGCAGATCTATAAAGTGCAGAGCCTGAAATGAGGCACAGGTTGGGGAGCATTAAATGTGAGGAACCAAACACTGACTCACATCACGGGACCGTGGAGGGCTTTCAGATGGGAGAGTCGTCTGGGCTGGGTCTCATAGTGGTGAGGGTCTCTTTGGCTGGGAAATGGGGTAAGAGCCCCCAGAAGGGTCAGACCCATGGAGGAACTGAGCCTAGTTGTGTAGCTGGAGCAAGGTCACCGGAAAGGGCCTGGGATACTAGCACGGGTCCAACTCAGGGGCGACTCTAAGGCATCTGGCCATAGCCCTGCGTACAGTTGATTAATGCTCTCATTTCGGTTTTGAAGGCAAGCTATTGCCCCTCTGCCTGAGAAGAATTCACTGATTCAGTCATTTGGTTAGACAGTGATTTGACAAAGCTTTGTCTGCCTCACATACGCAGGGTCAGGCAGCAGATAGACAAGAGGGGTGCACAGGTGAGTCAGGTGACTAGCATAGCTTTTTCTAGGATGACCGGTTCTGGCAACTGGTGCCTGTCCTCGCTGAACTGGGCATGGGCACATTCTTCCACAGGCTGTCTTCTCCTGGCTTGTGATGAGGTTTCTAATTATTTCCTTGAATCCAGAAAGAAGTTTAGAGATATGACATTAGGTCTTTATGTTCTGAGAGTTATTGTCCGGAGACGGTTAGATAACATCACCAACTCAGTGAATGTCAATTTGAGCAAACTGGGAGATGGTGAAGGACAGGGAAGCCTGGCATGCTGCCTTCCATGGGGTCACAAAGAGTAGGACATGACTTAGCGACTGAACACACACAGAGGTGAGGGTGTTGGTCCCAGATTCTCCTGGTCCCCAGCAGGAAGTTGATTTTTCCCCTGTGGCACCCAGTGTCCCCCAGGCTGAGTAGAATGACTGCTGCTGGTGCACAGTGCAGAGAAAGAAGAAATGGTGCAGGATGGCGCAGACCAACTCCCCAGTGGCCTGAGCTGTGGCAGCTTCAAGTGCCAGGAGGAGTTTAGCAGTGTGGGCTCCCCCTCGCTTACTGTCTTTGAAGGAGTAGTGCAGGCAGTGAAGACAAGATGAATGGGGATGGTGGCCTTGGCCTGTTGTATTGCCCACCTAGTGCTCCCAAACGACACTTGGAGGAGACTAGGAAAGGGACCAGCGTTGTGTCTGAAAGGAAACTTGAGTTTGACAGTAATGTGCTGCTTGCCCGTGCCATCTGCTGGCCGGCTCTTTCAACTTCACTTTTTTTTTTTTTTTTTTTAATTGAAGTATATTTAGCAGTTCCCTCATAACTCAGTTGGTAAACAATTCACCTGCAATGCAAGAGACCCCAGTTTGATTGCTGGGTTGGAAAGATCCCCTGGAGAAGGGAAAGGCTACCCACTCCAGAATTCTGGCCTGGAGAATTCCTTGAACTGTATACTGTAGAATTCATGGCGTCACAGGGTCGGACACCACTGAGTGACTCTCCCTCATTTTCACATGTTTGAATAACAATGCTGTGTCCATCATTTCTGGTGTGCATCAGCGTGATTCACTATATAAATACTTCCAGATTCTTTTCCATTATAGGTTATTGTAGATAGTGAGTAGAGTTCCCTGTTCTATACAGTAGGACCTTAACTATGAATTTTATACATTGTTGTTCAGTCACTAAGTCATGTCCGACTTTGTGACCCCACGGACTGTAGCACACCAGGATTCCCTGCCTTTGACCCTCTCCCAGAGTTTGCTCAAACTCATGTCCATTGAGTCGGTGATACCATCTAATCATCTCACCCTCTAGCACTCTCCTCTCCTTCTGTCTTCAGTCTTTCCCAGCATCAGGGTCTTTTCCAATAAGTTGACACTTCACATCAGGTGCCCAAAATATTGAACCTTCAGTTTTAGCATCAGTCCTTCCAATGGATATTCAAGGTTGATTTCTTTAGAATTGACTGACTTTGTCTCCTTGCTGTCCAAGGGACTCTCAAGGCTCTTCCCCAGTACCACAGTACTACTATTTTATACATAGTCTTGTGTATCTGTTAATCCCAAACTCCTAACTTTTCCCTTCCCCTGTTTTTCCCCTTTGGTAACCAGAAGTTTATTCTCTGAGTCTATTTCTGCTTTGCAAATAATTTCATTTGTATCTTGTTTTTAGATTCCACATATAATTAATATCATAGGACTTTTGTCTTTCTCTTTCTGACATACTCCACTTAGTATGATAATCTCTATGTCCATCCCAGTATCTGCAAATGGTATTACTTCATTATTTTTCATGGCTGAGTAGTATTTCTGTGTGTGTGTGTTTGCGTGTCTGTATACCACATCTTCTTTATCCATTTATCTGTTGATGGACATTTACATTCCTCCATATTTTGGCTACTATAAATAGTGCTGCAATGAACATTGGGATGCCTGTATCTTTTCAAACTGGGGTTGTTGTATTTTCCTGGTATATATCCAGTAGTGGGATGGCTAGATCATATGGTAGTTCTGTTTGCAATTGTTTAGGGAACCTCCATACTGTTCTTCATGTTGAATGTACCAATTTACTTTTCAACCACCAGTGTACAAGGGTTCCCTCTTCTCTACACCCTCCCCAGTATTTATTCTTTGTAGGTTTTTTTTTTTTTTTATTGATGGCCATCTTGTCCAGTGTAAGTGATACTTCTTTGGAGTTTTGATTTGCTTTTGTCTGATAATTAAGAATATTGAGACTCTTTTCATGTGCCTTTTGGACATCTTTGTCTGCTTTGGAGAAATGTCTATTCAGTTCTCTGACCATTTTTTAATTGAATTGCGGTTTTTTTTTTTTTTTTTTTTTTTTTTTTTTGCAGCTTCAGTTTTAATTGAATGTTGTTAGCAATAAGACCTTCCACGGCAGAAAGCTCCATGCAGTGCTTGGAGGGTGTGAATAGAAAAATCAGGTGCTAAACCTAATATGTAATACATTGTAAAGTATTTAATTTCGTTTTCCTCCTTGCCCATTTCTGCCTTCTTAATCCTTCTAACTTTCCCAAGGCATGGAGATGTCAGATACATAGCAATGGATATTAAAATGGATTCTTAACTCTCATTCCCACAAAGATATAGCAACTGAATATGCATGTTCCATGCATTGAGCTTAGAGCAGGAGTCAGGCATTGGCACAGAAGCCCATTATTTGTATCCCACGGGTCCGCGAGGGTGGATGGCTCCTTTTCTGAGTGGATGTGTGTCCATGTAGCTCATAGGTTGGGCCAATGCATAGGGCACACAGAGGGGCTGCCTATTTGTGCTCATGATGTGAATGACAAAATCCAGAGTCTGGGCTTATGGATCCAGGGACCTGGGTCTGGACATCAGCTCTTCTCTTGCTGTGTAGCCTTGGCACTTACTATCTCTGGGTGTCTCTCTCCTCTGTTGAAAACCAGGTACCCAAAATGCTGCTAATGTCACAGGGCTTTTCCAGGGCATAGCCTTGGACGTCATGTTGTCTCCCACTGGGGCTCAGGGTCTGTCTTTGCTTCTACTTCTGCAGTTGGGAGGTTATTCCAGCAACACTGCCTATGAAGATTTTTCTTGATTCCCAGACTTTGTAAATTTCAGAATCCTCTAACAATGGTCAAGGGACTATAATATGATCTTGGTGAAATTCCCTTATGCTATTTGGAAGTTGTCAGTTGTGCATGTAAAAAATTAGATGATTGGTCCTGAACAGTGATTCTCCAACCTTGGTGTCCATGGGCTATCTAACTGGGGTTGGAGTGGGTTTCAGCCTCCTAAACAGATTAGAGGCAGGCTGCTCAGCTGAAGCAAGGCCTGCTCCTCATCCCCCTTCTTCCTAATGTCTTCCTCACCCACTCTTCATACAAGCCCCCAAAGTGTGCCACAGAACACAGTTTGAAAACTAGATCTCAGATTTCAGTGTGCATTCAGATCCCTCGGTGATCTTGTCAAATGTGGCTTCTGATTCAAATGTTTTCTGGTGGGCCTGAGATTCTGTACTTCTGACCAGATCCCAGGTGATGCCTAAGTGTCTGGTCCATGGATAGCATTTTGAAATGTAAGCGTCTGATCATAGACTGCCTTTGACGTTTCACATCCTTTGATTTGGAGTTCTTACTGTTACTCTGATTGTGTCATAAATTAAAAATCTGTGTTGAATGAATGTTTCTATTAAGGGCAAAATCCTCAACTATACACATCTGGAAACTGACCTGGGATATGAAGGAGACAGAAAGTATTTGTTTCTCAACTGCGAGTGTCTGAAACATCTGTCAAATATTTTCTGAAGAAAACAATTTGGATTAAGACACTGTTTCACTTTGTCAAAAAGAGTTCCACTTTGGTTTGGTTGTAGTCTGGATCATAGAGAAAGTGTTAGTCGATGAGTTGTGTCTAACTCTTTGCAACACCATGGACTGTAATGCACCAGGCTTCTCTGTCCATGGAATTTACCAGGCCAGAATATTGGAGTGGATAGCCATTCCTTTCTCCAAGGGATCTTTCCAACCCAGGGATCGAACCTGGGTGGTCTGCATTGCTGGCAGATTCTTTACCATCTGAGCCACAAGGCAAGCTAATGCACACTTTTCTAAGGGAACTTCTGATGGAAACAAGTAACCTGCTTTCAGACCCTGGCTGAGGCCTGTCTCCACACTCTAGGTCTAAGTGAAGGTTCAGAATTGTGGACAGCTGTTGGTCCTTCTGGCATCCAAGTATTTTTTGATAATCTTAATGACATGGCATCTAGAAAGATAACCTTCATGTAAGTGGCCTCCACTCTTTCTGTCCATTGCTGAGTTGAGCGCTCCAACTTCAGTGTTGTAGAATGTTCTGTCTTCGGCACGCTGTTGGTACTCCTCTGCTGTGTGTCCAGAAGACCAGCTGCTTTGACAGACCATAGGTGTTTGCTTCTTACTCTTTGTTTCAATTCAGTAACATCATGGCTAAGGCGGGGAGCCTTACACATGCAGCTCCCAAGATAGATCCCAGTCACAACTGATAGGAAAGAGGCCCAGGGTCAGTGGGCATCTCAGGGCTCTTATGGTTTGGAAAGGACTGAGCACACAGGTAGAATTTTATAATTAGCACTGCTTGGGGTCGTTAATTATATATGAGGAAGATGATTCAGGGGTTTGGATAGAGTCTTAGTGTGTGGACTGAATTCTGTACAAAATACCTTTGATAGGTCTTCAACTGCAATTCAGCTGCAGTGGGAAACATGAGTGTCTTGCTGAACCAACAGAACCAACAAAAAGCTAAGTGTTAAGGGACCCAGTTACATGGATAGATGTAGACAGTTTCTGGCCAGTAGCAAAATTCCTTGAGTTCAGGATGTGCTTCTAATCAGACCTCGAGTCTCTATATGGATATGTTCCGACTGATCCTTTGACCAAACTTAACAATTTTATCCAAGTTTGGTTTAGGCGCTGCCACTGCAGGCATGGAAGACCCTGCCCACCACTTCCATGCCTGTGCTCACCCACCCCCCACAGCTCTGTCTCTCTATGTTGGGGTCAAGGAGTAAACCAGGCAGGGCTGCCTTTGGTAAAACACCACTGGTCCACACACAGAGCCATGACTGAGGGTGTGGTGTCCCTTTACATTAGGTTCTCTTCTTCATCCTAGAAAACATCATCAAGAGGATCTTTAATATTCTGATGTTCACCTGGGTCTTGTTTCTGGCAACCGTAGACAGTTTCACAATGCGCCTCAACTCCATCTCCACGCAGTACTTTGACATCTCCACCAACCTGAGGATAGAGTGCTGCATGCTAACCAGAGAGATCAAGAAGGTAGCCCTGCTCTCGACCCTGCTTCGCTTCTGCCTGAGTCACAAAGGTTCTGACAGCCAGGGTCCAGATCTCCACGGAGGCTCAGACAAAACCCTCCCTCCCCAGTATTTGCATAACACCTCTGCTTTATTGTAAATATATATTTCAGTCTGTTTCATAATCAGAATGAAAATATACACACTACACACACACACACACACACACACACAGTCCTGGGATCTCGGCCAGGAGTTTCACTCTGTCTCCTCTCGTCACCGTGGTCCCCAGCTGCACTGACTCTGCTGTGTCTCATACAGGCTCATCTGCTTTAGTCTGGGATGTTTGACCTGAACCTTCTTATAGGGAAAATTAGGAAAATACACACCTGGAGGCTCAGATGGTAAAGAACCCACCTGCAATGCAGGAGACCCAGGTTTAATCGTTGGGTCCAGAAGATCCCCTGGAGAAGCGAATGGCAACCCACTCCAATGTCCTTCCCTGAGAAATACCATGGACGGGAGATCTTGACAGGCTATAGTCCATGGGGTGGCAAAGAATTGAACATGACTGAGCGGCTAAGAAAAATCATAGCCATATAAAGTTTATAGATTACATTTGAAAAAAATAGTCACAGCTGGAAAGGTTGCTCTCACTTAGCAAGATTATCTACATATGAGAAGGAATTTCTTTTTAATTTTATTTTTTGTGATTTGGGTGACATACACCCTTGTATTCATTTCAAGATTACAACATAATATCTTTGGCATTTGTGTATATTGTAAAATGATAACCACAGTAAGTCTAGTTAACCTCCATCACCGCACCTGTTATAAATTCTTTCTTGTGAAGGATTTGAAGATCTATTCTCTTAATAACTTTTCAATACATAATACAATATCGTTAACTCTAGTCACCATTGCATCCCCATGATTTATTAATTTCACAACTGCAGGTTCATACTTTTGACCATACATTTGACAACGCTTAAAGTAAGGGGGATTTCCTGTTCATCATGACCCAGTAGCATCTGGCACCATTAATTCAGTGAGTTGACATCAATCCTCAGCTTGACTAGATTTTTCATCCTACACAATGTGTGCGTGATGGTGGAGGGTTGTCCATACTGAGAATCGCCAGTGTCTACACAGGGCTGTGACAGTGACTCCCTTTCCACAGGGCATCGTCCCGACACGGGAGTACATCCACATGTACTACCAGAACCACATCATGAACCTTTCCAGGGACTCAGGACTTGACACCATCGACGGCCATGCTGGCACCGTTGCAGGCGCACAGACTGCCCCCAGGAAGGACAGCTTGGACTCCCATGACAGCATCTCCAGGTATGTCACGTACTCCATGGTGGTGCTGCTTTCCACAGGAATGACAGAGGTGCAAGATGATGGGAGAGGTGCAAGCTTATCAGAACCATGTGGGTGCCAGCCGCTCTGGGCTGTCTCCATGGGCATGGCCCAGCAGAGCATTGCTGCCCTTGCTCTGGACAGAGAGTAGCAGCAATCAGTAATAAATTATTAGAAAGACCCAGAAGGCCAACGGGACCAAAAGGTGTATTTCCAAGCTGGAGTCAAGTCACACAAGCCTCCTGACATAAGATGAGTAATTGTATCAAGAACTGCATCTTCAATGCCTTTAAAATGCTGTTCCACAAAGTATCTTCTGTTCTGGAATCTTCTGCCACCTGTTTCTGTCCTCCATATTCTCCTTTCAGAAATTTTATTTTATGATTCGGAATCGTAAAAATTTGAGAAGTGGTTCTGTGAACCCCACCTTCCGAGTTGTGGGGTCACACCCCTGCTTCACACAGGCCCCTGCACTGGCCCTTCCCCAGGGCTTCGCTGACAGTGTGTGTGGGTTTCCTCATTTCTTCCTTAACTGACCCCTTGAAATGTACTGTTATCATTCCCATTTGATGGGGACATGAACTTCTCATGAAAGTTCATGAGGCTGTAGACTGGTTCCCAATGGGGAAAATCCCACAAAATTACACATTATTTTCCCATAGAACTTCAGGCATTTCACAGGCTTCCTGAGTAATATGCTTGAGCCTGGCTTAAGATTAGTGTCTCCAGAACCAAACTCTGAACCAAATGAATCAAACAGAAAATTAGAAAGTGAACTGAAAATCAGTTATTCATAAAATAAATATACATAGTTCCTATATTTGTAACTTTCAGCTGTGTAACAACTAATAATATGGTCAGTTAAGAAAGTAAATACATATTGTAAACCACAAATTTGGGAGGGAGATTAAGAAAAAGAAAACAAAGACTGGCTAAAGTAAAATCAAGTAACTGCCTTTAAAACTGATCCAAGATGACAAATCTGCACCCATAGTCAAAACCTGTGAGGTGGGAGATATTAATATTCATTGTTTGCCTTTTAACAAAGACTGACTGTCAAAATATTCCAAAATTTTTAAATGGTCAATCCGTCCATAAATTTACTAGTAGAAAACCAATACCTTTAGAATTATTTCTAAGGTCCTTTTACTCATTATTTGTAATGTAAAGAAATAGGAAACAACTATAGGTCATTTATACCCTTAGTAAGTGAATGAACTTATTTCTCTTTTCTTAAAGGTCAAGGAGAACTTCTATTTTGTTTGTTTGTTTAGGAAACTTTCAAACTTTACAAACAATTGTGTGCCAGCAATAGAGTCCATAGGTTGCCACACTGATTTCTGAGGAGACAGTGGCCTTCTTTGGGAGGGACACCAGTGTGGACATTTGCTGTCACTACACCTGTGCTTGGGGCACGTAGCACCACCCCCAAAATGGACACAGGGACCCACATGCTCTATGTGGCCTGGACCCTCAAGGACCCAGCCTGCAAGGAGGTGCCCCACCTGCCCCGTCTCACCCACTTTTCTCTTCAGCAGACAGTAGAGGACATTAGGGTAGGAACCTAACAAATGTGCTTATGTTCCCTTTGACTTCTTGGAACAGTCATTATTTCTTTCAAATGCAGATGTAAAAAATGGCTGTTTTATGAAATCAGACATCCTCTACCTTCCCAGAAAATAAATTAAAGTTCCTTCAGGAAACATTGGTGACATCCCAAGGAACATTCCTAGATACATTCAGAGTGGTTATTATTTGAGCCTTCATGACAAGAGCTTCAGGGGGTGTTCCTCTCTGGGGTTAAACTCTGCATGTGAACTGCAATCATGCCTCCATCTGAGCTGTAGCAGCTCAACCCTGAATCTACCTTGATTTTCTCCCAGACGTTGAGTGACAGGCACTGAGGATTCAGTCAGTAGGATCTCGCTCTGCTGACACCTGCTGAGACCTAGAATATGATCACAGAGAATACCTTTCATTAGGCCCAATGATCAGTTAACAGACAAAGTGACACTGCCCCTTCTGGACTTCCTATGTAGCTGCCTTTGTACCATTACTTTTCTTTTCTTTTTGATATTGGTTATATCCAGTGGCATATGAAACCAGCATCTCTTCTTCAAGCCATCCAGTTTGGTTCAACTGAATATCACTCAGAAGATGGGGTGGAAAATTCATTTTGTTGCAGTCAATCCGGAGCTTCCTTCTTTTCTTTTGGAAACTGTTTTCTTTTCTTTTCTTTTTTTTTTTTAATATTGATTTCTTTTTTTTTTAAATTTTTTATTTTTCAGTGGGTTTTGTCATACATTGATATGAATCAGCCATAGAGTTACACGAATTCCCCATCCTGGTACCCCATCCCACCTCTCTCTCCACCCGATTCCTCTGGGACTTCCCAGCCCACCAGGCCCGAACAATTGACTCATGCTTCCCGCCTGGGCTGGTGATCTGTTTTTTTAAATGGCAGTTTTATATAAATTATATTTGAGAAGGTATTTCTGCATAAGAACTGAACTCAGGATTGGGGAAAGGAGGCTCTGAATAAAATATATTTCCTGTCATTCAAAAAAAAAAAAAAAAAAACCCTCAGCTATACAATTGTAAAGATGAATTCTGCTCTGTGAGAGGTCAGGACTTGTCATTAATCTAGTTCCCTGCCCCACCCAGAGAGCGACACTTCATCCTTTATCAGCAGTTCTGTTCTCAGCCCAGTGCTATCCTGTCTTCATCCCCTCTGTCCTGGAGCCCCGGTGCCGTGGACACTGTCCGTGGTGCTGGAGTGGCGTGTGATCTGCTACATGGCGGCATCTGGGTCTGAGGTCTGTAACTCGTGTTCCGGTGCTGTTTTAACACTGTGCCTCTGTAACTGTTTGTGCTGCTAACTGCTACATGGAAGCAACCATGCTGTTCTCAAGACAGTCCACCCTTGATGATTTTGTTGAAACAGAAACTGTGCCTAAAATGAGGGAGTACACTCGGCCTGGTCTCCATAAAATGCTCAGCATGGATGTGTCCTGATGAGGTCCTTAGCCTCCAGGCGATCACCCGCGCATGCTTTGTCCATGACTCAGTGAAACCCTCCCTATATCATTGCACAGATGAGTTATTGTGACCTGTGTGTTTTCGTTCACTTTTGTCTTAAGAAGGTGCATGCTTAATGATAGCATAACAATCATCCTTCCAGGGACACAACTGGTCGTTCCCAGGGTAGCATTCTACTCAACTAACTGCACTTTGTTTTTGTCTGTTAGGAGTTTCTTAAAAATCCTACATAAACATAGTCCTCCATTTTGTAAATATGTCACAATTCCTATTTCCAAAAGAGCAAGCATGTTTCCTCCTTGGTTGAGGGTGCCAGTGGGCAGTCCTCATGGGTCAGGAAGAGTAGGAAACTTTCTCATAATTTTGTTCAAAGATCCACACTGCTGTTGCTACTAAGTCGCTTCAGTCTACACAGTAGGAGATAATCCCAAATACTGTATGTAGTCACATTTGTTCAATACAGAATGAAACTCTACACATGCTACATGCCCAACTGACATGAAAGTTAGAATATTTTCCACCATTGTTTTTAAAATAATATTATTATGCAGTAGAATATATTACCTTGGGAAAACTTAACTTGTTTGGTTTCGGAAAGATTGCTTTGTGTCTGTTTTTTCTCATTAAATCCCAGGATAAAAACTATGATCATGCATAGAAATGAAATCACTTGCTTAAAATTCAAAACCTCTTCTTTGAAAAGTCAACAGGAACACAGAAACACAAGCTGTATTCTGCTTACTATGACACTAAACAATCACCCAAATAACCCAATCTGAAACTAAGGGCAGTGTTGACATGTGAGCCAGAGAATTTTTAGCATTACTTTACTAGTGTTTGAGAAGAGTGCAATCATTCAGTAGTTTGAGCAATCTTTGGCATTGCCTTTCTTTGGGATTAGAAAGAAAACTGACTTTTTCCAGTCCTGTGGCCACTGCTGAGTTACCCAAACTTGTTGGCATGTTCAGGGCAGCATTTTCACAGCATCATCTTTTAGGATTTGAAATAGCTTAACTGGATTTCATCACCTCCACTAGCATTGTTCATAGTGATGCTTCCTAAGGCCCACTTGACTTCACATTCCAGAATGTCTGGCTCTAGGTGAGTGAACACTCAATCGTGACTATCTGGGTTATGAAGATCTTTTTTATATAGTTCTTCTGTGTATTCTTGCCACGTCTTCTTAGTATCTTCTGCTTCTGTTAGGTCCACGAGGCCTTGAATAATGTCCAATTACAAAAGAAGATATTTTAAAGCTCATTAACACCTTAAGTTCTGTGTCCCTATTACCAGGAAAGAGAGGGTAGTTCCATGGATTTCTTGGTCATCACTTCAAAGGAGTGTGACTAAAGTTGTCCAGGATTCCTAGAAGATATGGTGTGGAAAACACCTCCTTTGTCCCTGTGGTCAACAGCAATGTGACAAGAGCCAGAACCCCTTTCCTTCCTGCCCCAGAAAGAGATCTCTTTGGGGATTTATACAAGATGAAAAAGGACACCTCACAGCAATGGTCACTTTCAGACAACCCCATCACCTCTAAGTCACAATGCAATACTGAGGGGTGCCCCCTTGCAGCCTCATCACAATCACCTCTCACAGAAGGAACCCAGCTTCCCACAGCCCCAAAGAGCCCTGGTTCATGCACCAACCCCAGGGTGCTCCTCCTGGAGCTGTGCCCTGTGTTGCTTGTTCTGTGGGACTAGGGGACATCTCTCCACCTTTCTTGTGTGACTCTTGCTCCTAGACGATCACTCTAGGTGTGGGGGTGTCCTGCTTCTCCTTGTGTCTTCACTGCTAACACAACCTTTTAAGGAGCAGAGGCTCTGTAAAGGTCTTCAGAATAAAGGAGCCAGTGGGCAAGGGCTCACATTAATTGTCGGCTACTTCCATAAATAACCCAGACAAATATAAATAAACAGATAACTTAACTTTTGAGAATGATACCCCAAAAGGTCAGAAACATGAATTCACTATGATCACCTTTATTAATATCTAAATCATCCCTCTTCAGTATTGCTGCTAGGTAAGCTCATGTTTCCAAAACAGTTCTAAATCCAATTCCAAAGTATCCATTTCAAGGTCACAAAACAAAATGGAAGGTTTCCCCATCTCTTTTACAAAAGAGCAAAACTCTTGTACTTGAACTCAGTAACTACAACCCCATTTTGATCCTCATCATTCACAAACTAAGACATTACATGTTATTTAGCCTTCTATTAAACTATCAGAGTTTGAAATGTTTCTAAAGAAAGCAGAGATGAATCTCCATGTCATCATAGAAAAGAGGAACCCAAAGATGCTACACACGCGTTCCCCAAAGTTGCCCAGTCCCTCACTTCTGAGAAGGCTGACCACTCCCTCTTCAATGACAGAGGGAAGGATCACCTGACTCCTGCTCTGGCTCAGGCGCCCTCTTCCTCCTCCCTTGCAGCCTCTGCAGACAGGGGTGGGAAGGCCTTGAAAGCCCTTTGTTTGACCCTGAGCACACATGCCATGACTTGCCACTTGCTGGTCTCCAGATAGGCCCGGGGACCCCACAGGAACTCATAGCGGGCAGAGTGGCTGCTCTCCCCGGGGGCAGAGGAGGCCAAGGGGGATGCAGCCTCCCCGACCTCATCCCCCAAGAGCTGAACCTCCACCATACCCTGGGCTTCGCCTGGGTCCTGAAGGTCTTCCTCGTGCCTGCTTGGCTTGCTCAGCTCACTCATCTCGACCACGAGTGCATTGCCTGGGATGAAACCACAGAGAGGGGTGAGGCAGGGGACAAATGGGGACCACAGGTCTTGGCTGAAAATCACACCCTGGATGGTCTGACACAGGCCACTTAAAAGCCTCCTCTTGAGGGGTCCCCTCATCCCTCCCCCAGGGTCCTCAGTCCTCCCTCAGGGTCCTCACCTAAACTCCTTCAGAACCTAAGAATCTCCTCTCCAATCTTTGAGGCCCCGCCCCTTATATCACGTCTCCAGTGTCCCTAGACCCTGTGCCCATGCAGCCAGCAGAGTCACCTCGTGCTGAAAGCAGGTTCAGGATCTGTGGTATTGCCTGTGTCCTCCCTCAAGGTCCTTATCTCGAGCCATGGCAGGTCTGGGAATGGCCCTTGTTTTGACCAGAGACAGGGCCCTCACACCAGGCCATCACTGCCCTGAGACTCCCAGGGGGAGTCTGCGGACATGACATCAGAGCTCACATTCCTCAACCCTCCTCCTGCACTTCACTTTGACACTCAGCAGGTCTGGGTACCACAATCTTACCCCGACATTGCTCCCCTTGGAACCAGGCCCTCCCCAACCGGGACCCCTGAGAGGCAAGCAGGAGAAGGGGGCTCATTTCCCCAACCCTGCCGGGGTTTCCCAGGCCTGAGAGCATTGATGACCTGGATGTCCTGGTGTCCCAGACCACCCCTAAGGGTTCTACCTTGACTCTTGACACCTCTGTACTCCTTCACTCTGCTGACCTGAACATGGTCACCTGACCCAGGCCCGCACTTCTCCCCTCCCATCGGGATCAGTGACGTCACATCTGGACATCACGATGCATGGGCCCCCAGGCCTGTTGGGAGAGTGGCACATGCATCCCCTGGGGACCCTCAGTCTCCTCTGGCCCTCACCTCGAATCTGGGTAGGACGTGTGCACCTCCCTCTGCCCACCTGTGACTGTGCGCCAAAGACCAAGGCTCGGAATCCCTGAGTTCACTGAGGAAGTAAGGGGGCTTTGGGTCTCAGCCTGACAGCCCAGACAGGGGCCCCCAGGAGCCCCAGTAGGGGTGGAGTTGTGTTCTATGGGGCCCTCTGTTCCAGGATGTCTGGAACCCTCATCCTCTCTCAGGAGGGTGCCTCCTTAACACTTGAGAGAAGGCTGCAGTCCCAGCACAGATGCTGGATGGGGGGCTGCTGCACCCATGACAGTCAAAGAGCACAGGTAACCACTCACCTGCCCTAGAGATGGGGACCTTCCCTCCCTTTCCAGAGGCTCAGCAGGTGGCTGAGCACCTTGCTGCCCATTCACAGGCCTTGTATGTGAGTCTGGGCAAGGAAAAAACCCAGGCCATGGTGTCTCATCAGCCTCCCCTGCCAGTTTGTAGATCGATTCATCCCAGGGCCCTTCCTCATGACAGTTCCCACGGAGTCCCAGGTGGTTCCTCCTGTAGAGAACTGCCACTCCAGACCACGACCAAGCTTGCTCTTCACAGGCTAAGCCTTGTTTCTGTCATCCAGTAATCAGACTCTTCCAGCCTCCTCACCTCTAGAGAAACCTGGCCTCTCCTCAGGTGACCCGGGCATGCCTGGGGTTCAAGACAGTTAGACTGTCCTGGGCCAGCCCATAAGGGCAATGCTCCCTCCCTCCACTCCTGTGTGACCTTAAGCTGCAGCATCTGCCCGGCTCAGGAAGACCCATGCTTAGCCACTTCACTCCGCAGATATCGGTCAAGAGCTACCAAGTACTGAGTGGGGGGAGTGACGAACCACATGGGCCTTTTGATGTCAGGCAGCCTTGACTTTGTGAATAAATGATAACTTTTGTGACAAGCAGGTGACTTGAGATTGCAATCTGCACATCTTTGCTTTCTCTATAGCTTTACAGGTAAGCAGGCACCATACATGCTGAGGTTTCTCGGAACGTGGTTTTTAAATAGCAGAATCTGTGTGTGATTCCAGGTGAGGAGGCATACGGAAGTCAAGACAAAAAAATCAAATGAAACCTTCTGAAAAGGTAAGGTGTTCACCAGGCAGCGAACCTTCATAAGGGGCAGTGTTTAGACTTGGAAGTGAGCAGCTTGGTCATGCGTCATGGCAGCTCAGTGCTGGGGCTGACAGAGGCCTGGCCTGCACCGCCCCATGTCCTTTCTCAGTGGCCTCCTCTGCCTGCACCAGACTGCAAACAAGGAGACCCAGCCTTTCGGTTCTGGTGGACTGGTGTGCACGCTCTCCCCTCTCCTGACCTCGCAGCCCTTGTCTCTGCAGCACAACCCTGGAGGTCTCTTTGTTGTGCTCCTCAGGACAAACACTCTTTTAAGAGAAAGCGTGTTATAAAATGGACACCCCAGCAAGCAAAGGGTGCTGAGGTGTGACACCCTTGGAGCGCTCAGCTGAAAAGGGAAAAGAAAAGAGAAACAAGAAAATGTCACCAGATGCAGGCCCTGCAATGAAGCCAAAGCTCGGGCCTGCTGTCCAGATACCAGCGAGTTCCCAAACTGAACACCTGTGGGCCTCGGACAGGGACCACAAGCTCCAGCCCTGTGCATTGCAGGACAGGAAGGGCTCTTTCGGGGCCCCCAACAAGGCGATGCTTAATTTCTCCTCATATGTCAAGTGAGGAACCTGCTGGACAGTGTCTCTGTTTCCATTAAGGCACTCCACCAGGCTCTCGTCAAGCCCTTGACAGGACTTTTCAATGAGTGGGTGCAGAGCATCTGAGGGGCTTCCATGAGTGTGTACAAGGTACCCTCATTGCGCTGGAGGTGGACAGCCATATGTCCTGCCTTCCGAGCAAGCAGGTGCCTGAGGGGACTCAAATGCTCAGGCAGGCCCAGGATGGAGGCGCTGAAGACATGTGCTGGGAGGGAAATCTCTCGTATTTTCAGGCTCCTTATTGCCGTGCAGGGTTCTGACCCCAGGAACGCCTCTATCTGTCTGAATAGGGTGCATATGTGGGGTCCTCTAGGGGTGTACATGAAGGCTGTGGGGATAATGGGAAAGAATGGCTGGAGATTATGGGAAAGAGGGGCTGCCTGAACAGTAATAGAAGGGGTTCAGGGCCTGAGGCATGATGGGCATGCAGATGGCACACAGAGGCACGAGCATGGCTGCTGGGAGCGGCCCAGGGAGCAGGCTAAATATCTGGGTGGGTACAGTGGTCAGGCCCACCACCACCACAGAAGGAGCCATCAGGTCAGTAAGCCAGGTGAAGCAGAGCCATGGGCCCTTGATGGGCAGGGCCACCTCCATCAGGACTGGGATTAGAGAAACTGGAGATTGTGTGCCCTTGGGCAGGCTTCAGGACGCATCAAGGGGTTTGGGGCTTCTGTCCTGAACCAGCAGCAGGGGTGGCAAAGGTCCTTGCCAGGGGGTGGCGGGGGCGAGTTCCAGGTGGCCCATGGTTTCCTGGGCACCCTCAGGGCAGCGTTACAGGCCGTCCTGTGGCTTCATGGTGCTGGGCACAGGAGGGATGTCCAGGGCTACTGGCCTGCCTTCTACCTGCTGAGATGCTGACTTAACGCCCCCTCTACTCTTGATCTTCCCAAGGAGGTGTGGGCTGTCTCTCTTAAAAAGGGGACTGGAGCAGAACTGTAATGGGGTTCACCAAAGAGAGAAAGAATAGCAAAATCTGAGTCTCAAAAGCCTTGCTGAAACCAGCACCATCCCGGCTAGGACCCTGGGTGGCCTCACCCAGCCATCCCCAGGCCTCACGGAGAAAGCAGGACCCTGTCCCACAGGAGTCGGTGTCCCATCTTGCCCATCTTCAAGGCTCAGTAACTCATCACCTCTCGGCCTTGGTAAATGACAGAGTGGCCCAGGAGTATTCCCTCAAGGCCCAGAGTGGGGACTTGGCATTTGAAGCAGGCAGACTGCACAAGCTTCTCTGCTTTCTATGCAGGTGTCGACCCATGGCCTGCACTTCTTCGGCTGACCAACACTTCCCAGGAAAGGACCTGTGCTTCCTTATACTAAACTTCTTCTCCATAGCTATGGGAGTCAGGTGCTTAGTCAGTCAGTCATGTGCGACTCTTTGGGACCCCATGGACAGTAGCCCACCAGGCACGTCTGACTGTGGGTATTCTCCCAACAAGAAAACTGGAGTGGGTTGCCATACCCTCCTCCAGATCTTCCAACCCAGGGATCGACTCCAGGTCTCCCGCCTTGCAGGCGGGTTCTTTCAGGTCTGAGCCGTGAGGGAGTCATGGGGACACACAAACCGCTCCCCCCACCTGCCTCCACCGTGGGCCCATTTGTACCCTGGATGAGGACAGGAAGGTCCAGCATTTGAGCAGTGTCATCTCTTTCCCTGGTGTGACTGGGATCTAAGGGCCCACGGGTCAGTGGTACAGAGTGATTCCTGGCCCCCGGGTATCCTGACCTGATCCCTACTGTGCATTCAGCTCACCCCCGTCATCTCACACAGACATCCCCACCGGAGAAAGAGAGGGGCAGTGACTTCTTTGTGCTGAGAAAGCTTAGGATCTCCCCCTCACAACTCCCCAGTGCAGCCTACAGCACTGGCAGCTCCGGCAGTCATGCCAGTTCCCAGGCCTGTCTTTACACAAAGCTTTCCCGGCAGGCCAACCAGGACCCCGGCAGCCCTGAGGTTGGCACCCACCCCACCCCCAGGGCCCAGCAGGTACTCCCGTGCCTTTACCATGCTCAGGACACAGACACGTGGCTCCTGCATGAGCAGGGTGGTCAGGCAGAGGGAGGTGAGCACATCCTGGCACGCTTTGCTGAATCCATACAAGCTAAGCTGACGGAAAAAGCTCTTCATGCAGTCTGTCTCAAATACCTTGTCTGAGTCCACCCTCTCCAAAATGTTCTCAAAGAGCTCCTCATTGATGCCTATGCAAGTGGCAACTTCCTCCCACCAGATGGACACAAAGCGGTGACTGTTGACGATGGTCCACCGCTTCCTGGGAAAGGGGAGGGAGATGAGTCTGCCCTCTTCTCCAGCCAGGGCAGCACACTGGGTGTGCAGCCTCTTGAGCAAAGGCTCTTCACTCAAAGCCTGGAAAGTGCTCTCTTCTAGCAGCAGCCTGAAGCTGTGGTGGCCCGTGGGCATGAGCTGGGCCAGGGCGACTGAAAGGTCCACAGGGAGGGGCACAGCTCCTTGAGCCAAGGACCAGAGGCCCTGTGTTTTGAAGAAAGGGAGCACCCCGAGGCTGGGCATCCCGTCCATCATGGCACCCTCCGTGTCCACAGCCCCACGGAGAGTCGTGCATCCTTTCTTCTTGGAATGGGAACAGGGCAATGGACAGGAGCAGTCCAGGCCCTCAAGGGTGTTTAGCCCCTCACCAAAGGCCTCTGCTTCCTCAGGGCTGACATCACAAGGCAGTCATTAAGTGACCTAATAAAGGGCTGACTGCACCCAGGCTGGTCAGCATGTCAGCCTCCTGGTCCACGCTCGTCATGGCAGTGAGCACCATGACACTTGTACATGGGCGTGAAGTCTCAGGCTGAGCACTCCTGCAAACCGGGCATGGCCTTCTGGTCCTGGAGCCCTGGAGCCAGGGAGACACGCACCGACAGGTGTGTGACCCTCAAAGTCAGCCCCTCCTCTGTATTCATAGGTGTCTTGAGGGTTCGGCATGGCACCCTTGCACGCAAGCACAGCCATGTCCAGGGTGGGAGTCCACGGTCAAGGGTACAGCCACCTGGCCCTCTGGGCACTGTCCCTAGATGGGCAGCCAGTCCCCGACACAGATCCACTCTTGGCCCTGCCATCAGTCTGCAGGAGCCAAGGGTGGAGGCTCTGCAGGCAATGGGTAAAGTCTTGGGGACACAGAAGGACAGGCTGCCATCCTATGTTCTCAGCAGCCTGCTTAGGTCCACCATAGGCTGGCCTTGCTCTGCACACTGTGGTCCCAGGCAGGTGGGAAGGAGTGGTCACCCTGGGCATTCATGCACAGTGTGGCTTCCTTTTCTGTGACTGAAGTCCACAGGACCTCCATCTGGCTCTGTGTCCACGCCATGAGAGGTGCCATCCTGCTCTTTGGCCTGGTGCTCTAGCATCAAAGAGGTGGCCCTCATGGGCATCCCACCCTACTAACGCCTTCCCCCACCCCAACACTGTTCCTGGGGTTGAGGATCGTCCCAGGGCTTTCAGAATCAGAAATGCCTCTGACCTTGTGGCGTCAACCATCTGCAACCCAGGCACTAGGCCCAGTGGGTGAGAGAGAGGGCTCCAGTGAGGAGATGCCACGGCGGGCACCACAAACCTGCTGATCCCCAGCTGCCTGGCTCACCCAATCTGAGACTGCTTCCCCACATGGGTAATCCTAGGGGCACCTGCCCCAGAGGGTCCTGAAAACTCGGAAGAGGTACAGGAGGTGGCGATGGTCCTGACACTTAAGACTGCCACGTGGTGATCTGAGGCGCATAAGCACTGATCTCCCGGTAGACCTAGGTTCCATGCTGGAAGCCTCCCGTCACCATTGAGGGGTGGGCTACCTTGTCGATTCTCGCAGACTGGGGGCTGAAACACCGTCTGAATTAAATGTTTCTAGACACAGCTCGGGTGAGCTAGATGGAATTGCCCAGTGTCTCCCATAGACAGAAGCCTTATTCAGTACCCTCACATGTGACCCAGGGATGCCTCATACCCCTGAAAAGGCAAGTTCCATTTTAGACTGTCTGGGACCCCGCAAACACTCTCGGGTGCCTCCTCAGCTATCAGGACTGTGGCAGGGTGCTCCCTGCCAATGACTGAACCTCCGTGACCCCCTTTACCTCCCTGTATGTTCTGGTTGCCCCTACATATTCCTGAGAGATGCTCCCCCACCCCTAATCCCCTTGGCTACCCATGGCAACTTGAGGTTCCCTTTTGTTCTGGCTGAGAGACCTCCCAGCGTCCTGGTCCAGAAAACTACTAGAGCTTGTCAATGAATTCAGTGAAGTTGCAGTATCAAAAATTAAAATATAAAAATATATTTGCATTTCTGTACACTAACAGTATGTAGCAGAAAGAGAACTTCAGTGTATTAGCCATTTACATTTATAATCCCATTTAATTGCTTCAAAAGGAATGAACTACTTAGAAATAAACCTATTTAAGGAGGCAAAAGACCTGTACTTGGGAAACTGTAAGATACTGACAAGTGAAATTGAAGACAGCACAGCAAATGGAAAACTTTACCATGTTCTTTGATTAGAAGAATCAGTTTTGTAAGATGAATATACTACATAAGGCAATCTATAGATTGAAATTACCAATGATATTTTGCATAGAACTAGAAATTTGTATGGACACATAAGACCCCAAATAGCCAAGACCATCTTGGGAAAAAAGAACAGAGTTGGAGAGACTTCAGTGGTGGTCCAGTGGCTAAGACTCCATTCTCTCAATGTAGGGGGCCCAGGTCTGATCCCTGATCAGAGAACTAGATCTCACATGCAGCGACTAATAGTTCACATGCTGCAACAGAGATTCACATGCCACATCTTAGAGTTCACATGCTGCGGCTGCTACTAAAGACCCTGCATGACACATCTAGAAAGATCCCAGGTGCTGAAACTGAGGATTCTGAATGCTGCACCTGAGGATCCCACATGCCTCAATGAATATCAAAGATCCCATGTGCTGCAACATAGACCAGACACTGCTAAATAAAGTAAAAAGAGAAAAGAACTGAGCTGGAGGAACCAAGCTTCTTGACCTTAGACTATACTACGAAGCTATAGTAATCAAAACAGTATGGTACTCGCACAAGAACAGGCATACAGATCAATGAAATAGGATAGGAATCATAGAAACAAGCCTATGCACCTATGGTCAACTAATCTACATCAAAGGAGGCCAGAATACAGTATACAGTAGAGAAAATAGATTCTCTCCAGTAAGTGGTGCTGGGAAAACTGGACAGTTGCATGGAAAACAATGAAATTAGAACATTATCTAATACTCTATACAAAAACAAACTCAAAATGAATTTGAGACCTATGTGTAAGATGGAATATGGAAAACTTCTGGATGAAATCTTGGGCAGAACACGTTTTGACAGAAATCACAGCAGCCTTGTTTTTGGATCCATCTCCTAAAGTAAAGGAAATGAAAGCAAAAATAACCAAATGGGCTTCCCAGGTGGCACTACTGGTAAAGAACTTGCTTGCCAACGCAGAAGACAGAAGAGATGAGAGCTCAGTCCCTGAGTTGAGAAGATACCCTGGAGAAGGGCATGGCAACCTATTGCAGTATTCTAGCCTGGAGAGCTCCATGGCCAGTGAAGCCTGGTGGGCTGTAGTCCATAGGGTGGCAAAGAGTCAGGCACACCTTAAGCTACTTAGCATAGCACAGGGACCTAATTCAACCAAAAAGCTCCTGCACAGCAAAAGAAACCATTGAGAAAATGAAAAGAACCAACTGAATGAGAGAAAATATTGCAAATGACTGATTTGGGGTTAATATAGCTCAAAAACACAGTGTCAGGAAAAAAGAAAAAACACTTTAAAAATGGGCAGAAAGACTGAATAGAAATTTTTCTTTTCTTTTTTTTTTTTAGAGAGCCCCACTCCTGCTTTTTTTTTTTTTTTTTTTTTGCTTTTTTCAAAAATTTTTTTTATTAGTTTGAGGCTAATTACTTCACAACATTTCAGTGGGTTTTGTCATACATTGACATGAATCAGCCATAGAGTTACACGTTTTCCCATCCCAATCCACCCTCCCACCTCCCTCTCCACCCGACTCCTCTGGGTCCTCCCAGTGCACCAGGCCCGAGCACTTGTCTCGTACATCCCACCTGGGCTGGTGATCTGTTTCACCATAGATAATATACATGCTGTTCTTTCAAAACATCCCAACCTCACCTTCTCCCACAGAGTCCAAAAGTCTGTTCTGTACTTCGGAGTCTCTTTTTCTGTTTTGCATATAGGGATATAGTTACCATCTTTCTAAATTCCATATATATGTGTTAGTATGCTGTAATGATCTTTATCTTTCTGGCTTACTTCACTCTGTATAATGGGCTCCAGTTTTTTCCATCTCAGTAGAACTGATTCAAATGAATTCTTTTTAATGGCTAAGTAATATTCCATGGTGTATATGTACCACAGCTTCCTTATCCATTCATCTGCTGATGGGCATCTAGGTTGCTTCCATGTCCTGGCTATTATAAACAGTGCTGCAGTGAACATTGGGGTGCATGTGTCTCTTTCAGATCTGGATTCCTCAGTGTGTATGCCCAAAAGTGTTATTGCTGGGTCATACGGCAGTTCTATTTCCAGTTTTTTAAGAAATCTCCACACTGTTTTCCATAGTGGCTGTACTAGTTTGCATTCCCACCAACAGTGTAAGAGGGTTCTCTAAGGTAGATACACAGATGGCCAACATGCACATGAAAAGATGCTCAACATCACTAACCCATCAGGGAAATGGAAATCAAAATCACAATGAGCTGTCACCTCATACCTGTGAGAATGTCAATCAACAAAAAGAACACAAATAACAAATGAAAGCAAGAATGTGGCAAATAGGGAATATTTGTGCAACATTGGTGGGAATGTAAATTGGTGTAGTCACTGTGGAAAACAGTAGGGATGTTTCTCAGAAAACTAAAATTGAGCTATGTAACCCAGCAATTCCATTCCTGGGTATACATCTGAAAAAAACAAAAACCCTAATTTGAAAAGATACAAGCACCCCAATGTTCATGGTAGAATTGTTTCCAATTGTCAGATACAGAAGCAATCTAAGTGTCCATCAATGGATGAATGCATAAATAAGGGGTGTTATGTGCACACACACACACACAAACACACACACACACATACACATAATGGAATACTACATAGACATAAAAATGAATGGCATTTTGCCATTTGCAGCAACATAGATGAACTTGGAGGGCAATATGCTAAGACAAATACTCTATGATCTCAATTTGATGTTGAACTTAAGAAATAAAACAGACTAATAACCTCAGATACTCAGATGACACCAACCAAATGGCACAAAGCAAACAGGAAATAAAGAGGCTCTTGATGAAGGTGAATGAAGAGAGTGAAAACGCTGGGTTAAAACTCAACATTCCAAAAACTAAGATCATGACAACTGGTTCCCTCACTTCATGGCAAATAGATGTGAAAACAATGGAAACATTGACAGACTTTATTTTCTTGGGCTTCAAAATCACTGCAGATAGTTACCGCAGCCATGAAAATAAAACATGCTTGCTCCTTGGAGAAGGAAATGGCTACCCGCTCCAGTATTCATGCCTGGGAAACCCTATGGACAGAAGAGCATGGCAGGCTGCAGCCCAGGGGGTGCAGAGATTTAGACATGACTGAGGAACTGAACACACACATGCAAGGCTGGGGTGGGCCGGGTGGTGGTGGTGGTGGATACAGTGTCTGTGAATGTTCATCCACTTGGGTTCTTACTGGTGTGCTGGACATTTTCTAAAATTGACTGGTTGTGCTCGTCTGGCTCTCCAAACACACTAACAATGACTGAATTTTACACTCTAAATGGACGAATTGTGAGCTATATGAAATTGTATCAATAGACATATTTCAAACAATATTTAAAAAGAAGAAATAGAATATCTAAATAAAACTATTAAAAGTCAGGACTTGGGGGACTTCCCTCATGGTCCACTATTTAGGAATCTGCCTACCACAGTGGGGAATGTGGGTTTGATTTCTGGTCTGGGAAGATTCCACATGCCATGGAGAAACAGGCCCCATGTGCCACAAGTACTGAAGACCGTGGCCCCTGGAGCCCATGCTCTGCAACAAGAGAGTGGTCTCCACTAGCTGCAACTAGAGAAAGCCTGCAGGCAGCAACAAAGTCCCAGGACAGCCAAAAAAAAAAGAAATAAAATTCTTTAAAAATTAAGAAGTTTTAATTAGTATGTAAAACTTCTTTCCACAAAGAAAAGCCCATGCTCAGATGGCTTTACTGCTGAATTCTACCAATCATTAAAAGAATGAACACTGATCTTCACACACTGTACGAAAATCTTAAAGAGAGGGGAACACTTCCCAATTCATTTTACACAGCCAGTATTGTATACCAAACTGAATAAAGTCAGGACAAGGAAAGACAATGATAGGCCATGACAAATGTACAAAATGCTCAACAATATGCTGATCAACTGGATCCAGCACCATATAAGAGGGATGATACACCATAGCCAAGTTAGGATTATCCCAGATATGCAGTTGTTTTAACATGTGGAAATCAACTAATGTCATATATTATATTAATGGAAGAAAGGACAAAAATCACAAGATTACCTTCATATATACAGGAAAAGCAGTTGGTGAAATCCAACAGCATTTTATAATAAAAACTATTCAGTGAGTTAAGAAGAGAAGCATAATTCCTCAACCTGATAAGGGTATCTATAAAGAAAAACTTACAGCAAACATCATACTAAATACGAAGATGCATTCAATGATACACTGAAAATGAGTGAAGAGTAAATTCTCTGGTATGTAATATATATGTCAATAACATTGGTAGGCCAGATGTTCATCTTGGTCTCCTGGGTGCTATCTCTGATTGGTAGAGAGAAAGAGCAATTACCAGGAACTTATGGCTTGCCTCACTGGAGAGTAACTGAACTTGGTAGTTTCCATCACCATGGCACTTTCTCTTCCCTTCACCCTTTCCCACCCCACCGCCTGTTGTCCACAGGTACCATCTTCGCCAGGCACTGTGTGACCCTGGGAAAGGGGAGCAGAGAAAAGGAAAGGGAGTCATATGTGGGGGAACGGGGCTAGGAGACATGTCAGTATGAGAGAAAGGATGCTTTTAACATTTCCACAATGGCTGCAAACCATTTAAAATTGGGAGAGGCCACATCAAAATCTGGATTTACAGATCAATTAAAAAAAAAAAAAACGTTCAGGGGGAGCATGGACAATACTTGGCCCCTGTGCTGGGCCAGTGTTTCTCCTGCAGTTGGGCAGTTTCATTCATTTAAATCAGCCAGCGAGCTCCCACCAGCATCTGTATTTGTGTGTTCCTTTTGTCTTTCCCTGCTCCACAACCTTCTGTTCTGGCCACAGAATGACTGTATTGGGACTTCTCACATAGGACTGTACTTCCCACTTCTGGGTTAGCGGTGCAGGCAGTGACCTTCCCCTCTCTCTCCTATTGTTAGCTCTTCCATGAAGCCTCCTCCCGTTCTGCCCTTCATTCAGTGTCTCTTCTGAACCTTGTTCAGATCTGAGTAGGCAAACTCCACACCTGCCTCTGCCCTAGGTATTTGCATGCTTTCCTAGGGCCTACACTAGAATCTCATGATGATTTCTGTCTTACTGATTGCCACCTAGATTGCCATACCCTCTAGATACCCTGTACATAGTCAGTTCAGTTCAGTCGCTCAGTCGTGTCTTACTCTTTGCGACTCAATGGGACTGCAGCACACCAGGCCTCCCTGCCCATCGCCAACTCCCAGAGTTAACTCAAACTTATGTCCATTGAGTCCGTGATGCCATCCAACCTGCTCCTCAGTGGGTGCCTAATACTTTACAGACTGCATGGTCCCGCTGGCCTGGCCTGATGCTGAGGAAGGAAAGATGCTATCATCATAGGAATAGATTCAGCACAGAAAATCATGGTACACTAACTCAGAGGAGCAGTGAGAAATGAAGGAATTTAGCAGCAAAGATCATGGGAAAACACTCCTTGCTTGAACTGAGCTAAGCCTGTTCAGAGATATTCCCATTCAGAGATATTTCACAATGTGGCTCAGTGGTAAAGAATCTGCCTGCAATGCAGAAGATGAGGGTTTGATCCCTGGGTCAGGAAGCGCCCCTGGAGGAGGAAATGACAACCCACTCTAGTATTCTTGCATGGGAAATCCCATGGACAGAAGAATCTGGCAAACTGCAGTCCAAGGTGTCACAAAGAGTTGGCCACAACTGAGCGACTGAGCATGTAGGATCTCACTCAAATTGGAAGTGGCCTCATTCCTTGCAACAGCAATGCTCTCCTGACTGTGGCTGATAAATGGCGTGTTGGCAGCTGGAGGAGTGATAGGTGGTCTGGCCTGTGCAGCCAGTGCTTGCAAGTCTATCAGTCACGCTTTCTGACAGCCCCATGGGCAAAGCGCTACTTCCCCCTCCCACTAGAACAGGCTAGACTGCAGGGTCGATGTGCAGAGCACAGAAATCAATGTTGATTGACTGTCTCCACCTGTGAAACCACCTGGAGAGTAGGGAAAAGGCCAAAAACAGAGGTTTGGAGGTGGGGTGGAGGCTGGAAAGAGAAGTCCTAACTTCTGTTTTCCTTTAAATCACTAAAATCAGTTTTTTTCCTCCGCGGTCCTTGCTGTTCACTCATGAAAAAATTTCTTCTCCAGAATGAATATAATCACGCTCCTAAGGAACTGAGAACAACTCTTGCTAGGTGAGTAACTAACTGGAGCTTCTAGAAAGTCTCCACTGAGGAAATTAGGCTCGATTACTTCTGACTATGCGTGTGTGCTAAGTCGTTCATGGGCTGTAGCCCACCAGGTTCCTCTGTCCATGGAATTTCCCAGGCAGGTATGCTGGAGTGGGTTGCCATTACCTCCCCCAAGGAAGTTTCCCTTCCCAGGGGTTGAACCAGGTCTCCTGCAGCTCCTGCACTGCGGGGGAATTATTCACCACTTGGTGGCAGTAGGGATTAAAGAACCCGCTTGCCAGACGCAGGACTGGACTGAAGCGACTTAGCAGGCACGCAGGAGCCACTGGGGAAGCCATTCCTGACTATGGAAGACGCAATGACCCCACATTCACAGACTATACAAGGCAGAGGACCACAGCACCAGGCGCAGTGAACACGTGGTGACTTGCCCCCTCCCCCTCCTGAAAGTGAAAGTGTGAGTCTCTCAGTAGTGTCAGATGCTTTGCGACCTCTCGGAAGCCACCAGTCTCCTCTGTCCATGAAATTCTGGGGTTGCCATTCCCTTCCCCAGGGCATCTTCCCGACCCAGGGATGAACCAGGGTCTCTCGCACTGCAGGCAGATTCTTTACCATCTGAACCACCGGGGAAGCCCCTCTCCCTCCTGGAGATCTCGTTAATATGCAGATCTTGGCTATGTAGTTGGGTGGAGCCTGAGATCCCCTGTCTCTTCTCTGCACCCAGGTGATGTGGGTGCTGCTGGTCCAGAAGCACTGGTGGGCAGCAGAGGAGGGCAGAAGTTGGGGTGGGGGTGGGGAGGGTGGGTTGCAATGGAGACAAAGCAGCCATAGCTGGGCTTGGCTCACCCCAGGCACAGGTAGACGCACTCTAGTGGTCCTCGAGAAGGTGCGGGGCTTCTTCAAGCAGCTCTGGCCCATCGTGGCTACTTTTGGCTTCTCCCTTCTTAGAGATCGGAGATCCCCTGTTGTCTAGGAATCACAGTAAAGAACCTGCCTGCAGTGCAGCAGACCCGGGTTCGATTTTGGGGGTCCAGGAAAATCCCCTGCAGAAGGGAATGGCAATCCATTCCAGTGTTGCCTCAAGATTTCCATGGATGGAGGAGACCAGCAGAGAATTGGACACAACTGAGCGACTTTCACTTTTCCTTAAAGATCCAGCAAAGATGTTGAGGGTCCTGGAATCAGTCACTGTGTGTAGGAAAATGTCAGTGTGTAATACTGGGCATGGGATGGGATGGGATGGGACTAGCGTATGACTTGCCCAATGTGTCCTATCCCATCGTGCCAGAGAGATGAGTGGGACAGTCTTTTAGGGATGGGCTGGGGAACATAGGAGAGACTCCCACACCTCTCCCCAGTCTCTCTCCTCAAGGAGACCCTGCGTCCACTCTGGAGTTGCCCTGTGGCGCCTGGCAGTTCTCCCTCAGTCTTAAGCTTCTTTGATTCCCACTGACCAAGGGCAGAGCTTCCCAGCTGCACCACGGTGAAGTAGTCGTGGGCTGGGGGTTCACGGGACCTGAAATCTCTGCCACACCGGCCACACCCTTGGCCCCAAGCGTGCAGGCACCCCAGGGATGCTGGCCTGCAGAAATTTCCTTCCTGTCAGGGCGTCTCTCTACGGGTGCAGGTGGCAGCCCACACAGCTCTTGTCAATGTCCCTCCTTCAGGAGCCCGCAGCGCCCAATCGGCAGGACAATGCAGGCCCTGGTCTCTCCAGTGACCAAGGGCATCTTCGTGGCTCTGTTCCTCTTCACTATGCTGCTCATCCTCTGCGTAATCCTGTGGTACATTTGCCGGGACCTGTACATGACTCCATCTGAAGCAGTTAAAGCACTGCCTCAGCCCTCTGAGGCTCCAGCCCCGGGACCCTGAGTTCGTCCCAGAATCCACGTCTCTTCCCAGGACCCCGTGCTCTTCCTATGGATTCTGAGTTGCTCCCTGGGACCCAATGCCCTCTCCCAGTCCCAAATCCTTCCCCGGATTCTTGGTTCTCCCATCTCTGACCCCGTGCCTCTTCCCCAGACCACTTGCCCTTCCCTTGGACTCGAAATTTCTTCCCTGAACCCAGTGCCCTTCCCCAGATTCCTTGCCAATGACCCAATTCCATGCCCCACCTCTCACCCCGTGTGCTCCTCTCCCCAACCCAGCACCCGTTCCCAGGAACCTAGCACCCTCTCTTAAGCATGGCATCCCTTCCCTGCACCCCGTTGCCCTCCCCAGACTCCCAGAGTCCTCTGGGAAATCCCAAGGGCTCCATGTTCTTCCCAAGACCCTGTTGTTCCATCCAGATCTGTGATCCTGAGCCCTCTCCCTGGACCCCACACCTGTTTCTTGGAACACTCTCCCCTATCCCAAGCCCCAAGGCCCTCTCCCCATTTCTGAAATCTGCTTATTGCCCCTACTCCCCAGCACAGCCCCACATCCTTTTCTGACCCCACACTCTGCAGCTTTCTCCAGACCCTGGAGAAACCAAGTGTCTTCTTCAGAAACCCATAGCCCATCAGCCAGCACCCCTCATCCCTCCACAAGTCCGGAGCCCCCCTCTGTCGTGACCTTCCCAGGACACCTGGGCCTTCTCCCAAGCTTGTGCCCTTCCCAGGGTCCTTTGCCCTTCTCTGGATTCTGCCCCCACCCACCCCTGTCCCCACCCCCAGGACCTGCTCCCCTTTCCAGCTCCTGCCAGGTGCATGGGCTCACTTCACTGCCCCCTGCCACTCTGCTGTTGGGTTTTGTGTCTGAGCAGCAGGTGACTGAAGGCCAGTGGGGGAACTTTTGGTGGCCAGGGGCCTCTTGTCCCCAATCCCCCCAACCTGGTAGGCTGGGGTGGCCCACTTCTTGACTGCCTACTTCCCCCGGGAGTGGCAGCCAACTCCGTGCCTTGTTTTGCCCCTTAGGCAGCGGGGTGGAGCCCCAGAGTGGCTGTCCAATGCTGTTGATGTGGACTGTTTTCAACTGGAGACTTCCTCCCTTTACCACAGAAAGTCCAGAGACTTTCTCAGAGGTCCTGTCAGTGCATCTAGATAGTTCCTCATCAGCAGTGTGGGGCACAGATTTGAGGTCCTGGGAGTAGAGAGCAGTTAGAAGACCAGAAAGAATGAGGGCCTGAATTCAGCCCGTGGCCATGGGAGAAAGTGGGGTCGAGACATCTCTGACTTAGAACTGATGGACCTTGGTGGCTGGATGAGTGTGGAGCCTCAGGTACTGGTGTGGGTGGGAAAAGGACAGGAGACACAAAGCTGATCCAGTTCTGACTGGGTAAGAAGCCAGTGATGTCATTCACATGTCAGTGACTCTGGGGAAAAGAGGTTCCCTAGGCCTGTGCTCCTTGGCTCCTGATAACATTGCCTCCTGGATTTTCCTTCCTCTCATCCTACTGCCCAATGTGTCTAACCAAGGGCCTGGCTCAGAGAAAGAGCTCAGAGAGCAGTAGCCTAGTTATATCTCTCAAGGCTTCACTTGTAGCTTCGGTTTCTGCAGAGGCCACTGGCTTTGGTCTCACTTGGCAAAGTTTTTTGTGCCCATAGATGGGGTCTATGGACAGCCTGTGGCATATTGAGCAGAATATGTGTGAAAATCAGCTTGTACACACAAACAGGTCCCTGTCTGACTGTGCAAACCAGAGCCTCCCCAGCTCCTAACTCAGCTTAAAGAACAGCCTCTGAACCAATTACTACTGTGTGTTCAAACCTTGATGTGTGACATGGATCATGGAGTTTTCCTTACTTCCAGTTCCTCCTCGAGAATCAACTTGTGTCATGCAGCATCAAACAGGGGATTTGAATCCCTGAAGCAGTTCAGTGAGCTTAGAACTTCAACTCCCCCAACCCGAAAACCCCACACAGATGCTATCACCCAACAGTACTGATCCAAGGCTGGGCTACACTACCGAATGCTGGTGCTTTTTCAGGGAAGTTAACAAACACAATGGGTGCAAGGGAACCACACGTTTGGGGTGCCGATATTACTCTTGACTCTGCAGCTGACAACCAATTAGCGGATGCCTCACAAAGGCCTTTGGAATTCCTGCCTTTTTGCTATGCCCCTTCTGCATTTAACAGCAAGATACCTGGGGATTCTGTTGCCCTGTCAAGGATTGCAGGCTCTAGGTGAGTTGCAGCTGTTATCAGAGACAAGCAAATGACTAAAGCTGTGGGTTTCACTTTCTTCATATCTTTCCAAAAGTTATCCTTTTAAAATGTTATATCCTCCTCTAGGTGCTGTATCACTAAATTCAACCAAAGAGAACCTTTCACGTGTGTATGAGTGTAATATACGTCTACCCCCAAGCCCTCCCCAACATCTGAATCCCCCTCTAGAAAATCATTAGCTAGAAATTACCCATCACATCCTTCTCTAGAAAGAAAAACCATTCTATGGAACCTAGCCCCATTCAAATAATTAGAGGTTGGTTCAGGTTGGAACAAGTATCAGTACATCATTATTTCTTTCCCCTTAAGTCTTTATTTCAATCCTACTTAATGGTTAAATAATATGTCACTGACCAACTGAGCTATCAGGGAAGCCCTGCATAGATACATATTCTGTCTATTCATCAATTATTGTACATTTGGGTGTATATCAGTATAAATTGTTACACTGGTATATACCAATATATTGGTATACACTACTACATTGGTATTGATATACATATATCAGGAGTGACCAGCAAACTGTCTGAAGATTAGATCAGAAAAGTCATAGAGAGTCAGTCATGGAGGACCAGAATAACCTAGACTTTCCTGCCATACACAATCTCCCAGGGCCTTTCCAGGTTCAACATCACACACATCTAAAAGCAAAGGTGGCAGGGAAGATGGAAGGAGCAGTTTACATAATGTTATAAGTGAAAACACAAGTGTGGACAAACCCACTGGCATGCCTTTGATTCCTTCAGCTCCTCCACCAACCTGACATCTCCCAGGAAATTGGGTCACAGTCGACTGGTTACCTCCAACGTGCCTGAAGTGTGGCAACTCTTTTGACATGATTCAGGAATTAAGCCCCAAGGTGAGGTCTGCAAAGTTTCTTGAGGTACTGGGCAATTTTAAGTAATGGCAGTTGTAATATATTCACAGCTCCTTATAAAGCAACTTGTTTGGGGTCCCTATAGCATAAGGGGCCCCTACAAAGACCTGTTTTTCTGAGAGCATCACAGGAAGCTGCCTGTCTGGCTTTCCTCGCTGGCACTCCTAACCTGTAGGGAACTGCCTTTGCAGGCGCTGGGTTATTCTGTCTACCCTGGGCTGCTGACCACCAGTGCTGGAAAGCAACATGCATCTTCAAGTGCCAGGGGAACAGACAAATGAAAAACCCAGAGCTGGGCTCAGAAGAGTACAAAAAGGATGGGACTAATTAGAAGCTGATGGCAAATAATGAGTATTCCTGTTGACATCAATTTCCCACTCAGGCCAAGGCTCCCAGTTACCTCTGCTATAGCAGCAGGATGTGTTTGATGGCCAACAAAAGCACATGCCCATGAGAGGGTGGTGGAAAAAGCATAAATGAGTGTTTGGGGATGAGCAGCACATATCAGGATGTTGATCTACTGATACTTATTTATCTAAGTGAGAAGAGGCTAGGGAATACCAATCATCTGGTTTCAAATCATTACTGTGACCTCTGTGATCTGAAATTGCAGCAGAGATGACTGGGAGAGTGAAATGCAAGGTATACCCTGCAGTTTAGCTATTGGAGGCTTAAGTCATGGCAAGGCAGGTCATCCATGTAGAACCTTCGAGAGGTACAATAGCACCCTCTGGAGCATGGGAGGATCTGAGGGCTTCCAGGCCTCCGTCAAGGATAAGGATAACCATACACCATGCTTTGCAAGGAGGCTAAGAGTTTCAAGTTCATCACATCTCAGGGGAGCACAAATTTTAGCCCTGTTTTACAGACTTTCCAAGTTCTGTTTATTGAGCTGAATGACAGAATCCTGAGGCTACACAGCAGTGTCTGGTGAGGTCAGAATTTGCTGATTTAATAACCACTCACTGGGCACTTACTATGTGCCAGGTGCTGTTGGATATGTTTACAGATATTACCTGGTTTTGTCCTCCTAACTGCCCAATGAGTTAGGTGCTATTGCTATCCATGCTTTACAGATGAGGGAACTGAGGCACAGAGAGGTCAAAACCTACACAATATCACTCAGCAAGGAAGTAGAAGAGTCAGGATTGAAGTCTAGGCTGGCTGGATTCAGAGTCCCTGTTTATAGCCATGTGCTTTGCCAACTCCTTTAAACCTAAGTCTGACTAAGTATTCTCACCCAAACCAAATATATTTGTGATTATCCATTTTTGTTGTCTATATGCTTTGGAACTTCTAGAACATAAAGAAGGAACTTTGTTATGTGGCCATTTATTGTTAATCAGACCTACATCTATACAGAAAAGTATCTAACAAAAATCAACATCCAGGCATCACAAAAAGAAGAGTTAGTCCAAAGTATTCAACTGGAATAATGAGTTTTGGGGAGGAAGACCAGAGAGACAAAGTACCATTCTTATCACATTATATCAAGGGTACATACTATCCACATGATTTATCTCCATTGATATTTACTTTGCTTACCTAGCCGAAGTAGTGTTTGTCATGTTTTCTCCTCTCTTGAGCCCAGATGCAGAAAGAAGAAAGAGGGAAAGCTAGCACTTGGAAAATTTCCTAAATAACCAGCCAGAAATCACTGCTAACTGTGGCTAACTTGTCACACAGATCACAACCCAACAAAAAATATTCAGCCCTATTTCCTGCAGTGAAACAGAAGTCTTCCAACATGGGAAACAATAAATGGGATCATGGTGTAAATAGAGAATATATGGGGATTTGTGTCCAAATTAGAGGGACCCTGAATAGCAGAGGAAGGGGTGTGGACCTTATTTTACATGCTAAGTCGTTTCAGTCATGTCAGTCTCTTTGCAACCCTATGGACTGTAGTCCTTCAGGCTCCTGTGTCCATGTGATGCTCCAGGCAAGAATACTGGAGTGGGTTGCCATTTCCTTCTCCAGGTGATCTTCCCAACCCAGGGATCGAACGTGCATCTCTTATGTCTCTGTTATTGGCAGGCAGGATCATTTCCACCGGAGCCACTTGGGAAACTTTTATTTTATGGGTAGTAGAGAATTAAGCAGCAGAGTGACATGATCACACCTGGACTCACTCAACCTCCTCAGTTCCTTTTCTAAGTGGGATTTGGATCTGTTTTCTTATATACTAGCCTCACTGGATATGAGAAAGGCTTAAATGTTCTGTTTGTGATGTACTTATGAATACCTCAAAAGAAGGGCACCATTTAAACTCCCATCTAAGAATAATCCTTTGCTCATTTTGACATCAAGCTGTTTCAATAAGACACACTTTCAGTTCACCTGTGTTCTCTTTATTCTTTCAGATCAAACTCCATTCAGTGACTGCTCGTCATCATGGCCCCAAACCCAGGAAAGCATGAAGTCTTGATGAGGAGCTAAAAATACCAACTGAGCATTCTCATTGTGTATAATGGACTCTCTAACCTATGGTCATGTGCACCATTGCATTTCCATCTGAATTTTGGTCTTAGGCCTATTTTTGTGCTTAGGTTTCTATCACCTTAATGTCTTGACCTCTCTGTTGCTAGAAGGGTGGATTTGCTAACCAAACGCAGTCTCAGGTCCTTTGAACTTAAGCAAAAGTGAAACAGAATTACTAAACACTGGATTCATACACTCACTTTTGTGTAATAGTGACAGGAAGGCCAGGCCTGGAATTCAGACTGTGCGGGCACTTGTCTCTTGTGTACTGACATTTAACACATACACTATCAGGGAAGGGTCAGAATATTTATGCTGTTAGAAGAGTCAAAGGTCTCTGTGTCTTGAATGTGCCAGAGGATATTTTAGGAAAGGAATGGGTTTTATACTTCTAGAAGTCGTCAGAATATTGTACACCTCCAAACCTAAATAGCCTTCCTATTGTGCCTGGTTGGTCATTTCCTCCTAAATGCCACTTCGGTTCTCCCAGCACTTGGAGGACATGGGCTCAGCTAGTCATTCTATGAGCTCTTTCTTGCCATCATTTTGTTCTTTCACAACACTGATCAGATTTTCATGAAAAAAAAAATTGGATGTTTTAAAGCTACCTATGGGCTCAAACCCTTCTGTCTCTGTTGGCTGTGTAAGTGTCAGGCACCTCTCCACAGATGTCTGCAGAGATGGCCTTGTGTCACTGCTCCCGTTTGTGTTTATGGTCGTGTTGGCCTGTTACGTGTATTAGGGGCCAAATAGAGTTGATCCAACCAGACTGCAGGAGCTGTGAGTAAGACATTATTAACAAACACTTTCTGATCTCCCACTGAGTGCCAGGGCCCATGGTGGACACCAGGACCACAGAGCATGACCAGTAACCCTGACCCAGAGGAGCTCACAGTCTTGGTGCTTAGCTGCTGCAAACTTTTGACAATTCTTCAGAGTTCTGATAAAGTTGGTTCTGAATATTTGTTTGAGTTTTTTGAGATTTCTGAGGTTCTAAAGATTTTCTTCTTAGAAAATTTTAAAATGTGATATCCATAGTTGGTATCTAATATCCATGTGATATTTAACAGTTGTAGTACCATAAAGGATATACATTTCATCAGGGGTGAGTTGGGTAGTTTCTGGATTTTGAGGAATTTTAAAATTCCACTTAAGTTTTTGAATTTATGTACTGCGCATAGATTTGTTCTTAGTGTTTCCCTTTTATCCTTCCAAGATCTTTAGTGTGGGGCTTGTAGAATTGTAGTGATAATATTTCATTTCTGATATTAGCCATTTGTCTTTTCTTTTTTTATTTTTTTTATCTGGCTAGAGTTTTATCAATTTTGTTGATCTTTTCAATGAACCAGTTTTTTACCATGATTTTTTTTCTTTATTTTTGATTTCAATTTTTTTTCTCTTCTGTTTTGGTTTGTTTGTTTGCAGATTGCTTTAGGTATAGTTTTCTTTTCTTTTTCTAAGGTAACGTGAAAACATAGATTATTGATTGAGGTCTTTCTTCTTTCTTAATCTAAACATTAAATGCTATAATCTTTCCTGTTAACACTGACTTGGATGCACCCCATAAATTCCAATATATTGCCCTTTCATTTTCATTCATTCCAGTGCAGTTTCTATTCCCTTGAGAATCTCTCTTTTACCTGGGATGGTTCTTTAATTTCCAAGTGTTTTGAGACTTTTCTTCTCCTTCCATATTGTTTCACTACTAGTTTGATTCTTTTCTTGTCAGAGAATATACTCTGCATCATTTAAATTTTTTTTAGTTTGTTTAGAGGATATAGGGTTCTATCTTGATGAATGTTTCCCACGTGCTTGAAATAAACGTGCGTTTTGCTGTGGTTGATGCAGTGATATATCTAGATCCACAGTATTTGTGAATCATGCAGGGCCCAGGCTGCCCCTAGGGCAATGGTTCAGTTCTCCATGCTTTTGATATTCTGTCTCTGGTGAGATTCCTGTATGCACAGCTCAGGTTGAACTCAGGAGTTCCTACAACTTGCTGGAATTCCTTGCTCATATTTGATCATGCCCACTATCTGCCCTCACTCTCTGCTACCAGGAGACTCTCCTTCTGGTCCTCTCACACAGATTGGGTGGTATTTAGTTTCCTCTGTTGGGTACTTCCCTTGAATGGATCCGCCTAGATGACTAAGCAGTTAGATAATACAACAATAGCACAACAGTGTGGGATCTTAGCTCCCTAACCAGGGATCAAATCCATGCTCCCTGCATTTGAAGTGCAGAGTCTTAGCCACTGGACTGCCAGGGAAGTCCCCGTTTGTCCTTTTCAGATTCCACATGTAAATGATAACTAACCATACTTATCGTTTTCTGTCTCACTTATTTTACTTAGAATAATGCCTTCAAGCTTCTTCCAAGTTGTTGCAAGTGGCAGGATTTCCTTCTCTCACATGGCTATATCCTGAATATGTTGCATCTTCTTTATCCATTCATCCAATAACCGACGCTTAGGTTGTATCCATATTTTGGCTATTGTGAAAAATGTTGCAATAAATGTAGGAGTGAAGATATATTTTCGATATCCTTTTTCATTTCCTTTTGAATATACACTCAGAAGTGGAATTGCTGGATCATATGGTATCTTCCTTGATTGTGTTCTTTGATGCACAGACTTTTTTGTTTTTTTTTTTGATGAGGTCCAATTTATCTATATTTTTCCTTTTTTTGCCTGTGCTTTTGGTGTCATCCCCGTGAAATCATTACCATCTAAAATATTTCTAGATATATAAAAAAGCACAGGTTAAGAAGTACACATATAATTCTTTGCCCTGTCTACCAACGAGTGCCCAGAAGCAATGACCCTTCAGTACCAATGAGCACACTTAGGGCACAGATCTAGTTTTGTCAATACCATTCGATAATAAAAGGAGCAAGGGCTCCATGAAAAAATTGATGATTCTAGAATTGGGACAGGAAATATGGAAAATGAGCCTGGAGCATCTTGTACAGTGTGAAAATAAAAAAGAGAAAAAGAAATGCTCAAAAAATTTTCAAAAGAAGAAGCAACATTTCCAGGCGTATGACAAAGGTATATACAAAGGGAGTGACAGGAAGAGTTCCTAAAGGCCAATCCGAGAACAATTTGAAAATAAAAATATATAAAGTTGTATTAGATTGTAACCCAAGGTGTAATAAAGATACCATGATTCCATACTGAAAAACAGAAATAATTTCTTAATTACACAAACAAGCATAGGCAAGTGTTCCACACAGAAATATTCCAGTTTATGCAGACACTCCCACTTGTAGAAAGGGGAGCATAACTCCCCACCCCTGAGACATGGACTGCACATCGTGACTTTCTTCCAAAGAGGACAGGATAGAAAGGGGGCATAAAACAATTACTTTATCACATAGACACATGACAAACACTACCTCAGCCATATGATCAATGAGAGCATCATCAGTGATCAATTATGCTAATAGTATAAAGACTTGATAAAATGTGATGAGAATAGGATTTTACATCTGTAAAATTCCTTCCCCAAACTTGTAATCCCAGGCTAGTCACAAGTAAAATATCAGACAAATACCAGTCAAGGGACATGGTAAAAAACATCTGCCAAGTACGCCTCAAAACTGTCAAGACCATCCAAAGCAAAGAAATGTTAAAGCTAAAAGGAACCCAAGGAGACATTACAAGTAAATATTAGGGTATTTTCCTTCCCAGGTTCTGGGAATGGGTAAAATCTATAGAAATCTGAGTAAAACATGGGCTTTAGTTGATCATAAATAATGCAATAATAATAATTATTATTATAAAAATTATTTATAAATATAAATTTATATTTACATATATATTATTATAAATATATAATGATTATAAATATATATAAATATGTATTTATTATATATTATATTATATTATACATATTACATATATTATATATTATATATAAATAAATAATAATTATATATATAATATTGTAATATATAAATATATAATATTTAATATATGTAAATATATAATATAATAAATATATAAAAATATAAATTATATTATACATTATATTATATATATTATATATTATATTATAGAAAAATAAAAATATATATTTATGTATATAAATATAAATAAATTGTTATAATAATAATAAACAATGCAATATTTCCTCATTAATTGTAATAAATATATCATATTACTGTAAGATATCAGGAATAGGGGAGACTGGGTGATGGCCATAAGAGATTTCTGCTATTCTCACAATTTCTTTTTTCAAGTCATAATGGGTTACAAGGGTTAAAAGGGTTACAAAGGAAAAAGGTGAAAATAAAGACTATTTTCAAAATAAAAAAGGCAAGGAAACTTTGGGCACAACATGCTGAGTATGTTAAAAAAGGACATAGAAAGGAAACCAAACACAAGCACATGGAACCTGTAAGTATGAAACAACAATTGCTAAACTAGCTTCAGCTTTTCCTCTCCCTTAACCTCCAATCCCATATAATATACTAAAACCGGGCCTCTTCCAGAAACATCTCTGGATCCACTTTTTTCTCAAGTCCCACAAACACTGCCCTAATCCAACCTCATAGATGTTTTGCCTGGATACGGCAAAAGCCACCAACCAAGAGCAGGTGGAGACCTGGAACCCCATACTTGCTGAAAAATCACTTTAAGACGTCTGCCAGTGTTATTTGCTACAGAGGTCTGTCAAGATCCAGGCAGGTGTCAATGTCTTGCCTTGAATACAAGGGTCCAAAGCAAACCTTTAGCTGTGCATACATGTGAGTGCTCGTGTCTGACTCTTTGTGACACCATGGACTGTGGCACACTCCCCCCACCCCCGTCTCCTATGTCCATGGGATTTCCCAGGCAAGAATAGAGGAGTGGGATACCTTTTCCTCATCTAGAGTATCTTCCCACCCAGGGATCGAAGTTGCATCTCCCACATTGCAGGCAGATTCTTTAACACTGAGCCTCCAGGGAAGCCATGAGGAAACACAGGGACTTCTCAGAGGAGCAGAACACTCACTGAGAATCCTTTACCCAAGGGAGGTGCTTGTCCAATCTGTGATGCCCTGGGAAAGATCAGCTTGGGAACAGGGTGGTGTGTGTCCACACAGCCGCTGCTGCAGAAGATCCTGGATCCTGGAACTGACCTCCAGATAAGTCGGTGGGTGTGAGGGCGAGTTTGGGCCGCCTCGCAATCAAAGGACTGAGGTTCTTATGTACCCAGAGCAAGAACCCAATCACACCTAATAGTCATATCCCATAAGGAGCATGAGAAGTACCTGCCATGAGAGCTGCCACATACACATCCTGGAGTGCCCCCTGGGGCTGTGGTCCCAGCCTTGGCCCCAGAGCACAGACATCGTCATGGAGGCCAGAGCGGCAGCTCACCAACAGTGGCACCTGCTCCCCCTCCCTCTCCCGGCCAGCCCCAGGCAAGTCTGATGGGATCTCCAGGGGCTTGCTGCTTCCATGTCTCTGGGGCTGTTGACCCTCTATGCAGCCTGCACCCGTGGGCCCCAGATTCCTCTCCTACCTGGCTCCTTTCTGAATCCTCATTGGAGTCTGGGACCTCTGGCTCCTGGGGTAGCATCATCCCAGCCATCTGCTAGAGCTTTTCCTCTGCTCAAACAGCCCGACTGGGGACACCAAAGTCCTAGCTAGCTATGCCGGTGGCTGACCAAACAGCCCTCTGCCTCTCACACTCAGGCTCAAAAGCCAGGACCTCACAGTCACATTCACAAGACCCTGAGTTTCCTCCAACACAATCCACAGGGATTCCACAGGGAAAGAATGGTCTGATACACCTCAGGACCTTAGAGATGTGCCCTGCAATTCCATGGCAATGACTACTACTGACCTCCCACGAGGAGTCTTGCCCAGGGGTTGCATCAAGACCTGCTGGCTCCACCTGAAGAACAGTGGAAGGACTGCTCTGGGATTTCCAAATAAAGTTACACACATGAGGTCATCAGGACCAGGGCCTAATCCACTCTCAGTGGGGAGTGAGGGATGGGGCGGAAGCAGGACAAAACCCAAGGCAAGGTTCTAGCGGAGAGGGGGCGCTGTGGGCAGCAGTGGTGGGGAGGCCTCGGGGCTGGGCGCCACCAGGAGGATGCCCCCAACAGGGGACTTTGGCAGCTGGCTGCTGCCCTCCTGATGGAGACTGATCACAGCCCCAAGGGGGCTGACAGTGCAGCTCGTGGGAGGTAGGGGCAGGCTGTTGGTCTTTGGTGGGGGTGGGTGGAATTCCTGAAGCCAGTTCCCTGTGGGGCAGCCTCTCTCAAGTGTCAGAGGTGAGGGGTTTGAGTCACTGGAAGAGAAACCACACTTGGAGTGGTCTATGTCTGTGTGTTGTCCTGACTTGAGGATTACCCCCAGGTGCCCATGTCCCTTCAGAACAAATGGTTGTTGACAAAATGCTTCTGCTCAAAATTCACTGGCCCTGGGTCATCATATGACCCTTCCTAAATGAAGAGGCCTGGCAGGGTCATGTCCCCATGTGTGCAGGGAGGGAGGAAGACAAGAGGTGACTGAACACCTGACATCTCTCCAATTCCACACTGCCTAGCAGATGCTCCACAAAGAGCAGCAGTTAAAAATCTCTTTTGTTTTGGGGAGGAGAGTCTGAGCAGGTCACATGGGTCTTGACATTTTCCACCTTTTCCAAGTGTCCACTGACTATGTGGCTGCTACCTTGTATGTGGCCAGAATCACATTTCTTGTTCCTGTTGTTCTCTGACACTCAGCATGGAGAGCTGCCCCTTCAGCCCCCTGCACCCATCCACACCCCCACTGCAGTGACCTCACCACCTCCTTAGGCCCGGAAGTTGCTCCTGCCTTTTCATGCCAGGCACAGCCTTAACCTGGGTCTCTGCTGCCTCCACACTTCTGAACCTGCCTGAATCCGGGGACGCTGCTGGATGTTGCATCTTTACTGGCTACTAGTTATTTCTCGTGTTATTCGCATCTCAGACTCTGTCCCTCTCTCTTCTGGAAATGGTTTTGTTTTCAGGACACCTCAGAGAATTGGCAGCTTAGTTAGAAATGGAATAGAAAACCCCTCAGAATTGCTGTTCTGTGTTTTCCTCCCGGAGAATATATATCAATTTCGGTGTTTGTCTGTGTTTCGGGGTGGAGAGTAGTGTGTCCAGCTGGGCACAGCTCACTCAAAGATCCCTGGATTCTCGTCACACAGCAGGTCCTGTCCACTTTTGCAGCTTCTCTTTACTCATTTCATCCAAATGAAATCTAGACCATGCTCACAAGTGAAAATCATAAAGTCCAGATGACCAAAGACACTGTTATTTCAATGTACTTGCTAATCAGCTTCCCAAGGCAGAGACAAGAAAGTTAGCACAGGGAATACTGGCCAGATACCAAAGAGCAAGATTCACATTTCCTAGGATTCCAAGCAGATGGTGGAAAGAAAACACCTATTTCATCCCTGTGGTCAATAACTATGGGACAAGTGCCAGGACCCATTCCTGCCTGCCCTAGAAAGAGAACTCTCTGGGGTTTATCCAAGAAGCAAAAGGACACCTCACAGCAAAGATCCGTTTCAGAGATTCCCCTCACCCCCAAGACAAACCTCATGTGACTGCAGATCCTGGACCATTGCTGTAAGTGTGGGGGTGTCCTGCTACTCCTAGTGTCCCCACTGTTAACATGGCCTTTCACGGAGCAGAGAATCTGTACACGTCTTTGGAATAACTGATCCAATGAGCAGGGGTCTCAGATTGTCTGCTACTTTCTTTAATAACCCAGGAAAATTCAATTAACTGAGATCATTTAGTTATTGTGAATGACAGACAAGAAGGCCATAAGGATGAATTCACTATGATTATTTTATTATCCAACTCTTCTCCATACAATACTATTGCTACAGAAGTTCACATTTTCAAAACATTTCTAATTTCGATTCCATTGCATTCTGTTCAGGACCACAAAACAAAATGGAAGACTTTCCAATCTCTTTTAGAAAACAGCAAAACTCTTGCTTTTGAACTGTGTTACATCAAATACACTCGGATCAATATCATTCACAAAGCTAAGATATGAAAGTTTCTTTAGCCTTCTTTGAAACCAAACTTTGAAAAATTTCTAAAGAAAACAGAGATGAATCCCCATGTCATCATAGAGAACAGGAACCAAAAGATGCTACAAACTGGTTCCCCCTACTAGCCCGGGCCCTCACATTTTAGAAAGCTGACTACTCCCCTCTTTAACCACAGAGAGAAAGAACAACCTGGCTGCTGCTCTATCCCAGGCCCCCTATTCCTCCTCCCTCGCATCTTATGCAGACAGGAATGGGAAGGCCCTCAAAGCCCTTGGGTTGACCGTGAGCATAAATGCCATGACTTGCCACTTGCTGGTCTCCACATAGGCCCGGGGACCCCACAGGAACTCATAGCGAGCAGGGTGGCTGTCAGGCACCTGCTCGTACCGCAGGTATCCCTCCCGCACCCACACTTGGGTCAGAAGCTCCCTGGGCTCCTCAAAGAAACAGTGCTCACTCCCAACATACATCCCCATCTTGCTGAGTGCTCCCCAGACCACCTCCTCTGGGGCCGGGTCTCCAAATCGCATGATCATGCTGAGGACCAGCACCAAGAAGCCGGCCTTGGGCAGACCCACCCCATCGCTCAGCATCTCATCGCAAGTGAGGCCCAGGATGGGGACCAAGATGTAGGTGTGCTCCGCTGGGTCCACCTCCTTCACATCCACACCAAACAACAGCTGCAGGCACACTGAGACCTCCCTGAAGACCACTGGGAAGTGCTCCTGGTTATCCCTGAGGACCTCATTTAGCATTTCCGCCTGGGAGGTCTGCTCCTTGGCTCGATACTTGAGGAGCAGGAACTTCATCAGTTTACCTATCATCCTATGCAGAATTTCTTGGGGCAAGGCCTCCACAGGAGCGGAGGAGGATGCGGGGGGTAGGAGGCCAAGTGGGATGCAGACTCCCCCACCTCAGCCTCCAAGAGCGGCACCTCGACAGGGCCCTGGTCCTCGCCTTGGTCCTGAAGGCCTTCTTCGGGTTTGCTGAGCTCACTCATCTCAACCACGAGCACAATGCCTGAGGTCAAACAAGACACGGAAGTGAGGCAGAGGTACAGATGGGGACCAAGGGCCTCTGGGAGAGAGGAGGTGTGAGCAACCTGGGCTAAGATACACATCCTGGATGGTACAACACAGGCCACTTACAGATCTCCCGTTGAGGGGTACTCTCAGACCTCACAGGATTGCTCCTCCTGGGAGGCCAACCCCTGGCTACCCGAAGGAGGAATGGAGGTAACTCCCAAGCAAGTCGCCAGCACAGCCTGAGATTTCCGGGTCCAAAAAAGTGGGAGGAATTGGGGCCTTCTGGGGCCCCACTATGTCCTGGGATATGGAGCCTATGGTTCACTTCAGGTCACCCTCTCACCTTGATTCCTGATACTGCCTGTCTGAACTCAGGACACAGGCTTCAGACCTCTGCCTTCGCCTCCTGGTTCCTGGAGCTCCTGGGAGAGAAATGGAGTTGACATCTAAGGGCTATACTGTGGCACAGCCCTGGGCCTTCTGTGCTGGTAGGTAGGGACGGACACTCGGGTTACACCCAGTTGTGTTGTGGGTACCTTGTAATGCTCACCTTTCCCCTGGCATGACCTGGACCTACCCCTTTGGAGGAGTAGAAGGAAACTCAAAACAAGACACAAGCCTGAACAGAAAGCACTGAGGGGCACCACATGCGGCCGCACCTGTCCAGGGTCTCGCGCGGGTCCTAGGCTGGGGAGATGCTCGGTCCCTAGCTCCTCCTCACGTCCTGCCTGGCCTCCAAACACTCGCCACAGGGCGGGGCTCTGTTCAGTCCAACCTTGGGGTTGGGGAGTTCTGCCCCTGCCAACGTGAAGCCTCCAACTCTGCCCGTAAAACCTCACCTCCCGAGTTCCCTAAGCCAGGGGTCAAGAAACTGCTCACCCTGCTCACCCCACTCTGGGCCCTGCAAGACCCTCTTGCAAGGGTCAAGATCCCTCCATGTTGGGTTCGAACCGCCTCAATCCTTCCTCACATGGAGCCTGGACTCCAGGCACGACTCGCGTTTGTCCCGTTCGCCATTTTGAGACCCCGCCACTTTCACAAGGCCTCCAGTCCCTCTGAGACCCGCATGTGAGGAAGTCAGACAGACCTAGTGTGCTCTTCTCACCCCAAGGGCTCCCAGGACCGACTACAGGGAAGGGGATCTGTAGGGTTCCATAGGTCCTCACCCAGGTTACTTAGAGTCCTCCTTCAGGAACCTCACCTTGCCTCCGCACAGGACCTGGATTCTCGCCTCTCCGCAACTGAAGCCCCGCCCCTTATTCCAGGACCCCAGTCTCCTGAAGACCCGGATGTCAGGAAGCCAGCTCATGCCTGTGGCGCTCATCCTGCCCCCACGGTTGCCCTGGACTGACAACAGAGATGCGCTTCTCTGAGGTCTCCTCTGATTAGGGGTTCAGGGTCCTCTAGTCCCTCTTCAGGGTCCTCAAGGTCTTCAACCCTGCAGGACCTGGGACTCGGCCCCCCTGAGGCCCCGCCCCCTATGTGACGTCCCCAGTCATAGACCGGGATGTCAGGAAGTGAGACCATGCACTTTGGGCTTATCATATCCCAAATTGGGCAAGGACCAACAGCAGCTCCAGGATTTTCTGAGATCTCCTCTGATTTGGGTCCAGGGTCCCCTCAGTCTTCCGTCAGGGTCCTCAAATTGAAACCCTGGAGGAGCTGGGCTTCTTCCCTCTGCTCACTTGAGGCTACACCCCCTTTCCCAGGTCCCCAGTTTCTCTGAGACCCAGATGTCAGGAATTGCAGCATGTGCTCATCCACCCCCTGTGCTCCCTGAGACTTCATGTGAGCGTCCCGTCTCTGATCAACACAAGGGACATGCCCAGATCTGCCAGGGCTCAAGATGAGGTTCCTGAGGGAGGATGTAGGAACCCCACAGATTCCTGACCCTGCTGTCAGCCCTGGGCCACCCTGGTGGTGGGATGAGCGCTTGGCAGCCTCTTCTGACTTCCGCATCTGTGTCTCAGAAATATTAGGCAATTGGTAGAAGCTTCAGGGCCTCAGATGGGCAGTGGGAAAGGTCTTCTTTCTTTTGAGAGTCAAGGTGAGGACACTGAGGAAGGACAGAGGGGACCCTGGATCCCAGAGCAGAGTGGACTCTGGGAGGACATTGGGTGGATGAACGTATGCTGCATTTCCTGACTGGGTCTCAGAGAGACTGGGGACCTGGTATGGGGGCTGACTTCCTAATATGCAGATTTCAGACTGGTGTCCTAGTATACAGAGATGACTTTCTGACATCTGCATTTCAGAAAGACTGGGTTCCTGGTATGAGGTTTGGGGCGTTATTAGGGGAGAGGAGAGGATCTGAAGTCGTACCTGGAGATAAGGTGAGGTCTCTGAGGGAAGGCTGACGGGACCGCAAGTGAAAACTCAAGGAATCCCAAGATAAGACTGATGGAACCCCACAGATCCCTGCCCCTGCCATCGGCCCTGGGAGCTCTCAGGGTGAGAAGAGCACACTAGGTCTGTCCTGAGTTCCTGACATCCAGCTCTATGAGACTCGGGACATGGCTTGAGGAGCAGGGACTACAGTGGGGAGAGGACCGAGATTGGTACTCCTGGAAATCAAGGTGAGGACCCTGAGGGAGGACTGAGGGTACCCAGATCTCAGAACAGAGGGAACCGTGGTAGTCCCTGGGCAGGTTAACCTCGTGCCGGATGGCCTGACAACCCTGGCAGAGAGACTGGGGACCTCTTGAAAGGAGGGGAAACTCCAAATGGCAGATGGGACACTTGCAGTTCTTGTCTGGAGTCTAGGCTCCATGCAAGGAATTTAGGCATTTAAACCCCATCAGGGAGGGATCTTGGCCCTTACAAGAGGGTCTTGGAGGGCACAGAGTGGGGTGAGAAGTTTCTTGACCTCTGGCTTAGGGACCTCAGTAGGTGAGGTTTTTCAGGCAAAGCCGAAGGCTTCCGGTCAGCAGAGGCTGGGCTCCTCAAAGGCAGTGGAGGACTGAGCAGACCCCCGCCCCTGTGGTCAGTGCTGGGAAGGCAGGCAGGACATGAGGAGGAGGTGAGTACCAAACATTTCCCTAGCCTAGGCCCCGCAGGAGACCCAGGGCAGATGTAGCCGCACGTGGGCCCCTCAGCGCTTTCTGTTCAGTCTCAGGTCTTGTTCTGAGTTTCCCTTCAGGCCCCCAGAGGGGAAGTACCAGGTTGTAGCAGGGGAAATGTAAGCACTACAAGGGAGCTCTAAGGGGACCTCTCACCACACAACTGAGGGGACCTCACAGTGTGCACCCCTCGTACCGTCAGAGAATGCTCAGGGCTCTGCCACAGGATACCACTGAGGTGCCCCCTCCATTTCTCACAGGAGCTGTAGGAACCAGGAGGTGAAGACAAATGTCTGAGGCCAGTTTCCTGAGGTCAGAGAGCTGAGGAGGTCTAGGCAATGCCAGGAGTCAAGGTGACGAGGGTGCCCTGAGTGGACACCAAGTGCTGCCCATCCCAGAACAGAGGGGACCCCCAAGGGCCTAATTTACTCACCTTGTCAGTCCCAGAAATCTAGGGCTGTGCTGAACACACTCTGGGGAGCCACCTCACATCCTTCTTCAGGTAGCCAGGGAACTGGCCACTCCAGAGGCATGTCCCTGTGTCGTCTGAGAGCACTTTTCAAGAGGAGACCTGCAAGTGGCTTGTGGCCGCCCAGGGTGCAGTTCTCATGTGCGGCCATTCACAGGCCATCTATCCACCACCCAGGCCCATTGTCCCCATCTGTCCCATTTGCCCCCATGCCTCACTCCTGCCTCACTCTGTAGTTTCATCTCAGGAATCATGCTCATGGTCAAGATGACTGAGCTGAGCAAGCTCGAGGAAGACCTTTAGGACCTAGGTGAGGCCAGAGACCTGGAGAGGTGCAGCACTCTGGGGCTGAGGCAGGGGAGGCTGCATCCCCCTCAGCCTCCTCCCCCACAGTCTCCTGCTCCGCCCTTGTGGAGGCCTTGCCCCCGGGAGCTCTGAATGACCTAGTGGCTAACTTGATGAAGTTCTTGCTCCTGTAGTATCTGGCCAAACATCTGACATCCCAGGCAGAAATGCTGAAGAAGGTCCTCAGGGATAACCAGGAGCACATCCTGGTGGTCTTCAGTCAACCTTCAGAGTGTCTACACGTTGCCGTTGGTTTGGAGGTAAAGGAGTTGGACCCCGAGGAGCACATCTACATCATGGTCCCTACCCTGGGCTTCACCTGCGATGTGATGCTGAGCAATGGGCAGAGCCTTCCCAAGTCTGGCCTCCTAGTACTGGTCTTCAACCTGATCATGCAGAATGAAGACCTGCTCCCTGAGAAAGCAGTCTTGGAAGCACTCAGCAGGATGGGGGTGTGTGGTGGGAGTGAGTACTGTGTCTTTGGGGAGCCCAGGGTGCTGCTGACCCAAGTGTGGGTGCGGGAGGTATGCCTGGAGTACCAGCAGGTGCCTGACAGCCACCCTGCTCGCTTTGAGCTCCTGAGGGGTCCCTGGCCTATGTGGAGACCAGCAAGTGGCAAGTCATGGTGTGTGTGCTCAGCATCAAACAGAGGGCTTTGAGGGCCTCCCCACTTCTGTCTGAGAGGCTGCGAGGGAGGAAGAATAGGCGGTCTGAGCCAGAGTAGCAGCCAGGGTAATCCTTCCCTTTGTGATTGAAGAGGGAGTAGTCAGCCTTCTCAGAAGTGAGGGCCCGGGCCAGTTGGGGGAACCAGTGCACAGCATCTTTGGGCTCATGTTCTCTACAATGACATGGAGATTCATCTATTTTCCTTAGAAAATCTTCAAGCTTTGATTGTTTTCCCAAAAGGCTAAATAAAGTTCAGTGTCTTAGCTTGGAGAATGAGGTTGATCACTTTGTGTTTGTGCTTACACAGTTCAAGAACATGAGTTTTGCTGTTTTGTAAGAGATTGGAAACTCTTCCATTTTGTTTTGTGACCCTGAATGGGACACAGTGGATTTGGAATTAGAACCGTTTTGGAAAAGTGAGCTTGTGGTGGAGTGGTGGATTCGCTCAGTCATGTCCGACCCTTTGCGACCCCATGGACTGTAGCCCACAAGGCTCCTCAATCCATGTGATTTTCCAGGGAAGAGTACTGGTGTGGGTTGCCATTTCCTTCTCCAGGGGATCATTCTGACCCAGGGATGGAACACCGGTCTCCAGATTGTAGACTGACGCTTTACCGTCTGAGGCACCAGGGAAGCACTAATATTAATGGGGCAAGAATTAGATGATAAAAGCAATTGCAATGAATTCATCCATCTGTCCTTGTGTGTCATTCTCAAAAACTAAATTATCTTTATTTGGGTTTGCCTGGGTTATTTAAGCAGTTAGCAGGCAATTAATCTGAGGTCCCTGTTCACTAGCTCATATATTCCGAAGACCTTTATGGAGTATCTGCTCCAGGAAAGGCCATTTTAGGAGTGGGGACACTAGGAGAAGCAGGACAGCCCCACACCTAGAGCAAAGGTCTAGGGGCCGCAGTCACACAAGGAAGGTGGAGAGACCTCCCCTAGTCGCACTGAACAAGGCAACACGAGGTAGGGCGGTGGGGCTCCAGGAGGAGCACTTGAGTTTCAGCGCCTGAGCCAAGGTGGTTTGGGGCTTTGGAATGCTGGGTTCCTTTGTGGGAGGTGGTCGAGGTGAGGCAGGCAGGTGGTAGCCCTCAGAATTGCAGACAGTGTGTCTTCCGGGTGATGGCAAAATCTGAAATGGATCATTGCTGTAAGGTGTCCTTTTGCATCTTGGATAAAGCACAGAGAGGAAGGAAGGGGTCCTAACTCTTGTCACATTGCTGTTGATCACAGGGGCAAAGGAGATGTTTTTTACCCCACATCTGCTAGGAATCCTGCAGAACTTTGGTCGCACTCCCTTGAAGTGGTGCCCAAGAACTGCATGGAACAACGCATTCTTTCCTGGCCCCGGACATCCAGAACCCACGGTGTAAATTAGCTTTCAATTATCTTGATTGTAATTGGCCATTGTAATCAAGGACTTGACCTTAGTTGGGGCTGCAAGAAAGGAAAGTACTGTTTTGGATGGAAGACCAGCTAGGGCAGAGGCAAAGAGTGGATCTTGCTTCTATTTCCTGGAGGAACTTGGGTCCTGTTGGAACACTCCTTCACACCCAAATTTAACAAGTCTTCGATGGAAATGGGGCTTGCCCAGTAGCTCAAATAATGAAGATTCTGCTTGCATTGTGCAAGGCCTGGGATGGATTCCTGGGTCAGGAAGACTGCCTGAAGAAGGGCATGGCAACCCACTCCAGTATTCTTGCCTGGAGAGTTCCATGGACAGAGGAGATTGGCAGGCTACAGTCCATGGAGTAGCAAACAGTCAGATACAACTGAGCTACTAACATTATGGTCCACTATGGTCTAAGTTGCAAAGTTTCTTAGTTTTATTTGTGAAACATCTTATTTGGCTGACTAGGTATCCCACATCCTATTGAGGTGCACATTCTCGGACAAGCCCTGGACCACAACGTAGCCAACCCCTTCCCACAGTGGAGAGTGGAGGACAGTCTGGGGGCAACATTGTGACAGATTCCTGCCCCAACATCATAGAGGCAATGGAATCCAGGCCCTGGCAGCTGCATCCCGTCTCTCAGGTGCATCCTACATTCCAACATATGGGCTCCTCAAACCGGCTGGCTTCGCAGGAGAAGAACTGAGGCCACGGGGCTTGGGATCTTCCCATGCCCACGTGCTGTTGAGGGATGAGTTGGGTTCAGAGCCCTGCTCTCAATTCCTCTGGAGCCCCCGCCCTTCTGGCCCACTCCAGGCCACAGGCAGACCTTCCGTCTTCTCACACCTTCCCCTTCTCAGTGCTACATGATGCCTCTGAGATGACAAAAAGCAGGCCCATGGATGGAAGGGGATGAAGAGAATCAGAAGCACTGTGGGGCTGCTGTGTGGTTTGCTGAGAACTGACTTTGCTGGGGGACAGCATCTCTGTCTAATCCCAGTGCTTCCCGCCAAAGGGCGGAGCCCTGTCCCTGCTGCTGCCATGGGGCGTCCTGCCCAACTGCACCTGCCAGGCTGACCAGCTCCTCACTGAGCAGGAGGGAGGGAGTGTCTGACCTTATGGCACCAATGCCCACTGGGATAAGGCCCCTAGAGGCGCCTCTTCAGATACAGGAGGGAAGGTAACACAACCCTCGAAGCTCCAGGTCTCCCCAGGCCCAGTGAAGGAGGGGAGCAGCTGGAGGGCCTCTGGGCTGGGGACACTGGGGCAGGGATGCCAAGCACAGGGGCAAGAAAGTGAGGCTGAGAAAGGCAGGCCTTGGAAGTCATGAGGGTTTTTGTGTGCACAATACGGGTGTCCTGAGCCTGAGCTGAAAATACTCCTCAGTGGATGCAAACCCACTGCCCGGGCCAGTGTGGTGCCTGGAGGAGGGGGACCAGAACAGGCAGCTCCCTCAGGACCCAGGGATGAGGAGGGGCCCTGGGTAGGGTGGGGTTGTGAGCAGGAAAGCCCACAATAGCCAGGCTGCCCACAGATAGCACGGTTTTCGGTCCCCTTTGGAGGAGCCGTCAGATGAGGATCACAGCTTCCAGGGTCATGTCCCAGTCAGATGAACCAACCTGATGAATCCTTTATCAACCTGTTTAGGAGCTCAAAGGCCAGGGAGCAAGCCAAAGTCAAGGCCTGTGAGCTCCATTCCGGCTGCCAGTCCTCAGGCTGAGTGCCTCTGGGAGAGCCTCTTCCAAATACTCTTAGCTCTCCCCTTTCAGACACCAGGCTGTGGCCCTCTCACGGCACAAATGACCCTGCTGAGTGGCAGACCAGGTGCACAGTGCCCTAGGGTACTCGACACACATAACTTTCCAAGGTGCCGGTCTGTCCCCTACATGGTGATTTTGAAGAACAGTGGCCCACAAAGGTCAGAGAACATGCACCTCCAAACCCACCGCCCCATCATCCATATGCAGTGAACACAGGTGACTCTCTCTCAGGTGGTGTCCAGTCCCACACTCATACTCTCATGCATTTTCAAATATAGGTAGTAAGGAGCTCCCTTTGGTCACATCTAGCTCAGTTACTCAGAGATGTCCCTGAGAGTGAGTGTGTGTAAAGAAGGCCCCTTGGAAAACACCTAACCTGTGAGCCAACAAAATCATTCAATGTTCCTGCCCCCTGGGTAAGGGAGAACTGGTCCACAGTGGTGGTGGGGACAGGGGCATTGGCGGAAAAGATCAGAGCTGGCCTCAGAGAGGATCAGTGAAGTGCCTGTTTTCAACAGAACAGGCTATATCGTGAGCCCCCAACCAAGTCCTTGAAATGGCAGGTAACCAGATATATCCAAGTTGCACATGGGAGTCTAGGACCGGGGGTGGCAGAAGCCCAGCCACCCCACCGTCCAAAGGAAAGAGAGCTTTCGAGGCAGCCTCCAGGGAGGCTGAATCCGAGTCTGAGACTCTGGGAATGGGATGGGAAAAGCATACACACAGATGTTCCCAAAGTGATGACTCTAGGGCCACGAGAGTGGTCTTTATGGGAATGAATGGAAACTGAAGACAACAGCCTGTGATCTGCAGCGGGATGCCATCTGGGGGTGGGCAGAGCTCAGGAGGCTGTAAGCTCAGCAGATCCCTTGGCTGTGCCCTACCACAAGGCCTCCGGGGGATTGTGTGTCTGAGGTGCTTGGGGAACAGTCAAATGGAAATTGAGGTCACACCCACTGTGCTCAGGCAGGGCCCTACACTGAGGTAAGCTTGACCTGGGGGGCGATCGGGACAGGAAACAGGACTCTGACTTTGGGGCTGTCTGAGTGGAACCTGCCAACTGGCAATACTAGTCAGAAGAGACCAAAGTCAGAATAGGGACAATGCCTGGGGACGAGGGAGACCACCACCTCAGGCTAGGCCAACCAGGCCACTATGGACTCCATCTTCTGGGAGGGACCGTCAACAGGGCCCCATCTGGCCCCTGGTGTCTCTCTCGGTGGTAGATGAGCCAGGACTCACCAGGTCCTGCCCCTTTAGCAGAAGGCAGCCACAGGCCTGCCCGTTGGAAGGGGAGGGGTGGAGCCAGGGGCATGGTTTTCAACCGGTCCAGGGCTTGACCAACTGAAACAAGGTGCATGGCAGCAGATGGGAACCTTTGCAGGCAACCTGAAACACCCTTTTCTGTACTTTCAGACAGGAGATAAGCTGGGGATCACATCTCAGTCCCCAGATCCCCTCTACCACACGGGGCCATGGCTGCTTCTCCACATCACCTGTGACATCATGAATCAAGTAAGGAAGTGGACCACTTAATTGGCTGCCTGGCCCATGACCCAGATTCTAGAATCCCCAGAGAGAATTTATTGGGCACTACCACCCTTCCCTGAGGCCCTTCTGCTCTGACCATTCACTGCTTGGGTAGAAAATGCTTCTGAACTAGACTGGCTCCATGGATAATCAGAGTTCCAATGAGGCAGGTGCAGCCCCATTTGCCCCATTCACTGATGGAGAGCCCGCAGCAGGGCCACCCACATCAATGTCACCAAGATCCAAATGTGGATTCAGAGGAGGCTTTGGAGAAGTGGCGGGACCAACCCAAGAGCCCAGATCCCGGTTCCCAAGACAACCCGCCCCACAGGGCCCGAACCCAGCAGCAGCCAATGAGGAAGGGAACAATGCCATCCTTGGGCTGTCCTTCCCCAGGAAGCTTGGGATGAGCTTGGAGGATGTGGCCTTCACCTCTGTGCACGGGAATGACAAGGCAGACATGGTGGTAATTGAGGCATATCTCTTCGAGACGGAGGTCCTCCAGCACAGAACACAGACAGGATCTTCAAGATAGCATCAAAAGCTTCATCTACGAACTGAACCTGCATGGGTCCAGTAAAATCCACCATTCAGGTAGCTCTGCAGGGTAGAAGAGGATGACGGTAATGTAAAAAGCCCTTCTGGGGAGACTGCATTAGAAAAGTCAAGTGCTGGGTGGATTTCAATTTCCAGGAGAACTTTCCTCTCGTGAGAATGTGGTTAAGGATAAAGGAGAAAGCAGGCCTTGTCGTGTTTCACAAATCCCCTTAGACAGGATTCACAGGGGTGACTCCACACTCTGAGAGGCCACTTGATTTCAGGGAGTCCCCATAACACCTGCCAGGAATGAGAAGAACTTGTTTCCATAGTTCGGCAAAGTGGGGACAGTGGTGGGAAGGAGGGTGGTGAGGAAAAGCTATTCTCCCCCACGATGGCTAGTGATTCATCTCCTTTCAGATTTATCACTACTCCAAGTTCCAGAGAGACAAGCCTCTCCTCCTGCAGAACATCTAGAGGAAATGCGACCCCAGAAGAATGCTCAGCCTGCCACTGGCAAAACAGCGACCCCAAAGAGAAAGAAGCAAGCAGTGGTGACCAGATGTTCTCCTCGATTCCATTGCTAGTGCACCGAAGAGTCTGACAAGCAGGTCGAGAGGGTACCTCAACTGTACACGGAAGCCTCGGCCAGCACTATTTGTGTTCAGTGGCCTTTGGTTTATGGGCAGTGGATCCCGGGGGTCCAGGTCAAGCCATCTCCTCAGCAAGCAGGGCTGCCCCAGTGGAGAGGGTCCATCTAGCAATGGCATGTCTGTAGCCCCAGCTACTGCTGGGAGGGACGGCACATGGGTACTGCCCCCAGAGGTCCCCAAGGTACCCAGATTATGGTTCGGCGATGATTTTGTACAACAGCTATGATTCCATCATGAGGGGAGCCATTTCAGTTGTGGTGCCAAACTAGGCCGCTGAGGCAGAGGAGGAGCAGGAGGAGTCCTCAGATTACAAGTGTGCCCTCTGTGAGGAGTTTAAGGACAAGCCCAATCCCTGAGCTCCCAGATCCCCAGGGACACTCAAAAGCACTCTTTTGTAATCAACAATCTATTTTTGCCTCTAATAAAGTACACCAAATCTTCACGGGAGTAGATAGAGAAGCAAATGAGAACTTCTAGTCTGTGTTCTTTCTGTCTGTCCATGCTATTCACAGGGCCCTGGCTGAGCCAGATGAGGCTGGAAGGTCATGCCCCAGGCAGGCCTCAGTCTGGTCCCCATGGTCCCTTTTCACCTGAAGCAGTAGCATCTCCCACGTGCTGCCAAGAATGTGGCTCCTTAGACACTCGCTGAGGCCGTGACAGAATGGGTGGTTCCCTGGGCCTTGCCTGCTGCATAGCAGAAGACCAAGTCTGGCTCCTGACCAGGGGGGTGTCACCTTCCATGAGTCCTGCACCCTGAAACAGAAGGGGCTCCTCCTGGGACCCTGATGATGCCACAAGTTGCTGATCAGCAGCTGAGCATTGGCAGCTCCCAATCCAGGGGCTTCCCCAAGAGCCTCACTGGAAAGCATGGTCACCCCAACCGTCAAGGGCCTTGCAAACACATTGCCCCAAACCTGAAAAGAAATGCAAGATTTCCACAAGGTGAATACCAGCTGGTGTTGCTCTACCCTCGCATCTTTATTAAGAATCCAGGTACCTCACCCAACACACAGTTCCTAGTCCAGACATCAGCCCCTTAGAGGATGCTCCTGGTGACACAGAAAGGGGGTGGTCACAGACGGCAGGCTCTTTCCATCTGCCTCCATGCTGTCCACTGACAGGAGAGTGGCAACCCAGAGGACCCGTCCATCACTTGCAGTCTGCAGGGAAGTCAGGAAGGAGGGCTGGACAGGTGGAGAGAAGCACATGGTTAGTTCCAAGACAAAGAGCCCTGAAACCCTGGGAGCCCTGAGGAGGGAGGGCGGGTCCCCCTAGCTTTGCAGGTCAGTGGCCGGGCTCTGGTCCTTTCTCAGCACAGACAGTCACAGTCCTGGGCTTGGCTACCCTCCCAGCCCCCACCTCACCTCTCATCAGGCTCCATTACTGCTGACTCTGCAGATCCCCCATGTTACCCCCAGGCCTGCTGAGGGCAGATCTGTGCTAACCAATCTGGCCTTGGCCCTGGGGCTGCCCGTGATGGCCCTGCCAGATGTCCTCCCCTTGCATTTGGGACCCATCTTCCTTCCAGCCCTTGGCACAGCAGTGCCTCCACAGTCAGCAGATTCCCCGGCCCCTGCCCAGGGCCTTCAGAAAGAATAAAGAAGAGCAGGGACTGCTGGGTCGGGTATTCTCCCTATCCTCACCAGGGCCTGGGATGGCACCAGGCAGGGATCACAGAATTGAAACGTCAAATAACCCGCTTGGATACTGTCACACCTTTCCACGGCTGAGGCACTGCAGAGGTGCCAAGAGATAGAAATAGCCCATGCCTGCAGGGGACCTGACCACAGGCACCTCCATCCTCACTTCTATCCTTGTACCTGGAGAGGGGTCCCTATTTGCTGGAGGTGGGGAGAGGCAGAGGAGCAAAGCCACAGGCCTGAACATCAGCGGGGTCTCAACAACTCGCAGAACCTCCATTTCCACATGACTGTAAGAATGGGGACAAGGTCCCAGAGGTACCCAGCCCAGAGCCTCCTGGGCCTTTCCATCCTGAGCACAGCAGAGCCACAGTTCCCACAGCCCTCATGAGAGCCAATGTCAGCCAACATCTCAACCCCAGCTTCTGGCCTCCTGAAACAACAGAGTTCGTAGTCTGAGTCACCCAGCCCATGTGACCCTGATGCGACTGCCAGCAAATGAAGCCAGAGAGTCAGCCCTGTCCAGACAACCCTACCCAGGGGCAAGTGGGGAGTGGGGGGCTGTGACTTCTACACTCCCAGCACCTCAAGCACACTCCTCCACATCTGCACAACTTCATGCATCTGTTTACACCTCCCAGTGTCGGGGGTCCCACAAGTTACTGATGGAAGAGAAGGGAAAACTCATTCTGCCAATACAGCCACTCAAATTGACCACACACTCACTGCCTGAAGATCCATGCAGGAGGAGGCCCAGAGCACCGGGTACACACCCAAGGTGCTAACAGACACCAGCACACATCCTTCCACAAACGCTCCCCCATGTCCATTCCCCCAACCACAGGCAAGGGCGCCATGTCCTCACAAACGGCCTGGCTCCGATCACCAGCATCATCATCCCACTGAATCTCTGTCCACCTGATGGGTGACAAAGTGTCACCCTCCTCACTGGGTCTGGGTGAGTTAACAGGGAATCCGGCTGTCCCCTGGGGTTTGGCCATTGCTATGTCTTCTACTGGGGTATGTGACTGGATCCCAGGCTTGCCAGTTTCCACCACTCCGTGTCTCAGCCAACCCAACCCCTTCCTTCTGGGCGCCACTGAAGCTCAACTGTGTGGGGGGGATACCTGAGCAAGAAGGGGCTGCAAGCACTCCTATCCCTGGAAACAGAGGGTGCCTGCTTGGTGGCTAGAGAAGAAAACACACTTTTGCCTGCTTGTCTGGGCAACCTCACCTGCATGAGCACGAGAGGAACAGGGAGAATATCACCTGTGACTAGACAGCAATGTTGGACAACAAGCCACCACTTTTCTTCTCGGCAGGAGACTTAGACCACAGGGACCCAGGAGAGCCGATTAGATGTGAAACACTCGTGCAGGTATCTTCAGGGTGGGTTCTGCTCATCACAGCAGCTGGCCTGTCCTCACACGGCTGGGACAGGGACCCCACGATGCCTCAGCATGCATCCTCCAGGAATGATGGTGATTTATAGCCCAGGACACCCCACAAGGAACAAGAAAAAATGACTCCTTCCCTCACACTGCCACTCTGGAAACATCTGGGGGCGGTCACAGTGGGTGGGCTGCCCTCCATGGATTCCTGGTTGGGCCCCACCAGGAGGGGAACCGCCGACAAGCCACTGAGTATTTCAGGGTCAGGGCTTGCCTAGTGGGGGCGGCTTGCAGGGATCAGGTGGCGCTCTCGTGAAGTCATAGTCTGGGGGCGGAGCGGGAGGCTAGAAGGAGGTCAAGGACTCCTTCGCATGTGTCCCAGGGCATTGCTGGGACACTAGCATCTAGCACCCTGCCTGTAAGAGAGGGTTCCTTCATGTCCTTCTCAGTCCCTTGGTTACTGACTAGCTTCAGTTTCAGGCCTTGGACTCCCACAGGACAAACCCAGGAGCAGCTGTGTAGCTCTGGGACATCAGCCAGGCTTCCCCTCTGTCCCCAGGGCAGCTGTTGGCTCTGCCCCTCTCCATATGGCCCAGATCAAGGGGCCAGCCTGAGAACCAGACGCGTTTCTGATTTCATCTCAGTTTCACTGCAGGTCCTTGCGAGGACACAAGTGTCCACTTTGCTGCCACTTCTTGGGCTGATGCCTGCCCAGGGCATGGGGCACCACCCAGGGTACGTCAGGAGGTTCTGTGAACCTCTGGCGCGGCCCCACTCGCATTCACATCACAGGCCTTTAATCGCATCTGACCTGGGAGTAGGACGTGCTGGTTCGCGTGTCTCCATCACTGCTGAACTCTGGGGTCTATGTGCTCTTCATTGTCCTCCATCTGGGCAAGATGGCCATGACACGGGCGCCAGGCCCCCAGCACTGGAGGGGGCTTCTGGACAGCAGACTGCAGCCAACTGAACGGGTCCAGCTGTTTCTTTCTGAGATCGAGGAGCAGGGACAGCGGTCTGGAGTGCACATTGCCATCCCATACCCATGGCGAGAAGATTTCAGTGGGTGGACTCTTGTGCTCTGGGCGGGAGCCCCATCTGGCTACCCTTTGAGTACTTGCATGCCCACTGTGGTGACTTGGCTGAGCACAGAGAGTGTGTGAGGAGTAAAGAGCAGAGAGTGCCCATGAGGCACCACCAGAGGTGAGAAGGTTCTCCAGTTCATGAGTGGGAAGTGCATCCCCCCTCTTTTTCTATGCATTTCTCTTTTACTCACTGGAGTAAAATGTAGGATTTATGTAGGATTTCTGTTAGGCCTTACCATCTTTCACTCACATCACATGTTCTCCCAGGTATCACTAAACCCTGCACTGGCTCTGGGGGATGATGCATTCGAGTCTCTCTCAGCTCAAGACCGACTGGTGATTCCTTGGGACTGGCCCTGTGTCCCTTGCCCCTTGACCCCCTCTGCTCAGAAACCCCAGCCCAGGGGGTCCTGCCGAAGCGACTGCAGAGTCAGAGTTAATGGGGTCTCTCACATCAGTGTCAAGTTGACCTTGTGTCTAGCAACATCCACCCCTCTGAAGGTCCCACCTCCCTATGTGGGGTCACTGACCAAGAGCCTGAGGTCCCTTTGGGAGGGGCTGGGGTCATTCCCTTGTCTGTTTGCTCTGGTGCTGCAGCGTCCTTCCCCCCATCCTGTTCCTTAGTTCCAGATCTGAAAATGGCTTGGGGGCCGAACCTGGACGAGGGATCTTGACCTGTTTACTGGGGTGGCTGCCCTTGGGCTCCGTGTCATTTTGGAGTGCACCTGAATTCGTTGTCCATCAATTGAGCCCCCTGGAGGCCGTGTTGTACTGTCCACCTGCCACACCCTGTGGGTCCGGTCTTCTGGGCTGTGGCAGCCCTCGTCATGGCCTTGGCTCCTGGCTGCTTAGTGCAACCCTGCAAACTCTGCTGCAGTGCCTTGGAAGTGGGGACAGAGAGTGGGGGCTGTTGTCCTTCTCCTCCATCATGAGACCCCGCGAACCAGGCCTGTGTTGTGTGGTGACTTTACTGTGCTTGGTGGCGGGGCAGTGGGTGACCAGCTCTCCCCACGGTTCCAGGGCTCTCCTGGTAGTACTGTGGGTCCTCCTGCAGCTCGGTGCAGCCAGCTCCCCTGCTTCCTGCAAGAGAGGGCCCCTGTGAGGAAGGACTCTGGTCCCGTTTGCTCTCTTGGGGGTGGGGTGGGGGGTCACCAGCTCTTTGTGGGATGGGCAGGGTGGGCTGCTGCTGCAGGCTCAGAAGTTCAGAGACGTCTGGGTAGTCCTGATTTTCAGGGGCCTGCCTGCCGGTCTCCCTGGCCCTTTTATCAGGGATGCACGTTTTCCCAAGAGGATCTCTGATGCCAGCAGGTCTGGCCTGCCTTGGTGGAATGTTTGTGTCTTTGAGGTTCAGCAAATCCTGTCGAATCCTGGGCTGATGTTTGTCCACTGCCTGAAGCTTTGTCAGATACCGGGGAGACCCTGGCCCTCTGACCCCGGTTCTCACTGTACTTCACCCTAAGCTGCTCAACCCCATGTGGACAGCAGAGCAAAGAAGTAACTTGCCTCTATTCCCCCCTTGTCCCACACTCCTGGATCTTCTCACTTGCCAAGGAATGCCTCTCCCCCTGCCAGCCCAGTGAAAGTTCCAGCAGCTGGGCTGTGGCCTTGAGCCCAGGGCTGAGTGCACACCGACTACCCACAGGATGGAATCTCATAACCCGTGGGGCAGGGGATGTCAACCCTGTACCAAGGCCCCATCCCTCGACCTCTCCTCGGACCACTTCAGGGCAAGCCTTCACGGGATGGGTCCTTCGTGAGGCTATTCCTGGGGGTGGGGAGGGGGTGTTGGTGCAGCAGGCTGGCTGGGGACTCACCACCCAGGGGACGGGGAGCAGGCAGGGTTGGGGAGGCCATCCCTTCACCTGCGATGTTGACCTGACAGTTCCTGCCAGCCCGTTGGGAGGTGCAGAGCACAGACAGGCATTGGAGGTGTCCACAGTGGGCCCCGGTGGTCGGGCCGTCACAGTGCCTGAGGCCTCGTGATCACTATTGACCAAGCAGGAGAACTGACACCTGGAATTGGTGCCTGAGCAGTGGCTGTGTGTACACACAGGACGCCAAGTGCGATTGGCTGGGTGGCACCACGCTCTGCCCTGCTTGCAGCCTGGTGTGAGGGGCTCTTGTCATCTTTCACATCAGACAACAGCTGGGTTGGGCAGGAGAACTGCTTCCAGTGTGCTGGCCACCCGGCCATCAGCTAGACCCAGTGTAAGCACAGCCTGATGTGAGAGGGCAAGTCTGGGTGCCAGAACTCAGGAGGCAATGTGCATTCAATTCCACGGACACCTATCCTGCAAGAGTGTCCCCCACTATGCAGGGCGTCAGGTGTCCACTCACCCCTGTCTCACTCAGGGCTTGGGATTGGGGAGGCTGGACTGAATCTTCCAGGCAGATCTATAAAGTGCAGCACCTGAAACGAAGCAGAGGTTGGGGAGCATGAAATGTGGGGAATCAAACACTGACTCACATCAAGGGACCGTGGAGGGCTTTTTAGATGGGAGTGTCGTCTGGGCTGGGTCTCATAGTGAAGAGGGTCTCCTTGGCTGGGAAATGGGGGAAGGGCCACCAGAAGGGTCAGACCCATGAAGGGAACTGAGCCTAGTTGTGTAGCTGGAGCAAGGTCACCGGAAGGGGCCTGGGATACTAGCCTGGGTCCAACTCAAGGGCGACTCTAAGGCATCTGGCCATAACCCTGCGTACAGTTGATTAATGACCTTACTTGCCATTTGGAAGGCAAGCCCTGCCTCTCTGCCTGAAAAGAATTCATTGATTCAGTCATTTGGTTAGACAGTGATTTGACAAAGCTTTGTGTGCCTCATGTACACAGGGTCAGGCAGCAGATAGACAAGAGCGGTGCACAGGTGAGTCAGACCACAAGCATGGCTCTTTCCAGGATGAGCAGCTCTGGCAGCTGGTGCCTGTTCTCGCTGAACTGGGCATGGGCAACTTCTTCCACAGGCTGACTTCTCCTGACTTATGATGAGGTTTCCAATTCTTGTTCTTAAATCCAGAAAGAACTTTAGAGATATGATATTAGGTCTTTAAGTTCTGAGAGTTATTTCTCGGAAGATGGTTAGATACCTTCACCAACTCGGTGGACATGAATTTGAGCAAACTGGGAGATGGTGAAGGACAGGGAAGCCTGGCATGCTGCCTTCCATGGGGTCACAAAGAGTAGGACACGACTTAGCGACCAAACACACACAGAGGTGAGGGTGTTGGTCCCAGATTCTCCTGGCCCCCAGCAAGAAGTTGATTTGTCCCCTGTGGCACCCAGTGTCCCCCAGGCTGAGCAGAGTGGCTGCTGCTGGTGCATTGTGCAGAGAAGGAAGAAATGGTACAGGATTGCCCAGAGCAATTCCCCAGTGGCCTGAGCTGTGGAGGCTTCAAGTGCCAGGAGGAGTTTAGCAGTGTGGGCCCCTCGCTTACTGCCTTTGAAGGAGTAGTGCAGGCATTGAAGACAAGATGTTGTGGGAGGGTGGCCTTGGCCTGTTGTATTGCCCACCTAGTGTTCCCAAATGACACTTGGAGGAGGCTTTAGGAATGGGGCCAGCTTTGTGTCTGAAATAAAACTAAAGTTTGACAGTAATGTGCTGTTTGCTCGTGCCATCTGCTGGCCAGCTCTTCCAACGTCACTTTTTTTTTTTTTTTAATTGAAGTATAGTTAGGACTTCCTCATAACTCCGTTGGTAAAGAGTCCACCTGCAATGCAAGAGACCCCAGTTCCATTCCTGGGTTGGAAAGATCCCCTGGAGAAGGGAAAGGCTACCCACTCCAGCATTCTGGCCTGGAGAATTCCACGAACTGTATAATGTAGAGTTCATGGCGTCACAAAGAGTCAGAGACCACAGAGTGACTCTCCCTCACTTTCACATGGTTGATTAACAATGCTGTGTCCATCGTTTCTGGTGTACATCAAGGTCATTCACTATATAAATACTTCCAGATTCTTTTCCATTATAGGTTATTGTAGATAGTGAGTATAGTTCCCTGTTCTATACAGTAGGACCTTAATTCTGTATTTTATACATTGTTCTTCAGTCACTCAGCCGTGTCCGACTTTGTGACCCCACGGACTGTAGCACACCAGGCTTCCCTGTCTTTGACCCTCTCCCACAGTTTGCTCAAACTCACGTCCATTGAGTCGGTGATGCCATCCAGTCATCTCACCCTCTAGCACTATCTTCTCCTTCTGTCTTCAGTCTTTCCCAGCATCAGGGTCTTTTCCAGTAAGTTGGCTCTTCACATCAGGTAGCCAAAATATTGAAGCTTCAGCTTTAGCATCAGTCCTTCCAATGGATATTCAAGGTTGATTTCTTTAGAATTGACTGACTTGGTCTCCTTGCTGTCCAAGGGACTCTCAACATTCTTCCGCAGCACCACTGTACTAGTATTTTATACATAGTTGTGTATCTATTAATCCCAAACTCCTAACTTATCCCTTCCCCTGTTTTTCCCCTTTGGTTACCAGAAGTTTATTCTCTGAGTCTGTTTCTGCTTTGCAAATAATTTCATTTATGTCATCTTTTTAGATTCCACATATAATTAATATCATAGGATATTTGTCTTTCTCCTTCTGACATGCTCCACTTAGTATGATAATCTCTAGGTCCATTCATGTTTCTACAAGTGGTATTACTCCATTATTTTTCTTGGCTGAGTAGTTTTCCTGTGTGTGTGTGTGTGTGTGTGTGTGTGTGTGTGTGTGTGCCACATCTTCCTTATCCATTTATCTGTTGATGGGCATTTACATCGCTTCCATCTTGGCTACTATAAATAGTGATGCAATGAACATTGGGATGCCTGTATCTTTTCAAACTAGGGTTGTTGTCTTTTCCTGGTATATATCCAGGAGTGGGATTGCTAGATCATATGGTAGTTCTGTTTGCAATTGTTTAAGGAACCTCCACACTGTTCTTCATGTTGAATGTACCAATTTATTGTTCAACCAACAGTGTACAAGGGAAGCCATTTCTCTACACCCTCCCCAGCATTTATTCATCATAGGTTGTTTTTAATGATGGCCATTCTGTCCAGTGTAAGGTGATTCTTCTTTGGAGTTTTGATTTGCATGTGTCTGATAATTAAGAATATTGAGACTCTTTTCATGTGCTTTTTGGACATCTGTGTCATCTTTGGGGAAATGTCTATTCGGTGCTCTGACCATTTTTTGATTGGATTGTCTTTTTTCTTTTTTTTGCAGCTTCAGTTTTAATTAAATATGGTTAACAATAGGAGCTTCCATGGCAGAAAGCTCCATGCAGTGCTTGGAGGGTGTGAATATAAAAGTGAGGCACTTAACCTAATATGTAATACATTGTAAAGTATTTAATTTCCTTTTCCTCCTTGACCATTTCTGCCTTCTTAATCCTTCTATCTTTCCCAAGGCATGGACATGTCAGATACATAGCAATGGATATTAAAATGGATTCTTAACTCTCATTCCCACAAAGGTATAGCAACTGAATTTGCATGTTCCATGCATTGGGCTTAGAGCAGGAGCCCAGACATTGGCACAGAAGCCCATTATTTGTATCCCACGGGTCCGCGAGGGTGGATGGCTCCTTTTCTGAGTGGATGTGTGTCCATATAGCTCATAGACTGGGCCAATGCATAGGGCACACAGAGGGGCTGCTATTTGTGCTCATGATGTGAATGACATGATCCAGAGTCGGGGTTTTGGATCCAGGGACCTGGGTTTGGACATCAGCTCTTCTCTTGCTGTGTAGCCATGGCACTTACTATCTCTGGGTGTCTCTCTCCTCTGTTGAAAACCAGGTACCCAAAATGCTGCTCATGTCACAGGGCTTTTCCAGGGCATAGCCGTGGACGTCATGTTTTCTCCCACTGGGGCTCAGGGTCTGTCTTTGCTTCTACTTCTGCAGTTGGGAGGTTATTCCAGCAACACTGCCTATGAAGATCTTTCTTGATTCCCAGACTTTGTAAATTTCAGAATCCTCTAACAATGTTCAAGGGACTATAATATGATCTTGGTGAAATTCCCTTATGCTATTTGGAAGTTGTCAGTTGTGCATGTAGAAAATTAGATGATTGGTCCTGAACAGTGAGTCTCCAACCTTTGTGTCCATGGGCTATCTAACTGGGGTTGGAGTGGGGTTCAGCCTCCCAAACAGATCACAGGCAGGCTGCTCAGCTGAAGCGAGGCCTGTTCCCTCTCCCTCTTCTTCCTAATGTCTTCCTGACCCACTCTTCATACAGGCCCCCAACGTTGCCACAGAACACAGTTTGAAAACTAGATCTCAGATTTCAGTGTGCATTCAGATCCCTCGGTGATCTTGTCAAAAGTGGTTTCTGATTCAGATGTTCTCCGGTGGGCCTGAGATTCTGTACTTCTGACCAGATCCCAGGTGATGCCTAAGTGTCTGGTCCGTGGATAGCATTTTGAAAAGCAAGGGTCTGATCATAGACTGCCTTTGACGTTTCACATCCTTTGATTTGGAGTTCTTACTGTTACTTTGATTGTGTCATAAAATAAAAATCTGTGTTGAATGAATGTTTCTATTAAGGGCAAAATATTCAACTATATATCTGGAAACTGACCTGGGATATGAAGAAGAGAAAGTATTTGTTTCTCAACTGCGACTGTCTGAAACATCTGTCAAATATTTTCTGAAGAACACAATTTGGCTTAAGAAGCTGTTTCACTTTGTCAGGAATAGTTCCACTTTGGTTTAGTTGTAGTCTGGATCATATGGAAAGCGTTAGTATATGAGTTGTGTCTGACTCTTTGCAACCCCATGTACTGTAATCCACCAGGCTTCTTTGTCCATGGAATTTGCCAGGCCAGAACATTGGCGTGGATAGCCATTCCATTCTCAAGGGAATCTTTCGAACCGAGGGATCGAAACTGGGTCGTCTGCATTGCAGGCAGATTCTTTACCATCTGAGCCACAAGGTAAGCTAATGCACACTTTTCTTTTTTTTTTTTCCAGTGAGTTTTGTCACACATTGATATGAAGCAGCCATAGAGTTACACGTATTCTCCATCCCGATTCCCCCTCCCACCTCCCTCTCCACCCGATTCCTCTGGGTCTTCCCAGTGCACCAGGCCCGAGCACTTGACTCATGCATCCCACCTGGGCTGGTAATCTGTTTCACCATAGATAATATACATGCTGTTCTTTCGAAATATCCCACCCTCACCTTCTCCCACAGAGTTCAAAAGTCTGTTCTGTACTTCTGTGTCTCTTTTTCTGTTTTGTAATGCACACTTTTCTAAGGGAACATCTGATGGAAACAAGCAACCTGCTTTCAGACCCTGGCTGAGGCCTGTCTCCACACTCTAGGTCTAAGTGAAGGTTCAGAATTGTGGACAGCTGTTAGTGTGTCTGGCATCCATGTGCTTGACGGGCTACAGTCCATGGGGTGGGAACGAGGTGGACATGACAAAGCGGCTAAGACAAAATATAGCCATAGAAGGTTTATAGATTACATTTGAAAAAAAAAAAAAACTGTTCATAGTTGGAAAGGATACTCTCTCTTAGCAAAATTGTCTACATATGAGAAGGGATTTCTTTTTAATTTTATTTTTTGTGATGTGGGTAACATAGACCATTGTATTCATTTCAAGCTTACAACATATTAACTTCGGTATTTGGGTATATTGTAAAATGATAACCACAGTAAGTCTAGTTAACCTCCATCACCACACCTGTTATAAACTGTTTTCTTGTGAAGGCTTTGAAGATCTATTCTCTTAATGACTTTTCAATACATAATACATTATCGTTAACTCTAGTCAACATTGCATCCCCATGACTTATTAATTTCACAACTGCAGGTTCATACATTTGACCATCTTCAGCCTTACACTAAGGGGGATTTCCTGTTCATCATGACCCAGTACCATCCAGCACCATTAATTCAGGGAGATGACATCAATCCTCAGCTTGACTAGATTGGTTTTTCAACCTGCTCAAGGTGTGCTTGATGGCGGAGGGTTGTCCACTGAGAAGTGCCAGTGTCTACACAGGGCTGTGACAGTCACTCCCTCTCCACAGGGCGATGTCCCGATCCGGGAGTGCATCCACATGTGCTACCAGAACCATATCATGAAATTTCCCAGGGACTCAGGACTGAACACCCTCGACGACTGTGCTGGCACCACTGCAGGCACACAGACTGCCCCCAGGACGGACAGCTTGGATTCCCGTGACAGCATCTCCAGGTATGTCACGTACTCCATGGTGGTGCTGCTTTCCACAGGAATGACAGAGGTGCGAGATGATGGGAGAGGTGCAAGCTAATCAGAACCTTGGGGGTGCCAGCCGCTCTGGGATTATCTACGTGGGCATGGCCCAGCAGAGCATTGCTGCCCCGGCTCCAGGCAGAGAGAAGCAGCAATCAGTAATAAATTATTAGAAAGACCCAGATGGCCCATGGGAGCAGGACGTGTATTTCCAAGCTGGAGTAAAGTCACACGAGCCTCCTGACATAAAATGAGTAATTGTATCAAGAACTTCATCTTCAATGCCTTTAAAATGCTGTTCCACAAAGTATCTTCTGTTCTAGAATCTTCTGCCACCTGTTTCTGTCCTCCATATTCTCCTTTCAGAAATTTTATTTTATGATTCGGAATAGTAAAAATTAGAGAAGTGGTTCTGTGAACCCCACCTACCGAGTTGTGTGCTCACATCCCAGCTACACACAGGCCCCTGCACTGACCCTTTCCCAGGGCTGCACTGACAGTGTGTGTGGGTTTCCTCATTTCTTCCTTAACAGACCCCTTGAAATGTACTGTTATCATCTCCATTTGATGGGGACATGAACTTCTCATGAAATTTCATGAGGCTGTAGCCCTGTTCCCACAAGGGAAAACCCGGCATAATTACACATTTTTCCCCATAGAACTTCAGGCATTTCTCAGGCTTCCTGAGTAATATGCATGAGCCTGGCTTAAGAATAGTGACTCCGGAACCAACCTCTGAACCAAATGAATCAAACAGAAAATTAGAAAGTGAGCTGAAAATCAGTTGTTCATAAAATAAATATACACAGTTCCTGTATTCGTAACTTTCAGCTGTGTAACAGCTAATAATACGGTCAGTTAAGAAAGTAACTATATATTGTAAACCACAACTTTAGCAGGGAGAATAAGAAAAAGAAAACAAAGACTGGTTAAAATAAAAATCAAGTAAGTGCCTTTAAATCTGATCCAAGATGACAAATCTGCACCATCATCAAAAACTGTGAGTTGGGACATATTAAAATTCATTGATTGCCTCTTAACAAAGACTGAGTGTCAACATATTCCAACATTTTAAAATGGTCAATCCTTCCATAAATTTACTACTAGAGAACCAATACCTTTAAAGTTATTTTTAAGGTCCTTTTACTCATTATTTGTAATATAAAGAAAAGGGAGGCACACTATAGGTCATTTGTGCCCTTAGTAAGTGAGTGAACTTATTTGCCCTCTTCTTAAAGGCCAAGGAGAACTTCCATTTTGTTTGTTTGTTTGTTTAGGAAATTTTCATGTTTTCCAAACAATTGTGTGTCTGCAATAGAGTCCATAGGAATCCACACTGATTTCTGAGGAGACAGCAGTCTTCTCTGGGAGAGAGCCCAGTGTGGACATTTGCTGTCAAAACACCCATGCCCTAGGGCAGGTAGCATCACCCCCAGCAGGGAGGTAGGGGCCCACAAGCTCTATGTGGCCTGGACCCTCAAGGACCCAGCCTGCAAGGAGTTGCCCCACCTGCCCCATCACACCCACTTTTCCCGTCAGCAGACAGTAGAGGGGATTAGGGTAGGAACCTAACAAATGTGCTTATGTTCCCTTTGAATTCTTGAAACAGTCATGATTTCGTTCAAATCCAGATGTGAAAAATGGGTGTTTTATGAAATCAGACATCCTCTACCTTCCCAGAAAATAAATTAAAGTTCCTTCAGGAAACATTGGTGACATCCCAAGGAACATTCCTAGATACATTCAGAGTGGTTATTATTTGAGCCTCCATGTCAAGAGCTTCAGGGGGTGTTCCTCTCTGGGGTTAAACTATGCATGTGAACTGTGATTATGCCTCCATCTGAGGTGTTAGGTGCTACTGGGTAGCAGCTCAGCCCTGAATCTACCTCGTTTACTTCCCAGACTGTTGAGTGACAGGCGCTGAGGATTCAGTCCATAGGATCTCTCTCTGCTGACACCCGCTTAGACCTAGAATGTGATCACAGAGAAAACCTCACATTAGGCCCAATGAACAGTTAACAGACAAAATGACCCTGCCACTTCTGGACTTCTATGTTGCTGCCTTTGTACCATTTCTTTTCTATTCCTTTTGATGTTGGTTTATATCCAGTTGCATATGAAACCAGACTCTCTTCTTCAAGCCATCCAAATTCGTTCAATTGAATATCACTCAGACGATGGGGTGGAAAATTCAGATTGTTGCAGTCAATCCAGAGCTTCCTTCTTTTCTTTTGGAAACTGTTTTCTTAAAATGAGGTTTTATATAAATTTTATTTGAGCAGGTATTTCTGCATAAGATTTGAACTCAGGATTGGAGAAAGGGGGCTCTGAATAAAATATATTTCCTGTCATTAAAAAAAACCCCTCAGCTATACAATTGTAAAGATGAATTCTGCTCTGTGAGAAGTCAGGACTTGTCATTAATCTAGTTCCCTGCCCCAGCCAGAGAGCGACACTTCATCCTTTATCAGCAGTTCTGTTCTCAGCCCAGTGCTATCCTGTCTTCTTCCCCTCTCTGTCCTGGAGCCCTGGTGCCGTGGCCACTGTCCGTGGTGCTGGAGTGGTGGGTGGTCTGCTACATGGCACCATCTGGGTTTGATGTGTGTGACTAGTGTTCTGGTGCTCTTTTGACACTGTGCCTCTGTAACTGTTTGTGCTGCTAGCTGCTACACGGGAGCAACCATGTCTCAAGGCAGTCCACCCTTGATGATATAGATGGACCAGAAACTGTGCCTAAAATGAGTGAGCACACTTGGCCTGGGCTCCATAAAATGCTCAGCATGGATGTGTCCTGATGAGGTGCTTAGCCTCCAGGTGCTCACCCTTGCATGCTTTGTCCATGACCGTGTGAAACCCTTCCTATGTCATTGCACAGATGACTTATTGTGACCTGTGTGTTTTCGGTCACTTTTGTCTTAAGAAGGTGCATGACTCATGATAGAATAACAAGCATCATTCCAGGGACACAACTGGTCGTTCCCAGGATAGCATTCTATTCAACTAACTGCTCTTTGCTTTTTGTCTGTTAGGAGTTTCTTAAAAATCCTACTATAAACATAGTCCTTCATTTTGTAAATATGTCACACTTCTTATTTCCAAAGGAGCAAGCATGTTTCCTCCTTGGTTGAGGGTGACATTGGCAGTCCTCATGGGGAGAAATGAGTCAGGAAGAGTAGGAAACTTTCTCATAATTTTGTCCAAAACTCCACACTGCTGCTGCTGCTGCTAAGTCGCTTCAGTCTACACAGTAGGAGATAATCCCCAATCCTGTATGTAGTCACATTTGGTCAATACAGAATGAATCTGTCCACACGCTACATGCCCAACTGACATGAAAGTTAGAATATATTCAACCACTGTTTTTAAAATAATATTATTATGCAGTAGAATATATTACTTTGAGAGAAATTAACTAATTTTCTTTGGGAAAGATTACTTTGGGCTGTGATTTCTCATTTAATCCCATGATAAAAACTATGATCATCCATAGAAATGAAATCACTTGCTTAAAATCCAAAAGCTCTTCTTTGAAAAGTCAACAGGAACACAGAAACACAAGCTATGTTGTGCTTATTATGACACCGAACAACCACCCAAATAACCCAATCCAAAACTAAGGGCAGTGTTGGCAACTCAGCCAGAGAATTTTCAGCATTACTTTACTAGTGTTTGAGATAAGTGCAATCGTGCGGTAGTTTGAGCATTCTTTGGCATTGACGTTCTTTGGTATTGGAATGAAAGCTGAGCTTTGCCAGTCGTGTGGCCACTGAAGAGTTTTTCAAATTTGCTGGTATGTTGAGTGCAGCACTTTCACAGCATCATCTTTTAGGATTTGAAATAGCTCCACTGGAATTCCATCACCTCCACTAGCATTGTGAGTAGTGATGCTTCCTAAGACCCACTTGACTTCACATTCCAGAATGTCTGGCTCTAGGTGAGTGAACACACAATCGTGATTATCAGGGTCATGAAGATCTCCTTTGTATAGTTCTTCTGTGTATCTTGCCATGTCTTTTTAATACCTTCTGCTTCTGTTAGGTCCACAAGTCCTTGATTAATGGCCAATTACAAAAGAAGATATTTTAAAGTTCATTAATACCTTGTCCCAGAGACAAGGGAAAGAGAGGATAGTTCCATGAATTTCTTGGGCATCACTTCAAAGTAGTGTGACCAAAGTTCTGCAGGATTCCTAGAAGATATGGTGTAGAAGACACCTCCATTGCCCCTGTGGTCAGCAGCAATGTTACAAGAGCCAGAACCCCTTTCCTTCCTGCCCCATAAACACATCTTTTTGGAGATTATCCAATATGCAAAAGGACACCTCACAGCAGTGGTCCCTTTCAGACATTCCCTTCAGCCCTAAGTCACAATGCAATACTGAGGGATACCACCATGCAGCCCATCACAAGAGCCCTTCCTGTGAGAGCCCTTCCTCTCACAGAAGGAATCCAGCTTCCCAAAGACCCAAAGAGCCCTGGTTCATGCACCAACTCCAGGGTGCTCCTCCTGGAGCTGTGCCCTGTGTTGCTTGTTCTGTGGGACTAGGGGAGGTCTCTGCAGATTCCTTGTGTGACTCTTGCTCCTAGACCATCACTCTAGGTATGGGGGTGCCCTGCTTCTCCTTGTGTCTTCACTGCTAACACAGCCTTTCAGGGAGAAGAGGCTGTGTAAAGGTCTTCAGAATAAATGAGCCAGTGGGCAAGGGCTCAGATTATTTGTTGGCTACTTCCGTAAATAAGCCAGACAAACCCAAATAAACAGATAACTTAGGTTTTCAGAGTGATATCCCAAAAGGGCAGGAACATGAATTCACTATGATCACCTTGATTATAATCTAAATCTTCCCCCATCAGTATTGCTGCTAAGTAAGCTCAAGTTTGCAAAACAGTTCTAATTTACATTCCAATGTATCCCCTTCTGGGTCACAAAACAAAATGGAAAACTTCCCCATCTCTTTTACAAAAGAGCAAAACTCCTGTACTTGAACTCGGTAACTACAAACACATTTTGATCCTCATCATTCACAAACTAAGACATTACATGTTATTTAACCTTCTATTAAACTATCAGAGTTTGAAATGTTTCTAAAGAAAGCAGAGATGAATCTCCATGTCATCATAGAAAAAAAGAACCCAAAGATGCTACACACCAGTTCCCCAAACTTGCCCAGGCCCTCACTTCTGAGAAGGCTGACCACTCCTTCTTCAATGACAGAGGGAAGGATCACCTGACTCCTGCTCTGGCTCAGGCGCCCTCTTCCTCCTCCCTTGCAGCCTCTGCAGACAGGGGTGGGAAGGCCCTCAAAGCCCTTTGTTTGACCCTGAGCACACATGCCATGACTTGCCACTTGCTGGTCTCCAGATAGGCCCAGGGATCCCACAGGAACTCATAGCGGGCAGAGTGACTGCACTCCCCGGGTGCAGAGGAGGCCAAGGGGGATGCAGCCTCCCCGAACTCAGCCCCCAAGAGCTGAACCTCCACCGCACCCTGGGCTTTGCCTGGGTCCTGAAGGTCTTCCTCGTGCCTGCTTGACTTGCTCAGCTCACTCATCTCGACCATGAGTGTGTTGCCTGTGATGAAACCACAGACAGGGGTGAGGCAGGGGACAGATGGGTACCACAGGTCTTGGCTGAAAATCACACCCGGGATGGTCTGACACAGGCCACTTAAAAACCTCCTATTGAGGGGTCTCCTCAGTCCTCCCTCAGGGTCCTCACCTAAACTCCTTCAGAACCTAAGAATCTCCTGTCCAATCTCTGAGGCCCCGCCCCTTACATCACATCTCCAGTGTTGCTAGACCCTGTGCCCATGCAGCCAGCAGAGTCGCCCCAGGCGGAAAGCGGGTTCCAGGATCTGTGGGGTTGCCTGTGCCCTCTCTCAAGGTCCTCATCTCGAGCCCTGGCAGATCTAGGGATGCCCCTTGTGTTGACCAGAGACAGGGCCCTCACACCAGGCCATCACTGACCTGACACTCTCAGGGGGAGTCTGCGGACATGACTTCAGGGCTCCAAGCCCAGGGCTTCCCAGAACTGAGATGTTGCCCTGACATTCCTCAACCCTCCTCCTGCTCTTCACTTTGACTCTCAGCAGGTCTGGGTACCACACTCGTACCCCGACATTGCTCCCCTTAGAACCAGACCCTCCCCAGCTGGAATCCCTGAGAGGCAAGCAGGAGTAGGGCGCTCATTACCACAATCCTGCTGAGGTTTCCCAGGGCTGAGAGCATTGATGACCTTGATGTCCTGGTGTCCCAGTCGTCCCCTCAGGGTTCCACCTTGACTCTTGACACAGCTGGTCTCATTCACTCTGCTGACCTGAACACGGGCACCTGACCCAGGCCCTCACTTCTCCCTTCCCATCAGGATCAGTGATGTCACATCTGGACATCAGGATGCATGGTCCCCCAGGGCTGTCGGGAGGGTGGCACATGCATCCCCTGGGGACCCTCAGTCTCCTCTGGTCCTCACCTCGTATCTGGGTAGGACGTGTGCACCTCCCTCTGCCCACCTTTGACTGTGCCCCAAAGACCAAGCCTCTGAATCCCTGAGTTCACTGAGGAAGTAAGGGGGCTTGGGGTCTCAGCCTGACAGCCCAGACGGGGCCCCCAGGAGGCCCAGGAGTGGTGGAGTTGTGTTCTATGGGGCCCTCTGTTCCGGGGTGCCTGGACCCCCTCATCATCTCTCAGGATGGTGCCTCCTTAACACTTGAGAGAAGGCTGCAGTCCCAGCACAAATGCTGGATGGGAGGCTGCTGCAACCATGACAGTCAGGGACCACTCACCTTCCCATGGGGCCCCTCAGGAATCACCACACTTGTAAAGTTTTGTATTAAAGATGTTTTAGCCAAAGACAGTGACGAGTGGCACATGAGTTAGCAAGAATTCAGCAGCCTGGAGATGGCCATGGCCGCACATAGTGACTTCACACTCCTCCTCTCCGGGGTATCCCCAGGGTCGTCTCCTGGTGGCTCTCTTTCACTGGTCTACCTGGATGTCCCCCCACCATGGACCCTTCTTGTGCAGAGTGGCCAGAGGGGTCTTGGAGGCCACGAACTCCTTTGTTTTGGATTCTAAGTCCCCACTGCTTGGGTGACCTTAGACTCTTCTACCAGGAAGGAGAGGCATTCGGGAGGAGGGTGGGTGGCTGAGCTGCTGTGCCCCTGGGGCCCGTGAGGGCCAAGGATTCAGCCTCACTGCAGTCCAGCCCAGCCCCCATGATGGCCTGGCTGACCCCAGCCCCCAAAACTTCCCAGAGCACTGCTCGAAGATCAGAGGTGCTGCCTGAGTTAGACATGGGCATCCCCATGTTTGCTCAGGGCGGGGGCATGCAGAGCTCATCGTCTGGACGGTTTGCATGGGGCCTCAGGAATCCCTTGGTTGGGACCTCAGACCCTGGAGATGGGGACATTCCCTCCCTTTCCAGAGGCTCAGCGGATGGCTGAGCATCTTGCTGCCCATTCAAAGGCCTTGTTTGTGGTGCTGGGCATGGACAAAACCCAGGCCATGGTGTCTCATCAGTCTCCCCTGCCAGTTAGTAACTCGACTCGTCCCAGGGCCCTTCCTCATGACAGTTCCCACAGAGTCCCAGGCGGTTCCTCCAGCAGAGAGCTGGCACTCCAGACCACCGCCAAGTTTGCTCTTCACAGGTTAAGCCTTGTTTCTGTCATCCAGTAATCAGATTCTTCCAGCCTCCCCACCTCATCCCTGTTTGGCCATGGCACCGCCCTTTGTGAAACGACAGAGCAGGGGAGCCCAGGGGACGAAAGAGCCACTGAGGACCCAAGATGAGCACTTGGCCGAGGGAGGCTCAGGGAGAGCTGGTGGGAAGTGAGTTGGCCGTGGATTACCGGCTCCCCGGGGTCTGCCCTATTGGGCCCCCAAAGTCACCCTAAGCTAGCTGGAGCACCTGTGAGGCAGGACCCCTCTCTGAGACACCCTGTCTGGTTGAACTGCGTTTCCACTCTCCTCGACAGTGTTGCCTGTGCGGCTTCAGGGACAGAACAAAACCCATGCCTTTAGAGCCACCTGGCCTCTCCTCGGATGACCAGGGCATGCCTGGGGCTCGAGATAGCTTGACTGTCCAGGGCCAGCCCATAAGGGCCATGCTCCCTCCCTCCAGTCTTTTGTGACCTTACGCTGCCGCCTCTGCCCGGCCCAGAAAGACCCATGCTTAGCCACTTCACTCCGCAGACATCAGTTGAAAGCTACCAAGGACTGAGTGGGGGGAGTGATGTACCCCATGGGTCTCTTTGGATGTCAGGCAGCCTTGGCTTTGTAAATAAAAGTTACCTTTTGTGACAAGCAGGTGACTTGAGATTGCAATCAGCACATCTCCACTTTATAGATTGACAGGTAAGCAGGTGCCACACATGCTGAGATTCCTGGGAATGTGGTTTTTAAAAGCAGCATCTTAACGTAATTCCAGGTGAGGTGGCATATGGAAGTCAAGACAAAAAAATCAAATGAAACCTTCTGAAAAGGTAAGGTGTTCACCGGACAGCGAACCTTCATAAGGAGCTGTGTTTTGACTTGGAAGTGAGTAGCTTGGTCAGGCGTCATGGCAGCTCAGTGCTGGGGCTGACAGAGGTCTGGCCTGCACCGCCCTGTGCCCTTTCTCAGGGGCCTCCTCTGCCTGCACCAGACTGCCAACAAGGAGACCCAGACTTTTGGTTTTGGTGGACTGGTGTGCGCGCTCTCCCCTCTCCTGACCTTAGAGCCCTTGTCTCTGCAGCATGACCCTGGAGGGCTCTTTGCTATGCTCCTCAGGACAAACACTCTTTTAAGAGAAAGCGTGTTATAAAATGGACACCCCAGCAAGCAAAGGGTGCTGAGGTGTGACACCCTTGGAGTGCTCAGCTGAAAAGGGAAACGAAAAGAGAAACAAGAAAATGTCACCAGATGCAGGCTGTGCAATTAAGCCAAAGCTCGGGCCTGCTGTCCAGACACCAGCGAGTCCCCAAACTGAACACCCGCAGGCCTCGGACTGGGACCACAAGCTCCAGCCCTGTGCATTGCAGGACAGGAAGGGATCTTTGGGGGCCCCCGACAAGGGCAGGCTTAATTTCTCCTCATATGTCAAGTGAGGAGCCTGCTGGACAGTGTTCCTTTTTCCATGGAGCCACTCCACCAGGCTCTTGTCAAGCCCTTGATGGGTCTTTTCAATGAGTGGGTGCAGAGCATCTGAGGGGCTTCCATGAGTGTGTACAAGGTACCCACATTGTGCTGGAGGTAGGCAGGCATATGTCCTGCCTTCCGAGCAAGCAGCTGCCTGAGGGGACTCAAATGTTCAGGCAGGCCCAGGATGGAGGCGCTGAAGTCCTGTGCTGGGTGGGAAATCCCTTGTGTTTTCAGGCTCCTTATTCCATGGAGTGTTCTGACGCCAGGACCGCCTCTATCTGTCTCAATAGGTTGCATATTTGGGGTCCTCTAGGGGTGAACCTGAACACCGTGGGGATTATGGGAAACAATGGCTGGAGTTTATGGGAAAGAGCGACTGCCTGAACAGCAATAGAAGGGGTTCTGGGCCTGAGCCATGATGGGCATCCAGATGGCGCACAGAGGTGCCAGCATGGCCACTGGGAGCTGCCCAGGAAGCAGGCTGAAAATCTTGGTGGGCACAGTGTTCAGGCCCACCACCACCACAGGAGGAGGCATGTGTTCAGGAGGCCAGGTGAAGCAGAGCCACGGGCACATGTAAAATCGGGAGAGGCCACATCAAAATCTGGATTTACAGCTCAATTAAAAAGAAAAAAAAGTTTCGGGGGGAACACTGACAATACTTGGCCCCTGTGCTGGGCCAGTGTTTCTCCTGGAGCTGGGCAGTTTTATTCATTTTATCAGCCAGCGAGCTCCCACCAGCATCTGTATTTGTGTGTTCCTTTTGTCTTTCCCTGCTCCACAACCTTCTGTTCTGGCCACAGAATGACCGTATTGGGACTTCTCATATAGGACTGTACTTCCAACTACTGGGTTAGCGGTGCAGGCAGTGACTTTCCCCTCTCTCTCCTATTGTTAGCTTTTCTACGAAGCCTCCTCCCAGTCTGCCATTCGTATCTGACCTTACTCTTCAGTGTCTCTTCTGAACCTTGTTCAGATCTGAGCAGGCAAACTTCACACCTGCCTCTGCCCTAGGTATTTGCATACGTTCTATGGCCTCCACTAGACTCTCATGATGATTTCTGTCTTACTGATTGCCACCTTGACTGCCGTTCCCCCTAGACACCCTGTACATAGTCAGTTCAGTTCAGTCTCTCAGTCGTGTCTGTTTGCGACCCAATGGACTGCAGCACGCCAGGCCTCCCTGCCCATCGGCAACTCCCAGAGTTAACTCAAACTCATGTCCATTGAGTCGGTAATGCCATCCAACCATCTCATCTGTAGGTGCTTAATACTTAACATACTGATAGTCCTGCTGGCTTGGCCTGATGCTAAGGAAGGAAAGTTGCTATCAACATAGGAATAGATTCAGCACAGAAAATCATGGTACACTAACTCAGAGGAGCAGTGACAAGTGAAGGAATTCAGCAGCAAAGACCATGGGAAAACACTCCTTGCTTGAACTGAGCTAAGCCTGTTCAGAGATATTCCCATTCAGAGATATTTCACAATGTGGCTCAGTGGTAAAGAATCTGCCTGCAATGCAGAAGATGAGGGTTTGATCCCTGGGTCAGGAAGCACCCCTGGAGGAGGAAATGACAACCCACTCTAGTATTCTTGCATGGGAAAACCCATGGACAGAAGAGCCTGGAGAACTGCGGTCCATGTGGTCACAAAGAGTCGGACACAACTGAGCGACTGAGCATGTAGGGTCTCACTCAAATTGGAAGTGACCTCATTCCTTGCAACAGCAATGCTCTCCTGACGGTGGCTGATCAATGGCGTGCTGGCAGCTGGAGGAGTGATAGGTGGTCTGGCCTGTGCAGCCAGTGCTTACAAGTCTGACGGTCACGTGTTCTGACAATCCCATGGGCAACGTGCTACTTCCCCTTCCCACTAGAACAGGCTAGACTGCAGGGTTGATGTGCAGAGCACAGAAATCACTATTTATTGGCTGTCTCCACCTGTGAAACCACCTGGAGAGTAGGGAAAAGGCCACGAACAGACGTTTGGAGGTGGGATGGGGGCTGGAAAGAAAAGACCTAACTTCTATTTTCCTTTAAACCACTAAGATCAATTTTTCTCTGCGGTCCTTGCTCTTTAGTCATGAAAAAATTTCTTCTCCAGAATGAATGAAATCACGCTCGTAAGGAATTGAGAACAACTCTTGCTAGGTGACTAACTAACTGGAGCTTCTAGACAGTCTCCACTCTAGAAATCAGGCTCGATACTTCTGACTATGTGTTTGTGCTAAGTCATTCAAGGACTGTAGCCCACCAGGCTCCTCTGTCCATGGAATTCTCCAGGCAAGAGTACTGGAGTGGGTTGCCATTTCCTTGTCCGCGAGATCTTCCCAACCCATGGGTCGAACCTGCATCTCTTATGTCTCTGGCATTGGCAGGCAGGTTCATTTCCACTGGAGCCACTTGGGAAGCTTTTATTTTATGGGCGGTAGAGAATTAAGCAGCAGAGTGACATGATCACACCTAGGCTCTCTCATCCTCCTCAGTTCCTTTTCTAAGTGGGATTTGGATCTGTTTTCTGGGTATGAGAAAGGCTTAAATGTTCTCAGTTTGCGATGTACTTATGAATACCTCAAAAGAAGGGCACCATTTAAACTCCCATCTAAGATCAACCATTTGCTCATTTTGACATCAAGTTGCTTCAATAAGACACACTTTCAGTTCACCTGTGTTCTCTATATTCTTTCAGATCAAACTCAATCCAGTGACTGCTCGACATCATGGCCCCAACTCATGAAAGCATGAAGTATTGATGAGGAGCTGAAAACATCAGCTGAGCATCGTCATTGTGTCTGATGGACTCTCTAACCTATGGTCATGTGCAATATTGCATTTGCATCTGAATTTTGGTCGTAGGCCTATTTTTGTGCTTAGGTTTCTATCACCTTACTGTCTTGACCTCTCTGTTGCTAGAAGGGTGGATTTGCTAACCAAACACAGTCTCAGGTCCTTTGGACTTACGCAAAAGTGAAACAGAATTACTCAATACTGGTTTCATACACTCACTTTTGTATAATAATGGCAGGAAGGCCAGGCCTGGAATTCAGACTGTGCAGGCACTTGTTTCTTGTGTACTGACATTTAACACATACACTATCAGGAAATGGTCAGAATGTTTATGCTGTTAGAAGAGTCAAAGTTCTCTGTATCTTGAATGTGCCACAGGATATGTTAGGAAAGGCCTGGGTTTTATACTTCTGGAAGTCATCAAAATATTGTATTCCTCCAAACCAAAATAGCATTCCTATTGTGTCTGGTTGGTCAATTCATTCTAAATGCCACTTCTGTTCTCCCAGCACTTGGAGGACATGGGCTCAGCTTGTCATTCTATGAGGAACTCTTTCTTGTCACCATTTTGTTCTATCACAGCAGTGATCAGATTTTCATGAAAAAAAAAAAGTGGATGTTTTAAACCTACCCATGTACTCAAACAGTTCTGTCTCTCTTGGCTGTGTGTCAGGCACCTCTCCACAGATGTTTGCAGAGATGTACTTGTGTCACTGCTCCCGTTTGTGTTTATGGTCGTGTTGACCTGTTACATGTACTGAGGGCCAAATAGAGTTGATCCATCCAGATTGCAGGAGCCATGAGTAAGACATTATTTAGCAAACACTTTCTGATCTCCCACTGTGTGCCAAGGCCCATGGTGGACACCAGGACCACAGAGCATGATAAGTAACCCTGACCCAGAGGAGCTCACAGTCTTGGTAGCTTAGTTGCTGCAAACTTTTGACAATTCTTCAGATTTCTGATAAAGATGGTTCTGACAATTTCTGTTTTGAGTTTTATTATATTTCTGAGGTTCTAAAGATTTTCTTCTTAGAAAATTTCAAAACGTGATATCCATTCTCTAATAGCTGTAGTACTATAAAGGTTATACATTTCATCAGGGGTGAGTTGGGTAGTTTGTGAATTTTGAAGAATTTTAAATTCCACTTAAGTTCCTGAATTTATGTACTATACATAGATTTGTTCTTAGTGTTTACTTTTATCCTTCCAACATCTTTGGTGTACAGGTTGTAGAATTGTAGTAATAGTTCTTCATTTCTGATATTAGCCATTTGTCTTCTGTTTTTTAGATTTTGAATATCTGGCTAGAGTTTTATCAATTTGGTTGATCTTTCCAATGAAGCAGTTTTTATCCCATGACTTTTTTTTCTTTATTTTTGATTTCAATTTTTTTCTCTTCTGTTTTTGGTTTGTTTTTTTTGCAGATTGCTTTGGGGATAGCTTTCTCTTTTTCCATGTAAGATTTATGACAAAGGTAACTACGAAAGGAGATGACAGGAAGAGTTCTTAATGACCAATCCGAGAACAATTTGAAAATAAAAATATATAAAGTTGTATTGGATTGTAACCCAACATGTAATAAAGATACCATGATTCCATACTGAGAAACAGAAATAAATTATTAATTACACAAACAAGGATAGGCAAGTGTTCCACACAGTAACATTCCAATTTATGCAGACATTCCCACTTGTAGAAAGGGGAGCATAACTCCTCACCCCTGAGGCATGGACTGCACATCGTGACTTTCTTCCAAAGAGGACAGGATAGAAAGGGGGTATAAAACGATCACTTTATCACATAGACACATGACAAGCACTACCTCAGCCACATGATCAATGAGAGCATCATCAGTGATCAATTGTGCTAATAGTATACACCCTTGATACAATGTGATGAGAATAGGATTTTACATCTGTAAAATTCCTCCCCCGAACTTGTAATCCCAGGCTAGTCAAGAGTAAATTATCAGACAAATATCAGTCAAGGGACATGGTACAAAACATCTACCGAGTACTCCTCAAAAATGTCAAGACCATCCAAAACAAAGAAAATATAAAGCTAAGAGGAACCCAAGGAGACATTACAAGTAAATGTAGGGTATTTTCCTTGCCAGGATCCGGGAATGGATAAAACTAACAGAAATCTGAGTGAAGTATGGGATTTAGTTGATAATAAATAATGCATCAATACTTCCTCATTAATTGTAATAAATATATCATATTACTGTAAGATATTAGGAATAGGGGAGACTGGGTGAGGGGCATAAGAGATTTCTGCTATTTTCACAATATTTTTTTTTTTCAAATCATAATGGGTTACAAGGGTTAAAAGGGTTACAAAGGAAAAGGTGAAAATAAAGAGTATTTTCAAACTAAAAAAGGCAAGGAAACTTTGGGCAACACATGCTGAGTATGATAAAAAAGGAAATAGAAAGGAAACCAAACACAAGCACACGGAACCTGTAAGTGTGAAACAACCCTTGCTAAATTAGCTTCAACTTTTCCTCTCCCTTAACATCAATCCCATATAATATACTCACCGGACCACTTCCACCACAGAAACATCTCTGGATCCACTATTTTTCTCAAGTCCCACAAACACTGCCCTAATCCAACCTCATAGATGTTTTGCCTGGATGTGGCAAAAGCCACCAACCGAGGCCAGGGGTCGACCTGGAACTCCATACTTGCTCAAAAACCATTTTAAGACGTCTGCCAATATTATTTGCCACAGAAGTCTGTCAAGATCAAGGCAGGGGTCAATGTCTTGCCAGGGATACAAGGGTCCAGAGCAACCTTTAGTTGTGCATACATGTGAGTGCTCAGTCGATCAGTCATGTCTCACTCTTTGCGACACCATGGACTGTGGCACACACCCCTCCACCCCATCTCCTCTGTCCATGGGATTTCCCCGGCAAGAATAGTGGAGTGGGATGCCTTTTCCTCCTCTAGAGTACCTTCCCACCCAGGCATTGAACTTGCATCTCCCACATTGCAGGCAGATTCTTTAACACTGAGCCTCCAGGGAAGCCATGAGGAAACACAGGGACTTCTCAGAGGAGCAGAACACTCACTGAGAATCCTTAACCCAAGGGTGGTGCCTGTCCAATCTGTGATGCCCTAGGAAATATCAGCTTGGGAACAGGGTGGTGTGTGTCCACACAGAGGCTGCTGCAGAAGATGCTGTGTCCTGGAAATGACCTCCAGATAAGTCGGTGGGGGCGGGGGACAGTTTGGGCCTCCTTGCAATCAAAGGCCTGAGGTTCTTCTGTACCCCGAGCAAGAACCCAACCACACTTAACAGTCATATCCCATAAGGCGCATGAGGAGTACCTGCCATGAGAACTGTCACATATACATCCTGGCGTGCCCCCTGGGGCTGTGTTCCCAGCCTTGGCGCCAGAGCACAGATGTCCTCATGGAGACCGGGGTGGCAGTTCACCTGCAGTGACCTCTGCTCCCCACTACGTCTCCCGGCCAGCCCCGGGCAAGTCTGATGGGATCTCCAGGGGCTTGCTGCTTCCATGTCTCTAGGGCTGTTGACCATCTTTACAGCCCGCACCCTTGGGACCCAGATTCCTCTCCTGCCTGGCTCCTTTCTGAATCCTCACTGAAGTCTGCGACCTCTGGCGCTTGGGTGAGTGTCCTCCCAGGCAACCGCTAGAGCTTGACCTCTGCTCAAACAGCCTGACTGGGGTCACCAAAGTCCTAGCAGGCTCTGCGGGTGGCTGACCAGACACCCCTCTGCCTCTAACACTCAGGCTCAAAAGCCAGGACCTCACAGTTACATTCAAAAGAACCCGAGCTTACTCCAACACCCTCTGCAGGGATTCCACAGGGAATGAAAGGTCTGATACACCTCAGGACCTGAGAGATGTGCCCCACACTTCCATGGCAATGACTACTGCTGACCTCTCACAAGACTTGCCCAGGGGCTGCTTCAAGACCTGCTGGTTCCACCTAAAGCACAGTGGAAGGGGATGCTGCTATGGGAATTGCAAATAAAGTTACACACATGAGGTCATCAGGACCAGTGCCTAATCCACTCTCAGTGGGGCATGGGGGGTGGGGGGTAAGAAGGAAAAAATCCAACGCCAGGTTCTGGGGGAGAGGGGGCACTGTGGGCAGCAGGGGTGGGGGGCATCGGGGCTGGGCCTCATGAGGAGGAAGCCCCCAAACCCAACAGGGGCCTTTGGCAACTGGCTGCTGCCCTCGTGATGGACACTGACCACAGCCCAGAGGGTTCTGACAGAGAAGCTCGTGGGGGGCAGGGGCAGGCTGTGGGTCTTTTGTGCGGGTGGGTAGAATCCCTGCAGCCAATTCCCTGTGGGGCAGCCTGTCAAGGGTCAGAGGTGAGGGATTTTAGTCTCTGGAAGAGGAAGCACACTCGGAGTGGTCTGTGTCTGTGTGTTGTCCTGACTTGGGGATTAACCCCCAGGTGCCCGTGCCCCTTCAGAACAAATGGTCATTGACAAAAATGCTTCTGCTCAAAATTCACTGGACCCAGGTCACCATATGACCCTTCCTAAATGAAGAGGCCTTGACAGGGTCGTGTCCCCATGTGTGCAGGGAGAGAGGAAGACAAGAGGTGTCTGAACACCTGACATCTCTCCAATTCCACACTGCCTAGCAGATGCTCCACAAAGAGCAGTAGTTAAAAATCTCCTTATTTGGGGGGAGGAGAGTCTGAGCAGTTCACATGGGTCTTGAAATTCTCCATCTTTTTCAAGCATCCACTGACTATCTGGCAGCTGCCATATATGTGACCAGAATCACATCACCTGTTCCCCTTGTTGTTTGACACTCAGCATGGAGAGCTGCCCGTTCAGGCGCCTGCACCCATCCACACCCCCACTGCAGTGACCTCACCATCTCCTTAGGCCCGGAAGTTGGTCCTACCTTTTCATGCAAGGCACAGCCTTAACTTGGGTCTCTGCTACCTCCACACTACTAAACCTGCCTGAACCCAGGGATGCTGGCAGATGTTGCATCTTTACCGCCTACTATTATTTCTCGTTTATTCGCATCTCAGAGACTTTCCCTCTCCCCTGTGGAAATTGTTTTGATTTCAGGACACCTCAGAGAATTGGCAGCTTAATTAAAAATGGAATAGAAAACCACTCAGAATTGCTGTTCTCTGTTTTCCTCTCAGAGAATGTATATCAATTTCGGTGTTTGTGTGTGTTTCAGGGTAGAGAGCAGTGTCTCCAGCTGGGTACAGCTCCCTCAAAATTCCAAGGATTCTTGTCACACAGCAGGTCCTGTCCACTTTTGCAGCTTCTCTTCACTCATTTCATCCAAATGAAATCTAGACCATGCTCACAAGTGAAAATCATAAAGTCCAGATGACCAAAGAATCTGTTATTTCAATGTACTTGTTAATCAGCTTCCCAAGGCAGAGACAAGAGGGCTAGCACAGGGAATACTGGCCATATACCAAAGAGCAAGATTCACATTTCTCTAGGTTTCCTAGCAGATGGTGGATAGAAAACACCTATTTCATCCCTGTGGACAACAGCTATGGGAAAAGAGCCAGGACCCCTTCCTGCCTGCCCTAGAAAGAGAACTCTCTGGGGTTTATCCAAAAATCAAAAGGACACCTCACAGCAATGATCCATTTCAGAGATTCCCCTCACCCCCAAGACAAACCTCATGTGACTGCGGATCCTGGACCATTGCTGTAAGTGTGGGGGTGTCCTGCTTCTCCTAGTGTCCCCACGGGTAACATGGCCTTTCACGAAGCAGAGAATCTGTACATGTCTTTGGAATAACTGAGCCAGTGAGCAGGGGTCTCAGATAGTCTGCTACTTTTTTTAATAATCCAGGAAAATTCAATTAACTGAGATCATTTAGTTATTGTGAATGACAGACAAGAAGGACATAAGCATGAATTCACTATGATTCCTTTTATTATCTAATTCTTTTCCATTCAATACTAGTGCTACGAAAGTTCATGTTTTCAAAACAGTTCTAAATTCTATTCCATTGTATTCTGTTCAAGACCACAAAAAAAAATGGAAAACTTCCCAATCTTTTACGAAACAGCAAAACTCAAGTTTTTGAACTGAGTAACCACAAATACACTCGGACAATATCACTCACAAAGCCAATGAAGCTTCTTCAGCCTTCTCTGAAATCAAACTTTGAAAGATTTCTAAAGAAAAAAGAGACGAATCCCCATGTCATCATAGAGAACAGGAACCAAAAGATGCTACACACCGGTTCCCCCAACTGGCCCGGCCCTCTCTTCTGAGAAGGCTGACTACGGCTTCTTCAATCACAGAAGGAAGGATCAATCTGGCTGCTGCTCTGGCTCAGGCCCCCTATTCCTCCTCCCTCGAATCCTCTGCAGGCATGAATGGGAATGCCCCCAAAGCCCTTTCCATTACCCTGAGCGTAAATGACATGACGTGCCACTTGCTGGTCTCCACATACGCCCGGGGACCCCACAGGAACTCATAACGAGCAGGGTGGCTCTTAGGCACCTGCTGGTACCTCAAGTATCCCTCCTGCACCCATACTTGGGTCAGAAGCTCCCTGGGCTCCCCAAAGATACAGTGCTCCCTCCCAACATACACCCCCATCCTGCTGAGTGCTCCCCAGACTGCCTCCTCAGGGGCCGGGTCTCCAAACCGCATGATCACGCTGAGGACCAGCACCAAGAAGCCGGCCTTGGGCAGGCCCTCCCCATCCCTCAGCATCTCATCACAGGTGAGGCCCAGGGTGGGGACCAAGATGTAGGTGTGCTCCGCTGGGTCCACCTCCTTCACATCCACGCCAAAGACCAGCTGCAGGCACTCTGAAACTTCACTGAAGACCACCGGGAAGTGCTCCTGGTTATCCCTGAGGACCGTATCCAGCATTTCCGCCTGGGAGGTCAGCTCCTTGGCTCGATACTTGAGGAGCAGGAACTTCATCAGGTTAGCCATCATTCTATCCAGAATTTCTTGGGGCAAGGCCTCCACATTAGCTGAGGAGGATGCTAGGGCATAGGAGGCTAAGTGGAATGCAGAATCCCCCACCTCAGCCTCCAAGAGTGGCACCTCGACAGGGCCCTGGGCCTCGCCTGCGTCCTGAAGGTCATCCTCGGGTTTGCTGCGCTCACTCATCTCAACCACGAGCACAATGCCTGAGGTCAAACAAGACACGGAAGTGAGGCAGAGGTACAGATGAGGACAAAGGGCCTTGGGGAGAGAGGAGCTGTGAGCAACCTGGGCTAAGAAACGCATCCTGGATGGTACGACACAGGCCACTTACAGCTCTCCCCTTGAGGGGTGCTCTCAGTCCTCACAGGAGCGCTCCTCCTGGGAGGCCAGTCCCCTGGCTACCCGAAGGAGGAAGGGAGGTGGCTCCCCAGGCTGCGGTCAACACAGACCGAGATTTCTGGGTCCAATAAATTGGAAGGAATTGGGGTCTTCTGGGGCCCCCCTCTGTTCTGGGATAGGGAGCCTCTGGTTCACTTCAGGTCACCCTCTCACCTTGACTCCTGATACTGCCTGGACCTCCTCTGCTGTCTGAACTCAGGACACAGGCTTCAGACCTCTGCCTTTGCTTCCTGGTTCCTGGAGCTCCTGTGAGAGAAATGGAGGTGACATCTAAGGGCAGTACTGTGGCACAGCCCTGCGACTTCTGTGCTGGTAGGAGGGGGCGGACACTGGGAGTACAGCCAGTTGTGTGGTGGGTCCCTTGTAGTTCTCACCTTTCCCCGGGCATGGGCTGGATTGTCCCCTTTGGGGGAGTAGAAGGAAACTCAAAACAAGACACTGAGTAAACCAGATCTGAAACAGTCACGTGCACCCCAATGTTCTTTGCAGCAGTCTTTATAATAGCCAAGACATGGAAGCAACCTAGATGCCCATCAGCAGACGAATGGATAAGGAAGCTGTGGTACATATACACCATGGAATATTACTCAGCTGTTAAAAAGAATACATTTGAGTCAGTTCTACTGAGATGGAAGAAACTGGAGCCCATTATACAGAGTGAAGTAAGCCAGAAAGATAAAGAACATTACAGCATACTAGCACATATATATGGAATTTAGAAAGATGGTAATGATAACCCTATATGCAAAACAGAAAAAGAGACACAGACGTACAGAACAGACTTTTGGACTCTGTGGGAGAAGGCGAGGGTGGGATGTTTTGAGAGAACAGCATGTATATTATCTATAGTGAATCAGATCACCAGACCAGGTGGGATGCATGAGACAAGTGCTCGGGCCTGGTGCACTGGGAAGACCCAGAGGAATCTGGTGGAGAGGGAAGGGGGCGGGGGGATCGGGATGGGGAATACATGTAACTCCAAGGCTGATTCATGTCAATATATGACAAGACCCACTGCAATGGTGTGAAGTAATTAGCCTCCTACTAATAAAAATAAATGAAAAAAAAAATAAAAAAAAAACTCAACAGTCAAAAAACAAAACAGTAACAAAGTAACATGACCAGTATTAAAATACATGGCTAGTATTACACACACACACACACACACACACACACACACACACACACACACACACACACACACACACACACACACACACACACACACACACACACACACACAAGACACAAGCCTGAACAGAAAGTGCTGTGGGGCCCCACATGCAGCTGCACCTGCCCAGGTCCTCGCAAGTGTCCTAGGCTGCGGAGATGCTTAGTCCTCCTCACGTCCTGCCTGGCCTCCAAGCACTGACCTCAGGGGCGGGGGTCTGCTCAGCCCAACCTCGGAGTTGGGGGGTCCAGCCTCTGCCAACCTGAAACCTCTGCCCTCTGCCCGTAAAACCTCACCTCCCGAGTTCCCTAAGCCAGCGGTCAAGAAACTGCTCACCCTGCTCACCCCGTTCTGGGCCCTCCAAGACCCTCTTCCAAGGGCCAAGATCCCTCCCTGTTGGGGTCAAACCGCCTCAATCCTTCCTCGCATGGAGCCTGGACTCCAGGCAGGACTCGCCTTTCTCGCGTCCGCCATTTTGAGACCCCGCCGCTTTCACAAGGCCTCCAGTCCCTCTGAGTCCCGCATGTGAGGAAGTCAGACAGACCCAGTGTGCTCTTCTCACCCCAAGGGCTCCCAGGACCGACTACAGGGAAGGGGATCTGTGGGGTTCCATCGATCCTCACTCAGGATAAACGCAGTCCTCCTTCAGGAACTTCACCTTGCCTCCACGCAGGACCTGGATTCTCTCCTCTCCGCAACTTAAGCCCCGCCCCTTATACCAGGAACCCAGTCTCTTGAAGACCCGGATGTCAGGAAGACAGCTCACGACTGTGGCACTCATCCTGACCCCACAGATGCCGTGCACTGACACCAGAGTCGGGCTTCTCTGAGGTCTCCTCTGATTAGGGGTTCAGGGTCCTCTAGTCCATTTTCAGGGTCCTCAAGGTCTTCAACCCTGCAGGGTCTGGGAATCGGCCCCCCTGTGACCCCGCCCCATATGCGATGTCCCCAGTCAGAGAACCAATGTCAGGAAGTGAGCCCATGCACTTTGGGCTCATTGTATCCCAGGTCCAACAAGGACCAACAGAAGCTCCAGGCTATTCTGAGGTCTCCTCTGTTTAGGGTCTAGGGTCCCCTCAGTCGCCCCTCAGGGTCCTCAAATTGAAACCCAGGAGGAGCTGAGCTTTTTCCCTCTGCTCACCTGAGGCTACACCCCCTTTCCCATGTCCCCAGTTTCTCTGAGACCCAGATGTCAGGAAATGCAGCATGTGCTCATCTACCCTCTGTGCTCCCTGAAACTTGATGTGAGGAT